>NC_064419.1:10562500-10862500 GCF_023375975.1 Astyanax mexicanus
TTTGACCCGTGGCTCCATTACACAGTACTGGGGCTCTGGGGTGTCCAAACTTTTGACCCGTGGCTCCATTACACACAGTGCTGGGGCTCTGGGGTGTCCAAACTTTTGACCCGTGACTCCATTACACACAGTGCTGGGGCTCTGGGGTGTCCAAACTTTTGACCCGCAGCTCCATTACACACAGTGCTGGGG
The DNA here is from genome assembly GCF_023375975.1 of Astyanax mexicanus. Classification (NCBI taxonomy): domain Eukaryota; kingdom Metazoa; phylum Chordata; class Actinopteri; order Characiformes; family Acestrorhamphidae; genus Astyanax; species Astyanax mexicanus. The sequence continues at coordinate 10,562,693 of NC_064419.1, forward strand.
CTCTGGGGTGTCCAAACTTTTGACCCGTGGCTCCATTACACACAGTACTGGGCTCTGGGGTGTCCAAACTTTTGACCCGTGGCTCCATTACACACAGTGCTGGGGCTCTGGGGTGTCCAAACTTTTGACCCGTGGCTCCATTACACACAGTGCTGGGGCTCTGGGGTGTCCAAACTTTTGACCCGTGGCTCCATTACACACAGTGCTGGGGCTCTGGGGTGTCCAAACTTTTGACCCGTGGCTCCATTACACACAGTACTGGGGGGCCGGGGTGTCCAAACTTTTGACCTAATGCTGTTTTATCCCATAGCTGCTCCATTACACACAGTACTGGAGTTCTAGCTACCTGTCCTTCGATCTAGCTGCCGTCCTCCGATTTGCCCCATTCATTCCAATGGGGCCACTTCGTACGACAATCGTACGAAATCCGTACGACGTAACTTTTCGTAACGCATATTTTCGGAAAGAGCTCAATAAGTTCTACAGGTCCTCAATTGGTTTCATCTTCGTATTTCAAAAATTGCGACGTCCACGGGCGTGCAAAGTTCTGCCCATTCATTTTCAATGGGCAAAAAAACGCGTACTTACGAAGTTTTTACGAAAAACGTAAGTCCGATCGGAAAGCTGTATACAAGCCCACCATTCCCGATATGGACGCACGTTTTCTCTTTTGAACGAAGTCGATATTTCGAAAACTGCGGCACTAGTTAACCGGACAAAAAACAGGTGGAATAATAATAATAATAATAATAATAAGAAGAAGAAGAAGAATAAGACTTAAGAAGATCAATACTGTGATTGCATTACTGCAATCACACTAACTAGATTGCAGTTCCTACAGAAACTGCGAGTGTGATTGCAGTGCTGGCTGGTATCTGCTATGGTGTTGCTAAGGTGTTGCTATGGTATCCGGGGTGGTTGCTAAGGTGTTGCTAGGTGGTTGCTAGGGTGTTGCTAGGCGGTTGCTAAGGTGTTGCTATGTTATCCGGGGTGGTTGCTAAGGTGTTGCTAGGTGGTTGCTAGGTGGTTGCTAAGGTGTTGCTAGGCGGTTGCTAAGGTGTTGCTATGGTATCCGGGGTGGTTGCTAAGGTGTTGCTAGGTGGTTGCTAGGTGGTTGCTAGGGTGTTGCTAGGCGGTTGCTAAGGTGTTGCTAGGTGGTTGCTAGGTGGTTGCTAGGCGGTTGCTAAGGTGTTGCTATGGTATCCGGGGTAGTTGCTAAGCTGTTGCTAGGTGGTTGCTAGGTGGTTGCTAAGGTGTTGCTATGGTATCCGGGGTGGTTGCTAAGGTGTTGCTAGGTGGTTGCTAGGTGGTTGCTAAGGTGTTGCTAGCCGGTTGCTAAGGTGTTGCTATGGTATCCGGGGTGGTTGCTAAGGTGTTGCTAGGTGGTTGCTAGGGTGTTGCTAGGCGGTTGCTAAGGTGTTGCTATGGTATCTGGGGTGGTTGCTAAGGTGTTGCTAGGTGGTTGCTAGGTGGTTGCTAGGGTGTTGCTAGGCGGTTGCTAAGGTGTTGCTATGGTATCCGGGGTGGTTGCTAAGGTGTTGCTAGGTGGTTGCTAGGTGGTTGCTAGGGTGTTGCTAGGCGGTTGCTAGGGTGTTGCTAGGCGGTTGCTAAGGTGTTGCTATGGTATCCGTGGTGGTTGCTAAGGTGTTGCTAAGTGGTTGCTAGGTGGTTGCTAAGGTGTTGCTAGGCGGTTGCTAAGGTGTTGCTATGGTATCCGGGGTGGTTGCTAAGGTGTTGCTAGGTGGTTGCTAGGTGGTTGCTAGAGTGTTGCTAGGCGGTTGCTAAGGTGTTGCTATGGTATCCAGGGTGGTTGCTAAGGTGTTGCTAGGTGGTTGCTAGGTGGTTGCTAGGGTGTTGCTAGGCGGTTGCTAAGGTGTTGCTACGGTATCCGGGGTGGTTGTTAAGGTGTTGCTAGGTGGTTGCTAGGTGGTTGCTAGGGTGTTGCTAGGCGGTTGCTAAGGTGTTGCTATGGTATCCAGGGTGGTTGCTAAGGTGTTGCTAGGTGGTTGCTAGGTTGTTGCTAGGGTGTTGCTAGGCGGTTGCTAAGGTGTTGCTATGGTATCCGGGGTGGTTGCTAAGGTGTTGCTAGGTGGTTGCTAGGTGGTTGCTAAGGTGTTGCTAGGCGGTTGCTAAGGTGTTGCTATGGTATCTGGGGTGGTTGCTAAGGTGTTGCTAGGTGGTTGCTAGGTGGTTGCTAGGTGGTTGCTAGGCGGTTGCTAAGGTGTTGCTATGGTATCCGGGGTGGTTGCTAAGGTGTTGCTAAGTGGTTGCTATGCGGTTGCTAAGGTGTTGCTAGGCGGTTGCTAAGGTGTTGCTATGGTATCCGGGGAGGTTGCTAAGGTGTTGCTAGGTGGTTGCTAGGTGGTTGCTAAGGTGTTGCTAGGCGGTTGCTAAGGTGTTGCTATGGTATCTGTGGTGGTTGCTATGGTGTTACTAGGTGGTTGCTAGGTGATTTATATGCATAAATTAGATTAAATGGTGTTTGCACGTTGCTACGCAACGTGCAAATACATCAATCAGCTATGCACGCTAGGTTGCTCTGGCCGTTCGGGGGTGTCCAAACTTTTGACCCGTGGCTCCATTACACACAGTACTGGGGGGGCCGGGGTGTCCAAACTTTTGACCCGTGGCTCCATTACACACAGTACTGGGGGGCCGGGGTGTCCAAACTTTTGACCTAATGCTGTTTTATCCCATAGCTGCTCCATTACACACAGTACTGGAGTTCTAGCTACCTGTCCTTCGATCTAGCTGCCGTCCTCCGATTGGCCCCATTCATTCCAATGGGGCCACTTCGTACGACAATCGTACGAAATCCGTACGTCGTAACTTTTCGTAACGCATATTTTCGGAAAGAGCTCAATAAGTTCTACAGGTCCTCAATTGGTTTCATCTTCTTATTTCAAAAATTGCGACGTCCACGGGCGTGCAAAGTTCTGCCCATTCATTTTCAATGGTCAAAAAAACGCGTACTTACGAAGTTTTTACGAAAAACGTAAGTCCGATCGGAAAGCTGTATACAAGCCCACCATTCCCGATATGGACGCACGTTTTCTCTTTTGAACGAAGTCGATATTTCGAAAACTGCGGCACTAGTTAACCGGACAAAAAACAGGTGGAATAATAATAATAATAATAATAATAACTAGATTGCAGTTCCTGCAGAAACTGCGAGTGTGATTGCAGTGCTGGCTGGTATCTGCTAAGGTGTTGCTAAGGTGTTGCTATGGTATCCGGGGTGGTTGCTAAGATGTTGCTAGGTGGTTGCTAAGCTGTTGCTAGGCGGTTGCTAAGGTGTTGCTATGGTATCTGGGGTGGTTGCTAAGGTGTTGCTAGGTGGTTACTAGGTGGTTGCGAAGGTGTTGCTAGGTGGTTGCTAAGGTGTTGCTAGGCGGTTGCTAAGGTGTTGCTATGGTATTTGGGGTGGTTGCTAAGGTGTTGCTAGGTGGTTGCTAGGTGGTTGCTAGGTGGTTGCTAGGTGGTTGCTAAGGTGTTGCTAGGCGGTTGCTAAGGTGTTGCTATGGTATCCGGGGTGGTTGCTAAGGTGTTGCTAGGTGGTTGCTAGGTGGTTGCTAGGGTGTTGCTAGGCGGTTGCTAAGGTGTTGCTATGGTATCCGGGGTGGTTGCTAAGGTGTTGCTAGGTGGTTGCTAGGTGGTTGCTAGGGTGTTGCTAGGCGGTTGCTAAGGTGTTGCTATGGTATCCGGGGTGGTTGCTAAGGTGTTGCTAGTTGGTTGCTAGGTGGTTGCTAAGGTGTTGCTAGGCGGTTGCTAAGGTGTTGCTATGGTATCCGGGGTGGTTGCTAAGGTGTTGCTAGGTGGTTGCTAGGTGGTTGCTAAGGTGTTGCTAGGCGGTTGCTAAGGTGTTGCTATGGTATCCGGGGTGGTTGCTAGGGTGTTGCTAGGTGGTTGCTAGGTGGTTGCTAAGGTGTTGCTAGGCGGTTGCTAAGGTGTTGCTATGGTATCCGGGGTGGTTGCTAAGGTGTTGCTAGGTGGTTGCTAGGGTGTTGCTAGGCGGTTGCTAGGTGGTTGCTAGGGTGTTGCTAGGCGGTTGCTAAGGTGTGGCTATGGTATCTGGGGTGGTTGCTAAGGTGTTGCTAGGTGGTTGCTAGGGTGTTGCTAGGCGGTTGCTAAGGTGTTGCTATGGTATCCGGGGTGGTTGCTAAGGTGTTGCTAGGTGGTTGCTAGGTGGTTGCTAGGGTGTTGCTAGGCGGTTGCTAAGGTGTTGCTATGGTATCCGGGGTGGTTGCTAAGGTGTTGCTAGGTGGTTGCTAAGGTGTTGCTAGGCGGTTGCTAAGGTGTTGCTATGGTATCCGGGGTGGTTGCTAAGGTGTTGCTAGGTGGTTGCTAGGTGGTTGCTAAGGTGTTGCTAGGCGGTTGCTAAGGTGTTGCTATGGTATCCGGGGTGGTTGCTAAGGTGTTGCTAGGTGGTTGCTAGGTGGTTGCTAGGGTGTTGCTAGGCGGTTGCTAAGGTGTTGCTATGGTATCCGGGGTGGTTGCTAAGGTGTTGCTAGGTGGTTGCTAAGGTGTTGCTAGGCGGTTGCTAAGGTGTTGCTATGGTATCCGGGGTGGTTGCTAAGGTGTTGCTAGCTGGTTGCTAGGTGGTTGCTAAGGTGTTGCTAGGCGGTTGCTAAGGTGTTGCTATGGTATCCGGGGTGGTTGCTAAGGTGTTGCTAGGTGGTTGCTAGGTGGTTGCTAAGTTGTTGCTAGGCGGTTGCTAAGGTGTTGCTATGGTATCCGGGGTGGTTGCTAAGGTGTTGCTAGATGGTTGCTAGGGTGTTGCTAGGCGGTTGCTAAGGTGTTGCTATGGTATCCGGGGTGGTTGCTAAGGTGTTGCTAGGTGGTTGCTAGGTGGTTGCTAGGGTGTTGCTAGGCGGTTGCTAAGGTGTTGCTATGGTATCCGGGTTGGTTGCTAAGGTGTTGCTAGGTGGTTGCTAGGTGGTTGCTAGGGTGTTGCTAGGCGGTTGCTAAGGTGTTGCTATGGTATCCAGGGTGGTTGCTAAGGTGTTGCTAGGTGGTTGCTAGGGTGTTGCTAGGCGGTTGCTAAGGTGTTGCTATGGTATCCGGGGTGGTTGCTAAGGTGTTGCTATGGTATCCGGGGTGGTTGCTAAGGTGTTGCTAGGTGGTTGCTATGTGGTTGCTAAGGTGTTGCTAGGCGGTTGCTAAGGTGTTGCTATGGTATCCGGGGTGGTTGCTAAGGTGTTGCTATGGTATCCGGGGTGGTTGCTAAGGTGTTGCTAGGTGGTTGCTAGGTGGTTGCTAAGGTGTTGCTAGGCGGTTGCTAAGGTGTTGCTATGGTATCCGGGGTGGTTGCTAAGGTGTTGCTATGGTATCCGGGGTGGTTGCTAAGGTGTTGCTAGGTGGTTGCTAGGTGGTTGCTAAGGTGTTGCTAGGCGGTTGCTAAGGTGTTGCTATGGTATCCAGGGTGGTTGCTAAGGTGTTGCTAGGTGGTTGCTAGGTTGTTGCTAGGGTGTTGCTAGGCGGTTGCTAAGGTGTTGCTATGGTATCCGGGGTGGTTGCTAAGGTGTTGCTAGGTGGTTGCTAGGTGGTTGCTAAGGTGTTGCTAGGCGGTTGCTAAGGTGTTGCTATGGTATCCGGGGTGGTTGCTAAGGTGTTGCTAGGTGGTTGCTAGGTGGTTGCTAGGTGGTTGCTAGGCGGTTGCTAAGGTGTTGCTATGGTATCCGGGGTGGTTGCTAAGGTGTTGCTAAGTGGTTGCTATGCGGTTGCTAAGGTGTTGCTAGGCGGTTGCTAAGGTGTTACTATGGTATCCGGGGAGGTTGCTAAGGTGTTGCTAGGTGGTTGCTAGGTGGTTGCTAAGGTGTTGCTAGGCGGTTGCTAAGGTGTTGCTATGGTATCTGTGGTGGTTGCTATGGTGTTTCTAGGTGGTTGCTAGGTGATTTATATGCATAAATTAGATTAAATGGTGTTTGCACGTTGCTACGCAACGTGCAAATACATCAATCAGCTATGCACGCTAGGTTGCTCTGGCCGTTCGGGGGTGTCCAAACTTTTGACCCGTGGCTCCATTACACACAGTACTGGGGCTCTGGGGTGTCCAAACTTTTGACCCGTGGCTCCATTACACACAGTACTGGGGGGCCGGGGTGTCCAAACTTTTGACCCGTGGCTCCATTACACACAGTACTAGGGGGCCGGGGTGTCCAAACTTTTGACCTAATGCTGTTTTATCCCATAGCTGCTCCATTACACACAGTAGTGGAGTTCTAGCTACCTGTCCTTCGATCTAGCTGCCGTCCTCCGATTGGCCCCATTCATTCCAATGGGGCCACTTCGTACGACAATCGTACGAAATCCGTACGACGTAACTTTTCGTAACGCATATTTTCGGAAAGAGCTCAATAAGTTCTACAGGTCCTCAATTGGTTTCATCTTCGTATTTCAAAAATTGCGACGTCCACGGGCGTGCAAAGTTCTGCCCATTCATTTTCAATGGTCAAAAAAACGCGTACTTACGAAGTTTTTACGAAAAACGTAAGTCCGATCGGAAAGCTGTATACAAGCCCACCATTCCCGATATGGACGCACGTTTTCTCTTTTGAACGAAGTCGATATTTCGAAAACTGCGGCACTAGTTAACCGGACAAAAAACAGGTGGAATAATAATAATAATAATAATAATAATAATAATAAGAATAAGACTTAAGAAGAACAGTACTGTGATTGCATACTGCAATCACACTAATAACTAGATTGCAGTTCCTACAGAAACTGCGAGTGTGATTGCAGAGCTGACCGGGGTACCCAAACTTTTGACCAGTTGCTCCATTACACACAGTACTGGGGCACTGGGGTGTCCAAACTTTTGACCCGTGGCTCCATTACACAGTACTGGGGCTCTGGGGTGTCCAAACTTTTGACCCGTGGCTCCATTACACACAGTGCTGGGGCTCTGGGGTGTCCAAACTTTTGACCCGTGACTCCATTACACACAGTGCTGGGGCTCTGGGGTGTCCAAACTTTTGACCCGCAGCTCCATTACACACAGTGCTGGGGCTCTGGGGTGTCCAAACTTTTGACCCGTGGCTCCATTACACACAGTACTGGGCTCTGGGGTGTCCAAACTTTTGACCCGTGGCTCCATTACACACAGTGCTGGGGCTCTGGGGTGTCCAAACTTTTGACCCGTGGCTCCATTACACACAGTGCTGGGGCTCTGGGGTGTCCAAACTTTTGACCCGTGGCTCCATTACACACAGTGCTGGGGCTCTGGGGTGTCCAAACTTTTGACCCGTGGCTCCATTACACACAGTACTGGGGGGCCGGGGTGTCCAAACTTTTGACCTAATGCTGTTTTATCCCATAGCTGCTCCATTACACACAGTACTGGAGTTCTAGCTACCTGTCCTTCGATCTAGCTGCCGTCCTCCGATTTGCCCCATTCATTCCAATGGGGCCACTTCGTACGACAATCGTACGAAATCCGTACGACGTAACTTTTCGTAACGCATATTTTCGGAAAGAGCTCAATAAGTTCTACAGGTCCTCAATTGGTTTCATCTTCGTATTTCAAAAATTGCGACGTCCACGGGCGTGCAAAGTTCTGCCCATTCATTTTCAATGGGCAAAAAAACGCGTACTTACGAAGTTTTTACGAAAAACGTAAGTCCGATCGGAAAGCTGTATACAAGCCCACCATTCCCGATATGGACGCACGTTTTCTCTTTTGAACGAAGTCGATATTTCGAAAACTGCGGCACTAGTTAACCGGACAAAAAACAGGTGGAATAATAATAATAACTAGATTGCAGTTCCTACAGAAACTGCGAGTGTGATTGCAGTGCTGGCTGGTATCTGCTATGGTGTTGCTAGGTGGTTGCTAAGATGTTGCTAGGTGGTTGCTAAGGTGTTGCTATGGTATCCGGGGTGGTTGCTAAGGTGTTGCTAGGTGGTTGCTAGGCGGTTGCTAAGGTGTTGCTATGGTATCCGGGGTGGTTGCTAAGGTGTTGCTAGGTGGTTGCTAGGCGGTTGCTAAGGTGTTGCTAGGCGGTTGCTAAGGTGTTGCTATGGTATTTGGGGTGGTTGCTAAGGTGTTGCTAGGTGGTTGCTAGGTGGTTGCTAAGGTGTTGCTAGGCGGTTGCTAAGGTGTTGCTATGGTATCCCGGGTGGTTGCTAAGGTGTTTCTAGGTGGTTGCTAGGTGGTTGCTAGGGTGTTGCTAGGCGGTTGCTAAGGTGTTGCTATGGTATTTTGGGTGGTTGCTAAGGTGTTGCTAGGTGGTTGCTAGGTGGTTGCTAGGGTGTTGCTAGGCGGTTGCTAAGGTGTTGCTATGGTATCCGGGGTGGTTGCTAAGGTGTTGCTAGGTGGTTGCTAGGGTGTTGCTAGGGTGTTGCTATGGTATCCGGGGTGGTTGCTAAGGTGTTGCTAGGTGGTTGCTAGGTGGTTGCTAGGGTGTTGCTAGGCGGTTGCTAAGGTGTTGCTATGGTATCCGGGGTGGTTGCTAAGGTGTTGCTAGTTGGTTGCTAGGCGGTTGCTAGGGTGTTGCTAGGCGGTTGCTAAGGTGTTGCTATGGTATCTGGGGTGGTTGCTAAGGTGTTGCTAGGTGGTTGCTAGGTGGTTGCTAGGGTGTTGCTAGGCGGTTGCTAAGGTGTTGCTATGGTATCCGGGGTGGTTGCTAAGGTGTTGCTAGGTGGTTGCTAGGTGGTTGCTAAGGTGTTGCTAGGCGGTTGCTAAGGTGTTGCTATGGTATCCGGGGTGGTTGCTAAGGTGTTGCTAGGTGGTTGCTAGGGTGTTGCTAGGGTGTTGCTATGGTATCCGGGGTGGTTGCTAAGGTGTTGCTAGGTGGTTGCTAGGTGGTTGCTAGGGTGTTGCTAGGCGGTTGCTAAGGTGTTGCTATGGTATCCGGGGTGGTTGCTAAGGTGTTGCTATTTGGTTGCTAGGCGGTTGCTAGGGTGTTGCTAGGCGGTTGCTAAGGTGTTGCTATGGTATCCGGGGTGGTTGCTAAGGTGTTGCTAGGTGGTTGCTAGGTGGTTGCTAAGGTGTTGCTAGGCGGTTGCTAAGGTGTTGCTATGGTATCCGGGGTGGTTGCTAAGGTGTTGCTAGGTGGTTGCTAGGTGGTTGCTAGGGTGTTGCTAGGTGGTTGCTAAGGTGTTGCTATGGTATCTTGGGTGGTTGCTAAGGTGTTGCTAGGTGGTTGCTAAGGTGTTGCTATGGTATCTGTGGTGGTTGCTAAGGTGTTGCTAGGTGGTTGCTAGGTGGTTGCTAGGGTGTTGCTAGGCGGTTGCTAAGGTGTTGCTATGGTATCCGGGGTGGTTGCTAAGGTGTTGCTAAGTGGTTGGTAGGTGGTTGCTAAGGTGTTGCTAGGCGGTTGCTAAGGTGTTGCTATGGTATCCGGGGTGGTTGCTAAGGTGTTGCTAGGTGGTTGCTAGGTGGTTGCTAAGGTGTTGCCAGGCGGTTGCTAAGGTGTTGCTATGGTATCCGGGGTGGTTGCTAAGGTGTTGCTAGGTGGTTGCTAGGTGGTTGCTAGGGTGTTGCTAGGCAGTTGCTAAGGTGTTGCTATGGTATCCGGGGTGGTTGCTCAGGTGTTGCTAGGCGGTTGCTAAGGTGTTGCTATGGTATCCGGGGTGGTTGCTCAGGTGTTGCTAGGTGGTTGCTAAGGTGTTGCTATGGTATATGGGATGGTTGCTAAGGTGTTGCTAGGTGGTTGCTAGGGTGTTGCTAGGCGGTTGCTAAGGTGTTGCTATGGTATCCGGGGTGGTTGCTAAGGTGTTGCTAGGTGGTTGCTAGGTGGTTGCTAAGGTGTTGCTAGGTGGTTGCTAAGGTGTTGCTATGGTATCCAGGGTGGTTGCTAAGGTGTTGCTAGGTGGTTGCTAGGTGGTTGCTAGGGTGTTGCTACGCGGTTGCTAAGGTGTTGCTATGGTATCTGGGGTGGTTGCTAAGGTGTTGCTAGGTGGTTGCTAGGCGGTTGCTAAGGTGTTGCTATGGTATCCGGGGAGGTTGCTAAGGTGTTGCTAGGTGGTTGCTAAGGTGTTGCTAGGCGGTTGCTAAGGTGTTGCTATGGTATCTGTGGTGGTTGCTATGGTGTTTCTAGGTGGTTGCTAGGTGATTTATATGCATAAATTAGATTAAATGGTGTTTGCACGTTGCTACGCAACGTGCAAATACATCAATCAGCTATGCACGCTAGGTTGCTCTGGCCGTTCGGGGGTGTCCAAACTTTTGACCCGTGGCTCCATTACACACAGTACTGGGGGGCCGGGGTGTCCAAACTTTTGACCCATGGCTCCATTACACACAGTACTGGGGGGGCCGGGGTGTCCAAACTTTTGACCTAATGCTGTTTTATCCCATAGCTGCTCCATACACTCACAGTACTGGATTTCTAGCTACCTGTCCTTCGATCTAGCTGCCGTCTTCCGATGGCCCCATTCATTCCTATGGGGCCACTTCGTACGACAATCGTACGAAATCCGTACGTCGTAACTTTTCGTGACGCATATTTTCGGAAAGAGCTCAATAAGTTCTACAGGTCCTCAATTGGTTTCATCTTCGTATTTCAAAAATTGCGACGTCCACGGGCGTGCAAATTTCTGCCCATTCATTTTCAATGGTCAAAAAAACTCGTACTTACGAAGTTTTTACGAAAAACGTAAGTCCGATCGGAAAGCTGTATACAAGCCCACCATTCCCGATATGGACGCACGTTTTCTCTTTTGAACGAAGTCGATATTTCGAAAACTGCGGCACTAGTTAACCGGACAAAAAACAGGTGGAATAATAATAAGAACTAGATTGCAGTTCCTGCAGAAACTGCGAGTGTGATTGCAGTGCTGGCTGGTATCTGCTAAGGTGTTACTAGGTGGTTGCTAGGGTGTTGCTAGGCGGTTGCTAAGGTGTTGCTATGGTATCCGGGATGGTTGCTAAGGTGTTGCTAGGTGGTTGCTAGGGTGTTGCTAGGAGGTTGCTAAGGTGTTGCTATGGTATCCGAGGTGGTTACTAAGGTGCTTCTAAGTGGTTGCTAGGTGGTTGCTAAGTTGTTGCTAGGCGGTTTCTAAGGTGTTGCTATGGTATCCGGGATGGTTGCTAAGGTGTTGCTAGGTGGTTGCTAGGTAGTTGCTAAGGTGTTGCTAGGCGGTTGCTAAGGTGTTGCTATGGTATCCGGGGTGGTTGCTAAGGTGTTGCTAGGTGGTTGCTAGGTGGTTGCTAGGGTGTTGCTAGGCGGTTGCTAAGGTGTTGCTATGGTATCCGGGGTGGTTGCTAAGGTGTTGCTAGGTGGTTGCTAGGTGGTTGCTAGGGTGTTGCTAGGCGGTTGCTAAGGTGTTGCTATGGTATCCAGGGTGGTTGCTAAGGTGTTGCTAGGTGGTTGCTAGGTGGTTGCTAAGGTGTTGCTAGGCGGTTGCTAAGGTGTTGCTATGGTATTTGGGGTGGTTGCTAAGGTGTTGCTAGGTGGTTGCTAGGTGGTTGCTAGGTGGTTGCTAAGGTGTTGCTATGGTATCCGGGGTGGTTGCTAAGGTGTTGCTATGGTATCCGGGGTGGTTGCTAAGGTGTTGCTAGGTGGTTGCTAAGGTGTTGCTAGGCGGTTGCTAAGGTGTTGCTATGGTATCCGGGGTGGTTGCTAAGGTGTTGCTAGGTGGTTGCTAGGTGGTTGCTAGGGTGTTGCTAGGCGGTTGCTAAGGTGTTGCTATGGTATCCGGGGTGGTTGCTAAGGTGTTGCTATGGTATCCGGGGTGGTTGCTAAGGTGTTGCTAGGTGGTTGCTAAGGTGTTGCTAGGCGGTTGCTAAGGTGTTGCTATGGTATCCGGGGTGGTTGCTAAGGTGTTGCTAGGTGGTTGCTAGGTGGTTGCTAGAGTGTTGCTAGGCGGTTGCTAAGGTGTTGCTATGGTATCCGGGGTCGTTGCTAAGGTGTTGCTAGGTGGTTGCTAGGTGGTTGCTAAGGTGTTGCTAAGGTGTTGCTATGGTATCTGGGGTGGTTGCTAAGGTGTTGCTAGATGGTTGCTAGGTGGTTGCTATGGTGTTGCTAGGCGGTTGCTAAGGTGTTGCTATGGTATCCAGGGTGGTTGCTATGGTGTTTCTAGGTGGTTGCTAGGTGATGTATATGCATAAATTTGATTAAATGGTGTTTGCACGTTGCTACGCAACGTGCAAATACATCAATCAGCTATGCACGCTAGGTTGCTCTGGCCGTTCCGGGGTGTCCAAACTTTTGACCCGTGGCTCCATTACACACAGTACTGGGGGGCCGGGGTGTCCAAACTTTTGACCCGTGGCTCCATTACACACAGTACTGGGGGGCCGGGGTGTCCAAACTTTTGACCTAACGCTGTTTTATCCCATAGCTGCTCCATACACTCACAGTACTGGAGTTCTAGCTACCTGTCCTTCGATCTAGCTGCCGTCCTCCGATTGGCCCCATTCATTCCAATGGGGCCACTTCGTACGACATTCGTACGAAATCCGTACGTCGTAACTTTTCGTAACGCATATTTTCGGAAAGAGCTCAATAAGTTCTACAGGTCCTCAATTGGTTTCATCTTAGTATTTCAAAAATTGCGACGTCCACGGGCGTGCAAAGTTCTGCCCATTCATTTTCAATGGGCAAAAAAACGCGTACTTACGAAGTTTTTACGAAAAACGTAAGTCCGATCGGAAAGCTGTATACAAGCCCACCATTCCCGATATGGACGCACGTTTTCTCTTTTGAACGAAGTCGATATTTCGAAAACTGCGGCACTAGTTAACCGGACAAAAAACAGGTGGAATAATAATAATAACTAGATTGCAGTTCCTACAGAAACTGCGAGTGTGATTGCAGAGCTGACCGGGGTACCCAAACTTTTGACCAGTTGCTCCATTACACACAGTACTGGGGCACTGGGGTGTCCAAACTTTTGACCCGTGGCTCCATTACACAGTACTGGGGCTCTGGGGTGTCCAAACTTTTGACCCGTGGCTCCATTACACACAGTGCTGGGGCTCTGGGGTGTCCAAACTTTTGACCCGTGACTCCATTACACACAGTGCTGGGGCTCTGGGGTGTCCAAACTTTTGACCCGCAGCTCCATTACACACAGTGCTGGGGCTCTGGGGTGTCCAAACTTTTGACCCGTGGCTCCATTACACACAGTACTGGGCTCTGGGGTGTCCAAACTTTTGACCCGTGGCTCCATTACACACAGTGCTGGGGCTCTGGGGTGTCCAAACTTTTGACCCGTGGCTCCATTACACACAGTGCTGGGGCTCTGGGGTGTCCAAACTTTTGACCCGTGGCTCCATTACACACAGTGCTGGGGCTCTGGGGTGTCCAAACTTTTGACCCGTGGCTCCATTACACACAGTACTGGGGGGCCGGGGTGTCCAAACTTTTGACCTAATGCTGTTTTATCCCATAGCTGCTCCATTACACACAGTACTGGAGTTCTAGCTACCTGTCCTTCGATCTAGCTGCCGTCCTCCGATTTGCCCCATTCATTCCAATGGGGCCACTTCGTACGACAATCGTACGAAATCCGTACGACGTAACTTTTCGTAACGCATATTTTCGGAAAGAGCTCAATAAGTTCTACAGGTCCTCAATTGGTTTCATCTTCGTATTTCAAAAATTGCGACGTCCACGGGCGTGCAAAGTTCTGCCCATTCATTTTCAATGGGCAAAAAAACGCGTACTTACGAAGTTTTTACGAAAAACGTAAGTCCGATCGGAAAGCTGTATACAAGCCCACCATTCCCGATATGGACGCACGTTTTCTCTTTTGAACGAAGTCGATATTTCGAAAACTGCGGCACTAGTTAACCGGACAAAAAACAGGTGGAATAATAATAATAATAATAATAATAAGAAGAAGAAGAAGAATAAGACTTAAGAAGATCAATACTGTGATTGCATTACTGCAATCACACTAACTAGATTGCAGTTCCTACAGAAACTGCGAGTGTGATTGCAGTGCTGGCTGGTATCTGCTATGGTGTTGCTAAGGTGTTGCTATGGTATCCGGGGTGGTTGCTAAGGTGTTGCTAGGTGGTTGCTAGGGTGTTGCTAGGCGGTTGCTAAGGTGTTGCTATGTTATCCGGGGTGGTTGCTAAGGTGTTGCTAGGTGGTTGCTAGGTGGTTGCTAAGGTGTTGCTAGGCGGTTGCTAAGGTGTTGCTATGGTATCCGGGGTGGTTGCTAAGGTGTTGCTAGGTGGTTGCTAGGTGGTTGCTAGGGTGTTGCTAGGCGGTTGCTAAGGTGTTGCTAGGTGGTTGCTAGGTGGTTGCTAGGCGGTTGCTAAGGTGTTGCTATGGTATCCGGGGTAGTTGCTAAGCTGTTGCTAGGTGGTTGCTAGGTGGTTGCTAAGGTGTTGCTATGGTATCCGGGGTGGTTGCTAAGGTGTTGCTAGGTGGTTGCTAGGTGGTTGCTAAGGTGTTGCTAGCCGGTTGCTAAGGTGTTGCTATGGTATCCGGGGTGGTTGCTAAGGTGTTGCTAGGTGGTTGCTAGGGTGTTGCTAGGCGGTTGCTAAGGTGTTGCTATGGTATCTGGGGTGGTTGCTAAGGTGTTGCTAGGTGGTTGCTAGGTGGTTGCTAGGGTGTTGCTAGGCGGTTGCTAAGGTGTTGCTATGGTATCCGGGGTGGTTGCTAAGGTGTTGCTAGGTGGTTGCTAGGTGGTTGCTAGGGTGTTGCTAGGCGGTTGCTAGGGTGTTGCTAGGCGGTTGCTAAGGTGTTGCTATGGTATCCGTGGTGGTTGCTAAGGTGTTGCTAAGTGGTTGCTAGGTGGTTGCTAAGGTGTTGCTAGGCGGTTGCTAAGGTGTTGCTATGGTATCCGGGGTGGTTGCTAAGGTGTTGCTAGGTGGTTGCTAGGTGGTTGCTAGAGTGTTGCTAGGCGGTTGCTAAGGTGTTGCTATGGTATCCAGGGTGGTTGCTAAGGTGTTGCTAGGTGGTTGCTAGGTGGTTGCTAGGGTGTTGCTAGGCGGTTGCTAAGGTGTTGCTACGGTATCCGGGGTGGTTGTTAAGGTGTTGCTAGGTGGTTGCTAGGTGGTTGCTAGGGTGTTGCTAGGCGGTTGCTAAGGTGTTGCTATGGTATCCAGGGTGGTTGCTAAGGTGTTGCTAGGTGGTTGCTAGGTTGTTGCTAGGGTGTTGCTAGGCGGTTGCTAAGGTGTTGCTATGGTATCCGGGGTGGTTGCTAAGGTGTTGCTAGGTGGTTGCTAGGTGGTTGCTAAGGTGTTGCTAGGCGGTTGCTAAGGTGTTGCTATGGTATCTGGGGTGGTTGCTAAGGTGTTGCTAGGTGGTTGCTAGGTGGTTGCTAGGTGGTTGCTAGGCGGTTGCTAAGGTGTTGCTATGGTATCCGGGGTGGTTGCTAAGGTGTTGCTAAGTGGTTGCTATGCGGTTGCTAAGGTGTTGCTAGGCGGTTGCTAAGGTGTTGCTATGGTATCCGGGGAGGTTGCTAAGGTGTTGCTAGGTGGTTGCTAGGTGGTTGCTAAGGTGTTGCTAGGCGGTTGCTAAGGTGTTGCTATGGTATCTGTGGTGGTTGCTATGGTGTTACTAGGTGGTTGCTAGGTGATTTATATGCATAAATTAGATTAAATGGTGTTTGCACGTTGCTACGCAACGTGCAAATACATCAATCAGCTATGCACGCTAGGTTGCTCTGGCCGTTCGGGGGTGTCCAAACTTTTGACCCGTGGCTCCATTACACACAGTACTGGGGGGGCCGGGGTGTCCAAACTTTTGACCCGTGGCTCCATTACACACAGTACTGGGGGGCCGGGGTGTCCAAACTTTTGACCTAATGCTGTTTTATCCCATAGCTGCTCCATTACACACAGTACTGGAGTTCTAGCTACCTGTCCTTCGATCTAGCTGCCGTCCTCCGATTGGCCCCATTCATTCCAATGGGGCCACTTCGTACGACAATCGTACGAAATCCGTACGTCGTAACTTTTCGTAACGCATATTTTCGGAAAGAGCTCAATAAGTTCTACAGGTCCTCAATTGGTTTCATCTTCTTATTTCAAAAATTGCGACGTCCACGGGCGTGCAAAGTTCTGCCCATTCATTTTCAATGGTCAAAAAAACGCGTACTTACGAAGTTTTTACGAAAAACGTAAGTCCGATCGGAAAGCTGTATACAAGCCCACCATTCCCGATATGGACGCACGTTTTCTCTTTTGAACGAAGTCGATATTTCGAAAACTGCGGCACTAGTTAACCGGACAAAAAACAGGTGGAATAATAATAATAATAATAATAATAACTAGATTGCAGTTCCTGCAGAAACTGCGAGTGTGATTGCAGTGCTGGCTGGTATCTGCTAAGGTGTTGCTAAGGTGTTGCTATGGTATCCGGGGTGGTTGCTAAGATGTTGCTAGGTGGTTGCTAAGCTGTTGCTAGGCGGTTGCTAAGGTGTTGCTATGGTATCTGGGGTGGTTGCTAAGGTGTTGCTAGGTGGTTACTAGGTGGTTGCGAAGGTGTTGCTAGGTGGTTGCTAAGGTGTTGCTAGGCGGTTGCTAAGGTGTTGCTATGGTATTTGGGGTGGTTGCTAAGGTGTTGCTAGGTGGTTGCTAGGTGGTTGCTAGGTGGTTGCTAGGTGGTTGCTAAGGTGTTGCTAGGCGGTTGCTAAGGTGTTGCTATGGTATCCGGGGTGGTTGCTAAGGTGTTGCTAGGTGGTTGCTAGGTGGTTGCTAGGGTGTTGCTAGGCGGTTGCTAAGGTGTTGCTATGGTATCCGGGGTGGTTGCTAAGGTGTTGCTAGGTGGTTGCTAGGTGGTTGCTAGGGTGTTGCTAGGCGGTTGCTAAGGTGTTGCTATGGTATCCGGGGTGGTTGCTAAGGTGTTGCTAGTTGGTTGCTAGGTGGTTGCTAAGGTGTTGCTAGGCGGTTGCTAAGGTGTTGCTATGGTATCCGGGGTGGTTGCTAAGGTGTTGCTAGGTGGTTGCTAGGTGGTTGCTAAGGTGTTGCTAGGCGGTTGCTAAGGTGTTGCTATGGTATCCGGGGTGGTTGCTAGGGTGTTGCTAGGTGGTTGCTAGGTGGTTGCTAAGGTGTTGCTAGGCGGTTGCTAAGGTGTTGCTATGGTATCCGGGGTGGTTGCTAAGGTGTTGCTAGGTGGTTGCTAGGGTGTTGCTAGGCGGTTGCTAGGTGGTTGCTAGGGTGTTGCTAGGCGGTTGCTAAGGTGTGGCTATGGTATCTGGGGTGGTTGCTAAGGTGTTGCTAGGTGGTTGCTAGGGTGTTGCTAGGCGGTTGCTAAGGTGTTGCTATGGTATCCGGGGTGGTTGCTAAGGTGTTGCTAGGTGGTTGCTAGGTGGTTGCTAGGGTGTTGCTAGGCGGTTGCTAAGGTGTTGCTATGGTATCCGGGGTGGTTGCTAAGGTGTTGCTAGGTGGTTGCTAAGGTGTTGCTAGGCGGTTGCTAAGGTGTTGCTATGGTATCCGGGGTGGTTGCTAAGGTGTTGCTAGGTGGTTGCTAGGTGGTTGCTAAGGTGTTGCTAGGCGGTTGCTAAGGTGTTGCTATGGTATCCGGGGTGGTTGCTAAGGTGTTGCTAGGTGGTTGCTAGGTGGTTGCTAGGGTGTTGCTAGGCGGTTGCTAAGGTGTTGCTATGGTATCCGGGGTGGTTGCTAAGGTGTTGCTAGGTGGTTGCTAAGGTGTTGCTAGGCGGTTGCTAAGGTGTTGCTATGGTATCCGGGGTGGTTGCTAAGGTGTTGCTAGCTGGTTGCTAGGTGGTTGCTAAGGTGTTGCTAGGCGGTTGCTAAGGTGTTGCTATGGTATCCGGGGTGGTTGCTAAGGTGTTGCTAGGTGGTTGCTAGGTGGTTGCTAAGTTGTTGCTAGGCGGTTGCTAAGGTGTTGCTATGGTATCCGGGGTGGTTGCTAAGGTGTTGCTAGATGGTTGCTAGGGTGTTGCTAGGCGGTTGCTAAGGTGTTGCTATGGTATCCGGGGTGGTTGCTAAGGTGTTGCTAGGTGGTTGCTAGGTGGTTGCTAGGGTGTTGCTAGGCGGTTGCTAAGGTGTTGCTATGGTATCCGGGTTGGTTGCTAAGGTGTTGCTAGGTGGTTGCTAGGTGGTTGCTAGGGTGTTGCTAGGCGGTTGCTAAGGTGTTGCTATGGTATCCAGGGTGGTTGCTAAGGTGTTGCTAGGTGGTTGCTAGGGTGTTGCTAGGCGGTTGCTAAGGTGTTGCTATGGTATCCGGGGTGGTTGCTAAGGTGTTGCTATGGTATCCGGGGTGGTTGCTAAGGTGTTGCTAGGTGGTTGCTATGTGGTTGCTAAGGTGTTGCTAGGCGGTTGCTAAGGTGTTGCTATGGTATCCGGGGTGGTTGCTAAGGTGTTGCTATGGTATCCGGGGTGGTTGCTAAGGTGTTGCTAGGTGGTTGCTAGGTGGTTGCTAAGGTGTTGCTAGGCGGTTGCTAAGGTGTTGCTATGGTATCCGGGGTGGTTGCTAAGGTGTTGCTATGGTATCCGGGGTGGTTGCTAAGGTGTTGCTAGGTGGTTGCTAGGTGGTTGCTAAGGTGTTGCTAGGCGGTTGCTAAGGTGTTGCTATGGTATCCAGGGTGGTTGCTAAGGTGTTGCTAGGTGGTTGCTAGGTTGTTGCTAGGGTGTTGCTAGGCGGTTGCTAAGGTGTTGCTATGGTATCCGGGGTGGTTGCTAAGGTGTTGCTAGGTGGTTGCTAGGTGGTTGCTAAGGTGTTGCTAGGCGGTTGCTAAGGTGTTGCTATGGTATCCGGGGTGGTTGCTAAGGTGTTGCTAGGTGGTTGCTAGGTGGTTGCTAGGTGGTTGCTAGGCGGTTGCTAAGGTGTTGCTATGGTATCCGGGGTGGTTGCTAAGGTGTTGCTAAGTGGTTGCTATGCGGTTGCTAAGGTGTTGCTAGGCGGTTGCTAAGGTGTTACTATGGTATCCGGGGAGGTTGCTAAGGTGTTGCTAGGTGGTTGCTAGGTGGTTGCTAAGGTGTTGCTAGGCGGTTGCTAAGGTGTTGCTATGGTATCTGTGGTGGTTGCTATGGTGTTTCTAGGTGGTTGCTAGGTGATTTATATGCATAAATTAGATTAAATGGTGTTTGCACGTTGCTACGCAACGTGCAAATACATCAATCAGCTATGCACGCTAGGTTGCTCTGGCCGTTCGGGGGTGTCCAAACTTTTGACCCGTGGCTCCATTACACACAGTACTGGGGCTCTGGGGTGTCCAAACTTTTGACCCGTGGCTCCATTACACACAGTACTGGGGGGCCGGGGTGTCCAAACTTTTGACCCGTGGCTCCATTACACACAGTACTAGGGGGCCGGGGTGTCCAAACTTTTGACCTAATGCTGTTTTATCCCATAGCTGCTCCATTACACACAGTAGTGGAGTTCTAGCTACCTGTCCTTCGATCTAGCTGCCGTCCTCCGATTGGCCCCATTCATTCCAATGGGGCCACTTCGTACGACAATCGTACGAAATCCGTACGACGTAACTTTTCGTAACGCATATTTTCGGAAAGAGCTCAATAAGTTCTACAGGTCCTCAATTGGTTTCATCTTCGTATTTCAAAAATTGCGACGTCCACGGGCGTGCAAAGTTCTGCCCATTCATTTTCAATGGTCAAAAAAACGCGTACTTACGAAGTTTTTACGAAAAACGTAAGTCCGATCGGAAAGCTGTATACAAGCCCACCATTCCCGATATGGACGCACGTTTTCTCTTTTGAACGAAGTCGATATTTCGAAAACTGCGGCACTAGTTAACCGGACAAAAAACAGGTGGAATAATAATAATAACTAGATTGCAGTTCCTACAGAAACTGCGAGTGTGATTGCAGTGCTGGCTGGTATCTGCTGTGGTGTTGCTAAGGTGTTGCTAAGTGGTTGCTAAGGTGTGGCTATGGTATCCGGGGTGGTTGCTAAGGTGTTGCTAAGTGGTTGCTAGGTGGTTGCTAAGGTGTTGCTAGGCGGTTGCTAAGGTGTTGCTATGGTATCTGGGGTGGTTGCTAAGGTGTTGCTAGGTGGTTGCTAAGGTGTTGCTAGGCGGTTGCTAAGGTGTTGCTATGGTATCCGGGGTGGTTGCTAAGGTGTTGCTAGCTGGTTGCTAGGTGGTTGCTAAGGTGTTGCTAGGCGGTTGCTAAGGTGTTGCTATGGTATCCGGGGTGGTTGCTAAGGTGTTGCTAGGTGGTTGCTAGGTGGTTGCTAAGTTGTTGCTAGGCGGTTGCTAAGGTGTTGCTATGGTATCCGGGGTGGTTGCTAAGGTGTTGCTAGGTGGTTGCTAGGGTGTTGCTAGGCGGTTGCTAAGGTGTTGCTATGGTATCCGGGGTGGTTGCTAAGGTGTTGCTAGGTGGTTGCTAGGTGGTTGCTAGGGTGTTGCTAGGCGGTTGCTAAGGTGTTGCTATGGTATCCGGGGTGGTTGCTAAGGTGTTGCTAGGTGGTTGCTAGGTGGTTGCTAGGGTGTTGCTAGGCGGTTGCTAAGGTGTTGCTATGGTATCCAGGGTGGTTGCTAAGGTGTTGCTAGGTGGTTGCTAGGGTGTTGCTAGGCGGTTGCTAAGGTGTTGCTATGGTATCCGGGGTGGTTGCTAAGGTGTTGCTAGGTGGTTGCTAGGGTGTTGCTAGGCGGTTGCTAAGGTGTTGCTATGGTATCCGGGGTGGTTGCTAAGGTGTTGCTAGGTGGTTGCTAGGTGGTTGCTAGGGTGTTGCTAGGCGGTTGCTAAGGTGTTGCTATGGTATCCGGGGTGGTTGCTAAGGTGTTGCTAGGTGGTTGCTAGGGTGTTGCTAGGCGGTTGCTAAGGTGTTGCTATGGTATCCGGGGTGGTTGCTAAGGTGTTGCTAGGTGGTTGCTAGGTGGTTGCTAGGGTGTTGCTAGGCGGTTGCTAAGGTGTTGCTATGGTATCCGGGGTGGTTGCTAAGGTGTTGCTAGGTGGTTGCTAGGTGGTTGCTAGGGTGTTGCTAGGCGGTTGCTAAGGTGTTGCTATGGTATCTGGGGTGGTTGCTAAGGTGTTGCTAGGTGTTGCTAGGTGGTTGCTAGGTGGTTGCTAAGGTGTTGCTAGGCGGTTGCTAAGGTGTTGCTATGGTATCTGTGGTGGTTGCTATGGTGTTTCTAGGTGGTTGCTAGGTGATTTATATGCATAAATTAGATTAAATGGTGTTTGCACGTTGCTACGCAACGTGCAAATACATCAATCAGCTATGCACGCTAGGTTGCTCTGGCCGTTCGGGGGTGTCCAAACTTTTGACCCGTGGCTCCATTACACACAGTACTGGGGGGCCGGGGTGTCCAAACTTTTGACCCATGGCTCCATTACACACAGTACTGGGGGGGGCCAGGGTGTCCAAACTTTTGACCTAACGCTGATTAATCCCATAGCTGCTCCATTACACACAGTACTGGAGTTCTAGCTACCTGTCCTTCGATCTAGCTGCCGTCCTCCGATTGGCCCCATTCATTCCAATGGGGCCACTTCGTACGACATTCGTACGAAATCCGTACGTCGTAACTTTTCGTAACGCATATTTTCGGAAAGAGCTCAATAAGTTCTACAGGTCCTCAATTGGTTTCATCTTCGTATTTCAAAAATTGCGACGTCCACGGGCGTGCAAAGTTCTGCCCATTCATTTTCAATGTGCAAAAAAACGCGTACTTACGAAGTTTTTACGAAAAACGTAAGTCCGATCGGAAAGCTGTATACAAGCCCACCATTCCCGATATGGACGCACGTTTTCTCTTTTGAACGAAGTCGATATTTCGAAAACTGCGGCACTAGTTAACCGGACAAAAAACAGGTGGAATAATAATAATAATAATAATAATAAGAATAAGACTTAAGAAGAACAATACTGTGATTGCATTACTGCAATCACACTAATAATAATAATAATAATAATAAGAATAAGACTTAAGAAGAACAGTACTGTGATTGCATACTGCAATCACACTAATAACTAGATTGCAGTTCCTACAGAAACTGCGAGTGTGATTGCAGAGCTGACCGGGGTACCCAAACTTTTGACCAGTTGCTCCATTACACACAGTACTGGGGCACTGGGGTGTCCAAACTTTTGACCCGTGGCTCCATTACACAGTACTGGGGCTCTGGGGTGTCCAAACTTTTGACCCGTGGCTCCATTACACACAGTGCTGGGGCTCTGGGGTGTCCAAACTTTTGACCCGTGACTCCATTACACACAGTGCTGGGGCTCTGGGGTGTCCAAACTTTTGACCCGCAGCTCCATTACACACAGTGCTGGGGCTCTGGGGTGTCCAAACTTTTGACCCGTGGCTCCATTACACACAGTACTGGGCTCTGGGGTGTCCAAACTTTTGACCCGTGGCTCCATTACACACAGTGCTGGGGCTCTGGGGTGTCCAAACTTTTGACCCGTGGCTCCATTACACACAGTGCTGGGGCTCTGGGGTGTCCAAACTTTTGACCCGTGGCTCCATTACACACAGTGCTGGGGCTCTGGGGTGTCCAAACTTTTGACCCGTGGCTCCATTACACACAGTACTGGGGGGCCGGGGTGTCCAAACTTTTGACCTAATGCTGTTTTATCCCATAGCTGCTCCATTACACACAGTACTGGAGTTCTAGCTACCTGTCCTTCGATCTAGCTGCCGTCCTCCGATTTGCCCCATTCATTCCAATGGGGCCACTTCGTACGACAATCGTACGAAATCCGTACGACGTAACTTTTCGTAACGCATATTTTCGGAAAGAGCTCAATAAGTTCTACAGGTCCTCAATTGGTTTCATCTTCGTATTTCAAAAATTGCGACGTCCACGGGCGTGCAAAGTTCTGCCCATTCATTTTCAATGGGCAAAAAAACGCGTACTTACGAAGTTTTTACGAAAAACGTAAGTCCGATCGGAAAGCTGTATACAAGCCCACCATTCCCGATATGGACGCACGTTTTCTCTTTTGAACGAAGTCGATATTTCGAAAACTGCGGCACTAGTTAACCGGACAAAAAACAGGTGGAATAATAATAATAACTAGATTGCAGTTCCTACAGAAACTGCGAGTGTGATTGCAGTGCTGGCTGGTATCTGCTATGGTGTTGCTAGGTGGTTGCTAAGATGTTGCTAGGTGGTTGCTAAGGTGTTGCTATGGTATCCGGGGTGGTTGCTAAGGTGTTGCTAGGTGGTTGCTAGGCGGTTGCTAAGGTGTTGCTATGGTATCCGGGGTGGTTGCTAAGGTGTTGCTAGGTGGTTGCTAGGCGGTTGCTAAGGTGTTGCTAGGCGGTTGCTAAGGTGTTGCTATGGTATTTGGGGTGGTTGCTAAGGTGTTGCTAGGTGGTTGCTAGGTGGTTGCTAAGGTGTTGCTAGGCGGTTGCTAAGGTGTTGCTATGGTATCCCGGGTGGTTGCTAAGGTGTTTCTAGGTGGTTGCTAGGTGGTTGCTAGGGTGTTGCTAGGCGGTTGCTAAGGTGTTGCTATGGTATTTTGGGTGGTTGCTAAGGTGTTGCTAGGTGGTTGCTAGGTGGTTGCTAGGGTGTTGCTAGGCGGTTGCTAAGGTGTTGCTATGGTATCCGGGGTGGTTGCTAAGGTGTTGCTAGGTGGTTGCTAGGGTGTTGCTAGGGTGTTGCTATGGTATCCGGGGTGGTTGCTAAGGTGTTGCTAGGTGGTTGCTAGGTGGTTGCTAGGGTGTTGCTAGGCGGTTGCTAAGGTGTTGCTATGGTATCCGGGGTGGTTGCTAAGGTGTTGCTAGTTGGTTGCTAGGCGGTTGCTAGGGTGTTGCTAGGCGGTTGCTAAGGTGTTGCTATGGTATCTGGGGTGGTTGCTAAGGTGTTGCTAGGTGGTTGCTAGGTGGTTGCTAGGGTGTTGCTAGGCGGTTGCTAAGGTGTTGCTATGGTATCCGGGGTGGTTGCTAAGGTGTTGCTAGGTGGTTGCTAGGTGGTTGCTAAGGTGTTGCTAGGCGGTTGCTAAGGTGTTGCTATGGTATCCGGGGTGGTTGCTAAGGTGTTGCTAGGTGGTTGCTAGGGTGTTGCTAGGGTGTTGCTATGGTATCCGGGGTGGTTGCTAAGGTGTTGCTAGGTGGTTGCTAGGTGGTTGCTAGGGTGTTGCTAGGCGGTTGCTAAGGTGTTGCTATGGTATCCGGGGTGGTTGCTAAGGTGTTGCTATTTGGTTGCTAGGCGGTTGCTAGGGTGTTGCTAGGCGGTTGCTAAGGTGTTGCTATGGTATCCGGGGTGGTTGCTAAGGTGTTGCTAGGTGGTTGCTAGGTGGTTGCTAAGGTGTTGCTAGGCGGTTGCTAAGGTGTTGCTATGGTATCCGGGGTGGTTGCTAAGGTGTTGCTAGGTGGTTGCTAGGTGGTTGCTAGGGTGTTGCTAGGTGGTTGCTAAGGTGTTGCTATGGTATCTTGGGTGGTTGCTAAGGTGTTGCTAGGTGGTTGCTAAGGTGTTGCTATGGTATCTGTGGTGGTTGCTAAGGTGTTGCTAGGTGGTTGCTAGGTGGTTGCTAGGGTGTTGCTAGGCGGTTGCTAAGGTGTTGCTATGGTATCCGGGGTGGTTGCTAAGGTGTTGCTAAGTGGTTGGTAGGTGGTTGCTAAGGTGTTGCTAGGCGGTTGCTAAGGTGTTGCTATGGTATCCGGGGTGGTTGCTAAGGTGTTGCTAGGTGGTTGCTAGGTGGTTGCTAAGGTGTTGCCAGGCGGTTGCTAAGGTGTTGCTATGGTATCCGGGGTGGTTGCTAAGGTGTTGCTAGGTGGTTGCTAGGTGGTTGCTAGGGTGTTGCTAGGCAGTTGCTAAGGTGTTGCTATGGTATCCGGGGTGGTTGCTCAGGTGTTGCTAGGCGGTTGCTAAGGTGTTGCTATGGTATCCGGGGTGGTTGCTCAGGTGTTGCTAGGTGGTTGCTAAGGTGTTGCTATGGTATATGGGATGGTTGCTAAGGTGTTGCTAGGTGGTTGCTAGGGTGTTGCTAGGCGGTTGCTAAGGTGTTGCTATGGTATCCGGGGTGGTTGCTAAGGTGTTGCTAGGTGGTTGCTAGGTGGTTGCTAAGGTGTTGCTAGGTGGTTGCTAAGGTGTTGCTATGGTATCCAGGGTGGTTGCTAAGGTGTTGCTAGGTGGTTGCTAGGTGGTTGCTAGGGTGTTGCTACGCGGTTGCTAAGGTGTTGCTATGGTATCTGGGGTGGTTGCTAAGGTGTTGCTAGGTGGTTGCTAGGCGGTTGCTAAGGTGTTGCTATGGTATCCGGGGAGGTTGCTAAGGTGTTGCTAGGTGGTTGCTAAGGTGTTGCTAGGCGGTTGCTAAGGTGTTGCTATGGTATCTGTGGTGGTTGCTATGGTGTTTCTAGGTGGTTGCTAGGTGATTTATATGCATAAATTAGATTAAATGGTGTTTGCACGTTGCTACGCAACGTGCAAATACATCAATCAGCTATGCACGCTAGGTTGCTCTGGCCGTTCGGGGGTGTCCAAACTTTTGACCCGTGGCTCCATTACACACAGTACTGGGGGGCCGGGGTGTCCAAACTTTTGACCCATGGCTCCATTACACACAGTACTGGGGGGGCCGGGGTGTCCAAACTTTTGACCTAATGCTGTTTTATCCCATAGCTGCTCCATACACTCACAGTACTGGATTTCTAGCTACCTGTCCTTCGATCTAGCTGCCGTCTTCCGATGGCCCCATTCATTCCTATGGGGCCACTTCGTACGACAATCGTACGAAATCCGTACGTCGTAACTTTTCGTGACGCATATTTTCGGAAAGAGCTCAATAAGTTCTACAGGTCCTCAATTGGTTTCATCTTCGTATTTCAAAAATTGCGACGTCCACGGGCGTGCAAATTTCTGCCCATTCATTTTCAATGGTCAAAAAAACTCGTACTTACGAAGTTTTTACGAAAAACGTAAGTCCGATCGGAAAGCTGTATACAAGCCCACCATTCCCGATATGGACGCACGTTTTCTCTTTTGAACGAAGTCGATATTTCGAAAACTGCGGCACTAGTTAACCGGACAAAAAACAGGTGGAATAATAATAAGAACTAGATTGCAGTTCCTGCAGAAACTGCGAGTGTGATTGCAGTGCTGGCTGGTATCTGCTAAGGTGTTACTAGGTGGTTGCTAGGGTGTTGCTAGGCGGTTGCTAAGGTGTTGCTATGGTATCCGGGATGGTTGCTAAGGTGTTGCTAGGTGGTTGCTAGGGTGTTGCTAGGAGGTTGCTAAGGTGTTGCTATGGTATCCGAGGTGGTTACTAAGGTGCTTCTAAGTGGTTGCTAGGTGGTTGCTAAGTTGTTGCTAGGCGGTTTCTAAGGTGTTGCTATGGTATCCGGGATGGTTGCTAAGGTGTTGCTAGGTGGTTGCTAGGTAGTTGCTAAGGTGTTGCTAGGCGGTTGCTAAGGTGTTGCTATGGTATCCGGGGTGGTTGCTAAGGTGTTGCTAGGTGGTTGCTAGGTGGTTGCTAGGGTGTTGCTAGGCGGTTGCTAAGGTGTTGCTATGGTATCCGGGGTGGTTGCTAAGGTGTTGCTAGGTGGTTGCTAGGTGGTTGCTAGGGTGTTGCTAGGCGGTTGCTAAGGTGTTGCTATGGTATCCAGGGTGGTTGCTAAGGTGTTGCTAGGTGGTTGCTAGGTGGTTGCTAAGGTGTTGCTAGGCGGTTGCTAAGGTGTTGCTATGGTATTTGGGGTGGTTGCTAAGGTGTTGCTAGGTGGTTGCTAGGTGGTTGCTAGGTGGTTGCTAAGGTGTTGCTATGGTATCCGGGGTGGTTGCTAAGGTGTTGCTATGGTATCCGGGGTGGTTGCTAAGGTGTTGCTAGGTGGTTGCTAAGGTGTTGCTAGGCGGTTGCTAAGGTGTTGCTATGGTATCCGGGGTGGTTGCTAAGGTGTTGCTAGGTGGTTGCTAGGTGGTTGCTAGGGTGTTGCTAGGCGGTTGCTAAGGTGTTGCTATGGTATCCGGGGTGGTTGCTAAGGTGTTGCTATGGTATCCGGGGTGGTTGCTAAGGTGTTGCTAGGTGGTTGCTAAGGTGTTGCTAGGCGGTTGCTAAGGTGTTGCTATGGTATCCGGGGTGGTTGCTAAGGTGTTGCTAGGTGGTTGCTAGGTGGTTGCTAGGGTGTTGCTAGGCGGTTGCTAAGGTGTTGCTATGGTATCCGGGGTGGTTGCTAAGGTGTTGCTAGGTGGTTGCTAGGTGGTTGCTAGGGTGTTGCTAGGCGGTTACTAAGGTGTTGCTATGGTATCCGGGGTGGTTGCTAAGGTGTTGCTAGGTGGTTGCTAGGTGGTTGCTAGGGTGTTGCTAGGCGGTTGCTAGGTGGTTGCTAAGGTGTTGCTATGGTATCCGGGGTGGTTGCTAAGGTGTTGCTAGGTGGTTGCTAGGTGGTTGCTAGGGTGTTGCTAGGCGGTTGCTAAGGTGTTGCTATGGTATCCGGGGTGGTTGCTAAGGTGTTGCTAAGTGGTTGGTAGGTGGTTGCTAAGGTGTTGCTAGGCGGTTGCTAAGGTGTTGCTATGGTATCCGGGGTGGTTGCTAAGGTGTTGCTAGGTGGTTGCTAGGGTGTTGCTAGGCGGTTGCTAAGGTGTTGCTATGGTATCCGGGGTGGTTGCTAAGGTGTTGCTAGGTGGTTGCTAGGTGGTTGCTAGGTGGTTGCTAGGGTGTTGCTAGGCGGTTGCTAAGTGGTTGCTAGGGTGTTGCTAGGCGGTTGCTAAGGTGTTGCTATGGTATCCGGGGTGGTTGCTAAGGTGTTGCTAGGTGGTTGCTAGGTGGTTGCTAGGGTGTTGCTAGGCGGTTGCTAAGTGGTTGCTAGGGTGTTGCTAGGCGGTTGCTAAGGTGTTGCTATGGTATCCGGGGTGGTTGCTAAGGTGTTGCTAGGTGGTTGCTAGGTGGTTGCTAAGGTGTTGCTAGGCGGTTGCTAAGGTGTTGCTATGGTATTTGGGGTGGTTGCTAAGGTGTTGCTAGGTGGTTGCTAGGTGGTTGCTAAGGTGTTGCTAGGCGGTTGCTAAGGTGTTGCTATGGTATCCGGGGTGGTTGCTAAGGTGTTGCTAGGTGGTTGCTAGGTGGTTGCTAAGGTGTTGCTAGGCGGTTGCTAAGGTGTTGCTATGGTATCCGTGGTGGTTGCTAAGGTGTTGCTAGGTGGTTGCTAGGTGGTTGCTAGGGTGTTGCTAGGCGGTTGCTAAGGTGTTGCTATGGTATCCGGGGTGGTTGCTAAGGTGTTGCTAGGTGGTTGCTAGGGTGTTGCTAGGCGGTTGCTAAGGTGTTGCTATGGTATCCGGGGTGGTTGCTAAGGTGTTGCTAGGTGGTTGCTAGGGTGTTGCTAGGCGGTTGCTAAGGTGTTGCTATGGTATCCGGGGTGGTTGCTAAGGTGTTGCTAGGTGGTTGCTAGGTGGTTGCTAAGGTGTTGCTAGGCGGTTGCTAAGGTGTTGCTATGGTATCCGGGGTGGTTGCTAAGGTGTTGCTAGGTGTTTGCTAAGGTGTTGCTAGGCGGTTGCTAAGGTGTTGCTATGGTATCCGGGGTGGTTGCTAAGGTGTTGCTAGGTGGTTGCTAGGGTGTTGCTAGGCGGTTGCTAAGGTGTTGCTATGGTATCCGGGGTGGTTGCTAAGGTGTTGCTAGGTGGTTGCTAGGGTGTTGCTAGGCGGTTGCTAAGGTGTTGCTATGGTATCCGGGGTGGTTGCTAAGGTGTTGCTAGGTGGTTGCTAAGTGGTTGCTAGGGTGTTGCTAGGCGGTTGCTAAGGTGTTGCTATGGTATCCGGGGTGGTTGCTAAGGTGTTGCTAGGTGGTTGCTAGGTGGTTGCTAAGGTGTTGCTAGGCGGTTGCTAAGGTGTTGCTATGGTATCCGTGGTGGTTGCTAAGGTGTTGCTAGGTGTTTGCTAGGTGGTTGCTAAGGTGTTGCTAGGCGGTTGCTAAGGTGTTGCTATGGTATCCGGGGTGGTTGCTAAGGTGTTGCTAGGTGGTTGCTAGGTGGTTGCTAAGGTGTTGCTAGGTGGTTCCTAGGTGATGTATATGCTACGCAACGTGCAAATACATCAATCAGCTATGCACGCTAGGTTGCTCTGGCCGTTCGGGGGTGTCCAAACTTTTGACCCGTGGCTCCATTACACACAGTACTGGGGGGCCGGGGTGTCCAAACTTTTGACCCGTGGCTCCATTACACACAGTACTGGGGGGCCGGGGTGTCCAAACTTTTGACCTAATGCTGTTTTATCCCATAGCTGCTCCATACACTCACAGTACTGGAGTTCTAGCTACCTGTCCTTCGATCTAGCTGCCGTCCTCCGATGGCCCCATTCATTCCAATGGGGCCACTTCGTACGACAATCGTACGAAATCCGTACGTCGTAACTTTTCGTAACGCATATTTTCGGAAAGAGCTCAATAAGTTCTACAGGTCCTCAATTGGTTTCATCTTCGTATTTTAAAAATTGCGATGTCCACGGGCGTGCAAAGTTCTGCCCATTCATTTTCAATGGGCAAAAAAACGCGTACTTACGAAGTTTTTACGAAAAACGTTATTCCGATCGGAAAGCTGTATACAAGCCCACCATTCCCGATATGGACGCACGTTTTCTCTTTTGAACGAAGTCGATATTTCGAAAACTGCGGCACTAGTTAACCGGACAAAAAACAGGTGGAACTAGATTGCAGTTCCTACAGAAACTGCGAGTGTGATTGCAGTGCTGGCTGGTATCTGCTGTGGTGTTGCTAAGGTGTTGCTAAGTGGTTGCTAAGGTGTGGCTATGGTATCCGTGGTGGTTGCTAAGGTGTTGCTAAGTGGTTGCTAGGTGGTTGCTAAGGTGTTGCTAGGCGGTTGCTAAGGTGTTGCTATGGTATCTGGGGTGGTTGCTAAGGTGTTGCTAGGTGGTTGCTAAGGTGTTGCTAGGCGGTTGCTAAGGTGTTGCTATGGTATCTGGGGTGGTTGCTAAGGTGTTGCTAGGCGGTTGCTAAGGTGTTGCTATGGTATCTGGGGTGGTTGCTAAGGTGTTGCTAGGTGGTTGCTAAGGTGTTGCTAGGCGGTTGCTAAGGTGTTGCTAGGCGGTTGCTAAGGTGTTGCTATGGTATCCGGGGTGGTTGCTAAGGTGTTGCTAGCTGGTTGCTAGGTGGTTGCTAAGGTGTTGCTAGGCGGTTGCTAAGGTGTTGCTATGGTATCCGGGGTGGTTGCTAAGGTGTTGCTAGGTGGTTGCTAGGTGGTTGCTAAGTTGTTGCTAGGCGGTTGCTAAGGTGTTGCTATGGTATCCGGGGTGGTTGCTAAGGTGTTGCTAGGTGGTTGCTAGGGTGTTGCTAGGCGGTTGCTAAGGTGTTGCTATGGTATCCGGGGTGGATGCTAAGGTGTTGCTAGGTGGTTGCTAGGTGGTTGCTAGGGTGTTGCTAGGCGGTTGCTAAGGTGTTGCTATGGTATCCGGGGTGGTTGCTAAGGTGTTGCTAGGTGGTTGCTAGGGTGTTGCTAGGCGGTTGCTAAGGTGTTGCTATGGTATCCAGGGTGGTTGCTAAGGTGTTGCTAGGTGGTTGCTAGGGTGTTGCTAGGCGGTTGCTAGGGTGTTGCTAGGCGGTTGCTAAGGTGTTGCTATGGTATCCAGGGTGGTTGCTAAGGTGTTGCTAGGTGGTTGCTAGGGTGTTGCTAGGCGGTTGCTAAGGTGTTGCTATGGTATCCGGGGTGGTTGCTAAGGTGTTGCTAGGTGGTTGCTAGGTGGTTGCTAGGGTGTTGCTAGGCGGTTGCTAAGGTGTTGCTATGGTATCCGGGGTGGTTGCTAAGGTGTTGCTAGGTGGTTGCTAGGTGGTTGCTAGGGTGTTGCTAGGCGGTTGCTAAGGTGTTGCTATGGTATCCGGGGTGGTTGCTAAGGTGTTGCTAGGTGGTTGCTAGGGTGTTGCTAGGCGGTTGCTAAGGTGTTGCTATGGTATCCGGGGTGGTTGCTAAGGTGTTGCTAGGTGGTTGCTAGGGTGTTGCTAGGCGGTTGCTAAGGTGTTGCTATGGTATCCGGGGTGGTTGCTAAGGTGTTGCTAGGTGGTTGCTAGGTGGTTGCTAGGGTGTTGCTAGGCGGTTGCTAAGGTGTTGCTATGGTATCCGGGGTGGTTGCTAAGGTGTTGCTAGGTGGTTGCTAGGTGGTTGCTAGGGTGTTGCTAGGCGGTTGCTAAGGTGTTGCTATGGTATCCGGGGTGGTTGCTAAGGTGTTGCTAGGTGGTTGCTAGGTGGTTGCTAGGGTGTTGCTAGGCGGTTGCTAAGGTGTTGCTATGGTATCTGGGGTGGTTGCTAAGGTGTTGCTAGATGGTTGCTAGGTGGTTGCTATGGTGTTGCTAGGCGGTTGCTAAGGTGTTGCTATGGTATCCAGGGTGGTTGCTATGGTGTTTCTAGGTGGTTGCTAGGTGATGTATATGCATAAATTTGATTAAATGGTGTTTGCACGTTGCTACGCAACGTGCAAATACATCAATCAGCTATGCACGCTAGGTTGCTCTGGCCGTTCGGGGGTGTCCAAACTTTTGACCCGTGGCTCCATTACACACAGTACTGGGGGGCCGGGGTGTCCAAACTTTTGACCCGTGGCTCCATTACACACAGTACTGGGGGGCCGGGGTGTCCAAACTTTTGACCTAATGCTGTTTTATCCCATAGCTGCTCCATACACTCACAGTACTGGAGTTCTAGCTACCTGTCCTTCGATCTAGCTGCCGTCCTCCGATTGGCCCCATTCATTCCAATGGGGCCACTTCGTACGACATTCGTACGAAATCCGTACGTCGTAACTTTTCGTAACGCATATTTTCGGAAAGAGCTCAATAAGTTCTACAGGTCCTCAATTGGTTTCATCTTAGTATTTCAAAAATTGCGACGTCCACGGACGTGCAAAGTTCTGCCCATTCATTTTCTATGGGCAAAAAAACGCGTACTTACGAAGTTTTTACGAAAAACGTAAGTCCGATCGGAAAGCTGTATACAAGCCCACCATTCCCGATATGGACGCACGTTTTCTCTTTTGAACGAAGTCGATATTTCGAAAACTGCGGCACTAGTTAACCGGACAAAAAACAGGTGGAATAATAATAATAACTAGATTGCAGTTCCTGCAGAAACTGCGAGTGTGATTGCAGTGCTGGCTGGTATCTGCTAAGGTGTTGCTAGGTGGTTGCTAAGGTGTTGCTAGGTGGTTGCTAAGGTGTTGCTATGGTATCCGGGGTGGTTGCTAAGATGTTGCTAGGTGGTTGCTAGGTGGTTGCTAAGGTATTGCTAGGCGGTTGCTAAGGTGTTGCTATGGTATCCGGGATGGTTGCTAAGGTGTTGCTAGGTGGTTGCTAGGGTGTTGCTAGGCGGTTGCTAAGGTGTTGCTATGGTATCCGGGGTGGTTGCTAAGGTGTTGCTAGGTGGTTGCTAGGTGGTTGCTAGGCGGTTGCTAAGGTGTTGCTATGGTATCCGGGGTGGTTGCTAAGGTGTTGCTAAGTGGTTGCTAGGTGGTTGCTAAGGTGTTGCTAGGCGGTTGCTAAGGTGTTGCTATGGTATCCAGGGTGGTTGCTAAGGTGTTGCTAGGTGGTTGCTAGGGTGTTGCTAGGCAGTTGCTAGGGTGTTGCTATGGTATCCGGGGTGGTTGCTAAGGTGTTGCTAGGTGGTTGCTAGGTGGTTGCTAGGGTGTTGCTAGGCGGTTGCTAAGGTGTTGCTATGGTATCCAGGGTGGTTGCTAAGGTGTTGCTAGGTGGTTGCTAGGTGGTTGCTAGGGTGTTGCTAGGCGGTTGCTAAGGTGTTGCTATGGTATCCGGGGTGGTTGCTAAGGTGTTGCTAGGTGGTTGCTAGGTGGTTGCTAAGGTGTTGCTAGGCGGTTGCTAAGGTGTTGCTATGGTATCCGGGGTGGTTGCTAAGGTGTTGCTAGGTGGTTGCTAGGTGGTTGCTAGGGTGTTGCTAGGCGGTTGCTAAGGTGTTGCTATGGTATCCGGGGTGGTTGCTAAGGTGTTGCTAGGGTGTTGCTAGGCGGTTGCTAAGGTGTTGCTATGGTATCCGGGGTGGTTGCTAAGGTGTTGCTAGGTGGTTGCTAGGCGGTTGCTAAGGTGTTGCTATGGTATCCGGGGTGGTTGCTAAGGTGTTGCTAAGTGGTTGCTATGCGGTTGCTAAGGTGTTGCTAGGCGGTTGCTAAGGTGTTGCTATGGTATCCGGGGAGGTTGCTAAGGTGTTGCTAGGTGGTTGCTAGGTGGTTGCTAAGGTGTTGCTAGGCGGTTGCTAAGGTGTTGCTATGGTATCTGTGGTGGTTGCTATGGTGTTTCTAGGTGGTTGCTAGGTGATTTATATGCATAAATTAGATTAAATGGTGTTTGCACGTTGCTACGCAACGTGCAAATACATCAATCAGCTATGCACGCTAGGTTGCTCTGGCCGTTCGGGGGTGTCCAAACTTTTGACCCGTGGCTCCATTACACACAGTACTGGGGGGCCGGGGTGTCCAAACTTTTGACCCATGGCTCCATTACACACAGTACTGGGGGCGGCCAGGGTGTCCAAACTTTTGACCTAACGCTGATTAATCCCATAGCTGCTCCATTACACACAGTACTGGAGTTCTAGCTACCTGTCCTTCGATCTAGCTGCCGTCCTCCGATTGGCCCCATTCATTCCAATGGGGCCACTTCGTACGACATTCGTACGAAATCCGTACGTCGTAACTTTTCGTAACGCATATTTTCGGAAAGAGCTCAATAAGTTCTACAGGTCCTCAATTGGTTTCATCTTCGTATTTCAAAAATTGCGACGTCCACGGGCGTGCAAAGTTCTGCCCATTCATTTTCAATGGGCAAAAAAACGCGTACTTACGAAGTTTTTACGAAAAACGTAAGTCCGATCGGAAAGCTGTATACAAGCCCACCATTCCCGATATGGACGCACGTTTTCTCTTTTGAACGAAGTCGATATTTCGAAAACTGCGGCACTAGTTAACCGGACAAAAAACAGGTGGAATAATAATAATAACTAGATTGCAGTTCCTACAGAAACTGCGAGTGTGATTGCAGTGCTGGCTGGTATCTGCTATGGTGTTGCTAAGGTGTTGCTATGGTATCCGGGGTGGTTGCTAAGGTGTTGCTAGGTGGTTGCTAGGGTGTTGCTAGGCGGTTGCTAAGGTGTTGCTATGTTATCCGGGGTGGTTGCTAAGGTGTTGCTAGGTGGTTGCTAGGTGGTTGCTAAGGTGTTGCTAGGCGGTTGCTAAGGTGTTGCTATGGTATCCGGGGTGGTTGCTAAGGTGTTGCTAGGTGGTTGCTAGGTGGTTGCTAGGGTGTTGCTAGGCGGTTGCTAAGGTGTTGCTAGGTGGTTGCTAGGTGGTTGCTAGGCGGTTGCTAAGGTGTTGCTATGGTATCCGGGGTAGTTGCTAAGCTGTTGCTAGGTGGTTGCTAGGTGGTTGCTAAGGTGTTGCTATGGTATCCGGGGTGGTTGCTAAGGTGTTGCTAGGTGGTTGCTAGGTGGTTGCTAAGGTGTTGCTAGCCGGTTGCTAAGGTGTTGCTATGGTATCCGGGGTGGTTGCTAAGGTGTTGCTAGGTGGTTGCTAGGGTGTTGCTAGGCGGTTGCTAAGGTGTTGCTATGGTATCTGGGGTGGTTGCTAAGGTGTTGCTAGGTGGTTGCTAGGTGGTTGCTAGGGTGTTGCTAGGCGGTTGCTAAGGTGTTGCTATGGTATCCGGGGTGGTTGCTAAGGTGTTGCTAGGTGGTTGCTAGGTGGTTGCTAGGGTGTTGCTAGGCGGTTGCTAGGGTGTTGCTAGGCGGTTGCTAAGGTGTTGCTATGGTATCCGTGGTGGTTGCTAAGGTGTTGCTAAGTGGTTGCTAGGTGGTTGCTAAGGTGTTGCTAGGCGGTTGCTAAGGTGTTGCTATGGTATCCGGGGTGGTTGCTAAGGTGTTGCTAGGTGGTTGCTAGGTGGTTGCTAGAGTGTTGCTAGGCGGTTGCTAAGGTGTTGCTATGGTATCCAGGGTGGTTGCTAAGGTGTTGCTAGGTGGTTGCTAGGTGGTTGCTAGGGTGTTGCTAGGCGGTTGCTAAGGTGTTGCTACGGTATCCGGGGTGGTTGTTAAGGTGTTGCTAGGTGGTTGCTAGGTGGTTGCTAGGGTGTTGCTAGGCGGTTGCTAAGGTGTTGCTATGGTATCCAGGGTGGTTGCTAAGGTGTTGCTAGGTGGTTGCTAGGTTGTTGCTAGGGTGTTGCTAGGCGGTTGCTAAGGTGTTGCTATGGTATCCGGGGTGGTTGCTAAGGTGTTGCTAGGTGGTTGCTAGGTGGTTGCTAAGGTGTTGCTAGGCGGTTGCTAAGGTGTTGCTATGGTATCTGGGGTGGTTGCTAAGGTGTTGCTAGGTGGTTGCTAGGTGGTTGCTAGGTGGTTGCTAGGCGGTTGCTAAGGTGTTGCTATGGTATCCGGGGTGGTTGCTAAGGTGTTGCTAAGTGGTTGCTATGCGGTTGCTAAGGTGTTGCTAGGCGGTTGCTAAGGTGTTGCTATGGTATCCGGGGAGGTTGCTAAGGTGTTGCTAGGTGGTTGCTAGGTGGTTGCTAAGGTGTTGCTAGGCGGTTGCTAAGGTGTTGCTATGGTATCTGTGGTGGTTGCTATGGTGTTACTAGGTGGTTGCTAGGTGATTTATATGCATAAATTAGATTAAATGGTGTTTGCACGTTGCTACGCAACGTGCAAATACATCAATCAGCTATGCACGCTAGGTTGCTCTGGCCGTTCGGGGGTGTCCAAACTTTTGACCCGTGGCTCCATTACACACAGTACTGGGGGGGCCGGGGTGTCCAAACTTTTGACCCGTGGCTCCATTACACACAGTACTGGGGGGCCGGGGTGTCCAAACTTTTGACCTAATGCTGTTTTATCCCATAGCTGCTCCATTACACACAGTACTGGAGTTCTAGCTACCTGTCCTTCGATCTAGCTGCCGTCCTCCGATTGGCCCCATTCATTCCAATGGGGCCACTTCGTACGACAATCGTACGAAATCCGTACGTCGTAACTTTTCGTAACGCATATTTTCGGAAAGAGCTCAATAAGTTCTACAGGTCCTCAATTGGTTTCATCTTCTTATTTCAAAAATTGCGACGTCCACGGGCGTGCAAAGTTCTGCCCATTCATTTTCAATGGTCAAAAAAACGCGTACTTACGAAGTTTTTACGAAAAACGTAAGTCCGATCGGAAAGCTGTATACAAGCCCACCATTCCCGATATGGACGCACGTTTTCTCTTTTGAACGAAGTCGATATTTCGAAAACTGCGGCACTAGTTAACCGGACAAAAAACAGGTGGAATAATAATAAGAACTAGATTGCAGTTCCTGCAGAAACTGCGAGTGTGATTGCAGTGCTGGCTGGTATCTGCTAAGGTGTTACTAGGTGGTTGCTAGGGTGTTGCTAGGCGGTTGCTAAGGTGTTGCTATGGTATCCGGGATGGTTGCTAAGGTGTTGCTAGGTGGTTGCTAGGGTGTTGCTAGGAGGTTGCTAAGGTGTTGCTATGGTATCCGAGGTGGTTACTAAGGTGCTTCTAAGTGGTTGCTAGGTGGTTGCTAAGTTGTTGCTAGGCGGTTTCTAAGGTGTTGCTATGGTATCCGGGATGGTTGCTAAGGTGTTGCTAGGTGGTTGCTAGGTAGTTGCTAAGGTGTTGCTAGGCGGTTGCTAAGGTGTTGCTATGGTATCCGGGGTGGTTGCTAAGGTGTTGCTAGGTGGTTGCTAGGTGGTTGCTAGGGTGTTGCTAGGCGGTTGCTAAGGTGTTGCTATGGTATCCGGGGTGGTTGCTAAGGTGTTGCTAGGTGGTTGCTAGGTGGTTGCTAGGGTGTTGCTAGGCGGTTGCTAAGGTGTTGCTATGGTATCCAGGGTGGTTGCTAAGGTGTTGCTAGGTGGTTGCTAGGTGGTTGCTAAGGTGTTGCTAGGCGGTTGCTAAGGTGTTGCTATGGTATTTGGGGTGGTTGCTAAGGTGTTGCTAGGTGGTTGCTAGGTGGTTGCTAGGTGGTTGCTAAGGTGTTGCTATGGTATCCGGGGTGGTTGCTAAGGTGTTGCTATGGTATCCGGGGTGGTTGCTAAGGTGTTGCTAGGTGGTTGCTAAGGTGTTGCTAGGCGGTTGCTAAGGTGTTGCTATGGTATCCGGGGTGGTTGCTAAGGTGTTGCTAGGTGGTTGCTAGGTGGTTGCTAGGGTGTTGCTAGGCGGTTGCTAAGGTGTTGCTATGGTATCCGGGGTGGTTGCTAAGGTGTTGCTATGGTATCCGGGGTGGTTGCTAAGGTGTTGCTAGGTGGTTGCTAAGGTGTTGCTAGGCGGTTGCTAAGGTGTTGCTATGGTATCCGGGGTGGTTGCTAAGGTGTTGCTAGGTGGTTGCTAGGTGGTTGCTAGGGTGTTGCTAGGCGGTTGCTAAGGTGTTGCTATGGTATCCGGGGTGGTTGCTAAGGTGTTGCTAGGTGGTTGCTAGGTGGTTGCTAGGGTGTTGCTAGGCGGTTACTAAGGTGTTGCTATGGTATCCGGGGTGGTTGCTAAGGTGTTGCTAGGTGGTTGCTAGGTGGTTGCTAGGGTGTTGCTAGGCGGTTGCTAGGTGGTTGCTAAGGTGTTGCTATGGTATCCGGGGTGGTTGCTAAGGTGTTGCTAGGTGGTTGCTAGGTGGTTGCTAGGGTGTTGCTAGGCGGTTGCTAAGGTGTTGCTATGGTATCCGGGGTGGTTGCTAAGGTGTTGCTAAGTGGTTGGTAGGTGGTTGCTAAGGTGTTGCTAGGCGGTTGCTAAGGTGTTGCTATGGTATCCGGGGTGGTTGCTAAGGTGTTGCTAGGTGGTTGCTAGGGTGTTGCTAGGCGGTTGCTAAGGTGTTGCTATGGTATCCGGGGTGGTTGCTAAGGTGTTGCTAGGTGGTTGCTAGGTGGTTGCTAGGTGGTTGCTAGGGTGTTGCTAGGCGGTTGCTAAGTGGTTGCTAGGGTGTTGCTAGGCGGTTGCTAAGGTGTTGCTATGGTATCCGGGGTGGTTGCTAAGGTGTTGCTAGGTGGTTGCTAGGTGGTTGCTAGGGTGTTGCTAGGCGGTTGCTAAGTGGTTGCTAGGGTGTTGCTAGGCG
Organism: Astyanax mexicanus; assembly: GCF_023375975.1. NCBI lineage: Eukaryota > Metazoa > Chordata > Actinopteri > Characiformes > Acestrorhamphidae > Astyanax > Astyanax mexicanus. The sequence goes on from NC_064419.1 coordinate 10,600,486, forward strand.
GTTGCTAAGGTGTTGCTATGGTATCCGGGGTGGTTGCTAAGGTGTTGCTAGGTGGTTGCTAGGTGGTTGCTAAGGTGTTGCTAGGCGGTTGCTAAGGTGTTGCTATGGTATTTGGGGTGGTTGCTAAGGTGTTGCTAGGTGGTTGCTAGGTGGTTGCTAAGGTGTTGCTAGGCGGTTGCTAAGGTGTTGCTATGGTATCCGGGGTGGTTGCTAAGGTGTTGCTAGGTGGTTGCTAGGTGGTTGCTAAGGTGTTGCTAGGCGGTTGCTAAGGTGTTGCTATGGTATCCGTGGTGGTTGCTAAGGTGTTGCTAGGTGGTTGCTAGGTGGTTGCTAGGGTGTTGCTAGGCGGTTGCTAAGGTGTTGCTATGGTATCCGGGGTGGTTGCTAAGGTGTTGCTAGGTGGTTGCTAGGGTGTTGCTAGGCGGTTGCTAAGGTGTTGCTATGGTATCCGGGGTGGTTGCTAAGGTGTTGCTAGGTGGTTGCTAGGGTGTTGCTAGGCGGTTGCTAAGGTGTTGCTATGGTATCCGGGGTGGTTGCTAAGGTGTTGCTAGGTGGTTGCTAGGTGGTTGCTAAGGTGTTGCTAGGCGGTTGCTAAGGTGTTGCTATGGTATCCGGGGTGGTTGCTAAGGTGTTGCTAGGTGGTTGCTAAGGTGTTGCTAGGCGGTTGCTAAGGTGTTGCTATGGTATCCGGGGTGGTTGCTAAGGTGTTGCTAGGTGGTTGCTAGGGTGTTGCTAGGCGGTTGCTAAGGTGTTGCTATGGTATCCGGGGTGGTTGCTAAGGTGTTGCTAGGTGGTTGCTAGGGTGTTGCTAGGCGGTTGCTAAGGTGTTGCTATGGTATCCGGGGTGGTTGCTAAGGTGTTGCTAGGTGGTTGCTAAGTGGTTGCTAGGGTGTTGCTAGGCGGTTGCTAAGGTGTTGCTATGGTATCCAGGGTGGTTGCTAAGGTGTTGCTAGGTGGTTGCTAGGTGGTTGCTAAGGTGTTGCTAGGCGGTTGCTAAGGTGTTGCTATGGTATCCGTGGTGGTTGCTAAGGTGTTGCTAGGTGTTTGCTAGGTGGTTGCTAAGGTGTTGCTAGGCGGTTGCTAAGGTGTTGCTATGGTATCCGGGGTGGTTGCTAAGGTGTTGCTAGGTGGTTGCTAGGTGGTTGCTAAGGTGTTGCTAGGTGGTTCCTAGGTGATGTATATGCTACGCAACGTGCAAATACATCAATCAGCTATGCACGCTAGGTTGCTCTGGCCGTTCGGGGGTGTCCAAACTTTTGACCCGTGGCTCCATTACACACAGTACTGGGGGGCCGGGGTGTCCAAACTTTTGACCCGTGGCTCCATTACACACAGTACTGGGGGGCCGGGGTGTCCAAACTTTTGACCTAATGCTGTTTTATCCCATAGCTGCTCCATACACTCACAGTACTGGAGTTCTAGCTACCTGTCCTTCGATCTAGCTGCCGTCCTCCGATGGCCCCATTCATTCCAATGGGGCCACTTCGTACGACAATCGTACGAAATCCGTACGTCGTAACTTTTCGTAACGCATATTTTCGGAAAGAGCTCAATAAGTTCTACAGGTCCTCAATTGGTTTCATCTTCGTATTTTAAAAATTGCGATGTCCACGGGCGTGCAAAGTTCTGCCCATTCATTTTCAATGGGCAAAAAAACGCGTACTTACGAAGTTTTTACGAAAAACGTTATTCCGATCGGAAAGCTGTATACAAGCCCACCATTCCCGATATGGACGCACGTTTTCTCTTTTGAACGAAGTCGATATTTCGAAAACTGCGGCACTAGTTAACCGGACAAAAAACAGGTGGAACTAGATTGCAGTTCCTACAGAAACTGCGAGTGTGATTGCAGTGCTGGCTGGTATCTGCTGTGGTGTTGCTAAGGTGTTGCTAAGTGGTTGCTAAGGTGTGGCTATGGTATCCGTGGTGGTTGCTAAGGTGTTGCTAAGTGGTTGCTAGGTGGTTGCTAAGGTGTTGCTAGGCGGTTGCTAAGGTGTTGCTATGGTATCTGGGGTGGTTGCTAAGGTGTTGCTAGGTGGTTGCTAAGGTGTTGCTAGGCGGTTGCTAAGGTGTTGCTATGGTATCTGGGGTGGTTGCTAAGGTGTTGCTAGGCGGTTGCTAAGGTGTTGCTATGGTATCTGGGGTGGTTGCTAAGGTGTTGCTAGGTGGTTGCTAAGGTGTTGCTAGGCGGTTGCTAAGGTGTTGCTAGGCGGTTGCTAAGGTGTTGCTATGGTATCCGGGGTGGTTGCTAAGGTGTTGCTAGCTGGTTGCTAGGTGGTTGCTAAGGTGTTGCTAGGCGGTTGCTAAGGTGTTGCTATGGTATCCGGGGTGGTTGCTAAGGTGTTGCTAGGTGGTTGCTAGGTGGTTGCTAAGTTGTTGCTAGGCGGTTGCTAAGGTGTTGCTATGGTATCCGGGGTGGTTGCTAAGGTGTTGCTAGGTGGTTGCTAGGGTGTTGCTAGGCGGTTGCTAAGGTGTTGCTATGGTATCCGGGGTGGATGCTAAGGTGTTGCTAGGTGGTTGCTAGGTGGTTGCTAGGGTGTTGCTAGGCGGTTGCTAAGGTGTTGCTATGGTATCCGGGGTGGTTGCTAAGGTGTTGCTAGGTGGTTGCTAGGGTGTTGCTAGGCGGTTGCTAAGGTGTTGCTATGGTATCCAGGGTGGTTGCTAAGGTGTTGCTAGGTGGTTGCTAGGGTGTTGCTAGGCGGTTGCTAGGGTGTTGCTAGGCGGTTGCTAAGGTGTTGCTATGGTATCCAGGGTGGTTGCTAAGGTGTTGCTAGGTGGTTGCTAGGGTGTTGCTAGGCGGTTGCTAAGGTGTTGCTATGGTATCCGGGGTGGTTGCTAAGGTGTTGCTAGGTGGTTGCTAGGTGGTTGCTAGGGTGTTGCTAGGCGGTTGCTAAGGTGTTGCTATGGTATCCGGGGTGGTTGCTAAGGTGTTGCTAGGTGGTTGCTAGGTGGTTGCTAGGGTGTTGCTAGGCGGTTGCTAAGGTGTTGCTATGGTATCCGGGGTGGTTGCTAAGGTGTTGCTAGGTGGTTGCTAGGGTGTTGCTAGGCGGTTGCTAAGGTGTTGCTATGGTATCCGGGGTGGTTGCTAAGGTGTTGCTAGGTGGTTGCTAGGGTGTTGCTAGGCGGTTGCTAAGGTGTTGCTATGGTATCCGGGGTGGTTGCTAAGGTGTTGCTAGGTGGTTGCTAGGTGGTTGCTAGGGTGTTGCTAGGCGGTTGCTAAGGTGTTGCTATGGTATCCGGGGTGGTTGCTAAGGTGTTGCTAGGTGGTTGCTAGGTGGTTGCTAGGGTGTTGCTAGGCGGTTGCTAAGGTGTTGCTATGGTATCCGGGGTGGTTGCTAAGGTGTTGCTAGGTGGTTGCTAGGTGGTTGCTAGGGTGTTGCTAGGCGGTTGCTAAGGTGTTGCTATGGTATCTGGGGTGGTTGCTAAGGTGTTGCTAGATGGTTGCTAGGTGGTTGCTATGGTGTTGCTAGGCGGTTGCTAAGGTGTTGCTATGGTATCCAGGGTGGTTGCTATGGTGTTTCTAGGTGGTTGCTAGGTGATGTATATGCATAAATTTGATTAAATGGTGTTTGCACGTTGCTACGCAACGTGCAAATACATCAATCAGCTATGCACGCTAGGTTGCTCTGGCCGTTCGGGGGTGTCCAAACTTTTGACCCGTGGCTCCATTACACACAGTACTGGGGGGCCGGGGTGTCCAAACTTTTGACCCGTGGCTCCATTACACACAGTACTGGGGGGCCGGGGTGTCCAAACTTTTGACCTAATGCTGTTTTATCCCATAGCTGCTCCATACACTCACAGTACTGGAGTTCTAGCTACCTGTCCTTCGATCTAGCTGCCGTCCTCCGATTGGCCCCATTCATTCCAATGGGGCCACTTCGTACGACATTCGTACGAAATCCGTACGTCGTAACTTTTCGTAACGCATATTTTCGGAAAGAGCTCAATAAGTTCTACAGGTCCTCAATTGGTTTCATCTTAGTATTTCAAAAATTGCGACGTCCACGGACGTGCAAAGTTCTGCCCATTCATTTTCTATGGGCAAAAAAACGCGTACTTACGAAGTTTTTACGAAAAACGTAAGTCCGATCGGAAAGCTGTATACAAGCCCACCATTCCCGATATGGACGCACGTTTTCTCTTTTGAACGAAGTCGATATTTCGAAAACTGCGGCACTAGTTAACCGGACAAAAAACAGGTGGAATAATAATAATAACTAGATTGCAGTTCCTGCAGAAACTGCGAGTGTGATTGCAGTGCTGGCTGGTATCTGCTAAGGTGTTGCTAGGTGGTTGCTAAGGTGTTGCTAGGTGGTTGCTAAGGTGTTGCTATGGTATCCGGGGTGGTTGCTAAGATGTTGCTAGGTGGTTGCTAGGTGGTTGCTAAGGTATTGCTAGGCGGTTGCTAAGGTGTTGCTATGGTATCCGGGATGGTTGCTAAGGTGTTGCTAGGTGGTTGCTAGGGTGTTGCTAGGCGGTTGCTAAGGTGTTGCTATGGTATCCGGGGTGGTTGCTAAGGTGTTGCTAGGTGGTTGCTAGGTGGTTGCTAGGCGGTTGCTAAGGTGTTGCTATGGTATCCGGGGTGGTTGCTAAGGTGTTGCTAAGTGGTTGCTAGGTGGTTGCTAAGGTGTTGCTAGGCGGTTGCTAAGGTGTTGCTATGGTATCCAGGGTGGTTGCTAAGGTGTTGCTAGGTGGTTGCTAGGGTGTTGCTAGGCAGTTGCTAGGGTGTTGCTATGGTATCCGGGGTGGTTGCTAAGGTGTTGCTAGGTGGTTGCTAGGTGGTTGCTAGGGTGTTGCTAGGCGGTTGCTAAGGTGTTGCTATGGTATCCAGGGTGGTTGCTAAGGTGTTGCTAGGTGGTTGCTAGGTGGTTGCTAGGGTGTTGCTAGGCGGTTGCTAAGGTGTTGCTATGGTATCCGGGGTGGTTGCTAAGGTGTTGCTAGGTGGTTGCTAGGTGGTTGCTAAGGTGTTGCTAGGCGGTTGCTAAGGTGTTGCTATGGTATCCGGGGTGGTTGCTAAGGTGTTGCTAGGTGGTTGCTAGGTGGTTGCTAGGGTGTTGCTAGGCGGTTGCTAAGGTGTTGCTATGGTATCCGGGGTGGTTGCTAAGGTGTTGCTAGGGTGTTGCTAGGCGGTTGCTAAGGTGTTGCTATGGTATCCGGGGTGGTTGCTAAGGTGTTGCTAGGTGGTTGCTAGGCGGTTGCTAAGGTGTTGCTATGGTATCCGGGGTGGTTGCTAAGGTGTTGCTAAGTGGTTGCTATGCGGTTGCTAAGGTGTTGCTAGGCGGTTGCTAAGGTGTTGCTATGGTATCCGGGGAGGTTGCTAAGGTGTTGCTAGGTGGTTGCTAGGTGGTTGCTAAGGTGTTGCTAGGCGGTTGCTAAGGTGTTGCTATGGTATCTGTGGTGGTTGCTATGGTGTTTCTAGGTGGTTGCTAGGTGATTTATATGCATAAATTAGATTAAATGGTGTTTGCACGTTGCTACGCAACGTGCAAATACATCAATCAGCTATGCACGCTAGGTTGCTCTGGCCGTTCGGGGGTGTCCAAACTTTTGACCCGTGGCTCCATTACACACAGTACTGGGGGGCCGGGGTGTCCAAACTTTTGACCCATGGCTCCATTACACACAGTACTGGGGGCGGCCAGGGTGTCCAAACTTTTGACCTAACGCTGATTAATCCCATAGCTGCTCCATTACACACAGTACTGGAGTTCTAGCTACCTGTCCTTCGATCTAGCTGCCGTCCTCCGATTGGCCCCATTCATTCCAATGGGGCCACTTCGTACGACATTCGTACGAAATCCGTACGTCGTAACTTTTCGTAACGCATATTTTCGGAAAGAGCTCAATAAGTTCTACAGGTCCTCAATTGGTTTCATCTTCGTATTTCAAAAATTGCGACGTCCACGGGCGTGCAAAGTTCTGCCCATTCATTTTCAATGGGCAAAAAAACGCGTACTTACGAAGTTTTTACGAAAAACGTAAGTCCGATCGGAAAGCTGTATACAAGCCCACCATTCCCGATATGGACGCACGTTTTCTCTTTTGAACGAAGTCGATATTTCGAAAACTGCGGCACTAGTTAACCGGACAAAAAACAGGTGGAATAATAATAATAACTAGATTGCAGTTCCTACAGAAACTGCGAGTGTGATTGCAGTGCTGGCTGGTATCTGCTATGGTGTTGCTAAGGTGTTGCTATGGTATCCGGGGTGGTTGCTAAGGTGTTGCTAGGTGGTTGCTAGGGTGTTGCTAGGCGGTTGCTAAGGTGTTGCTATGTTATCCGGGGTGGTTGCTAAGGTGTTGCTAGGTGGTTGCTAGGTGGTTGCTAAGGTGTTGCTAGGCGGTTGCTAAGGTGTTGCTATGGTATCCGGGGTGGTTGCTAAGGTGTTGCTAGGTGGTTGCTAGGTGGTTGCTAGGGTGTTGCTAGGCGGTTGCTAAGGTGTTGCTAGGTGGTTGCTAGGTGGTTGCTAGGCGGTTGCTAAGGTGTTGCTATGGTATCCGGGGTAGTTGCTAAGCTGTTGCTAGGTGGTTGCTAGGTGGTTGCTAAGGTGTTGCTATGGTATCCGGGGTGGTTGCTAAGGTGTTGCTAGGTGGTTGCTAGGTGGTTGCTAAGGTGTTGCTAGCCGGTTGCTAAGGTGTTGCTATGGTATCCGGGGTGGTTGCTAAGGTGTTGCTAGGTGGTTGCTAGGGTGTTGCTAGGCGGTTGCTAAGGTGTTGCTATGGTATCTGGGGTGGTTGCTAAGGTGTTGCTAGGTGGTTGCTAGGTGGTTGCTAGGGTGTTGCTAGGCGGTTGCTAAGGTGTTGCTATGGTATCCGGGGTGGTTGCTAAGGTGTTGCTAGGTGGTTGCTAGGTGGTTGCTAGGGTGTTGCTAGGCGGTTGCTAGGGTGTTGCTAGGCGGTTGCTAAGGTGTTGCTATGGTATCCGTGGTGGTTGCTAAGGTGTTGCTAAGTGGTTGCTAGGTGGTTGCTAAGGTGTTGCTAGGCGGTTGCTAAGGTGTTGCTATGGTATCCGGGGTGGTTGCTAAGGTGTTGCTAGGTGGTTGCTAGGTGGTTGCTAGAGTGTTGCTAGGCGGTTGCTAAGGTGTTGCTATGGTATCCAGGGTGGTTGCTAAGGTGTTGCTAGGTGGTTGCTAGGTGGTTGCTAGGGTGTTGCTAGGCGGTTGCTAAGGTGTTGCTACGGTATCCGGGGTGGTTGTTAAGGTGTTGCTAGGTGGTTGCTAGGTGGTTGCTAGGGTGTTGCTAGGCGGTTGCTAAGGTGTTGCTATGGTATCCAGGGTGGTTGCTAAGGTGTTGCTAGGTGGTTGCTAGGTTGTTGCTAGGGTGTTGCTAGGCGGTTGCTAAGGTGTTGCTATGGTATCCGGGGTGGTTGCTAAGGTGTTGCTAGGTGGTTGCTAGGTGGTTGCTAAGGTGTTGCTAGGCGGTTGCTAAGGTGTTGCTATGGTATCTGGGGTGGTTGCTAAGGTGTTGCTAGGTGGTTGCTAGGTGGTTGCTAGGTGGTTGCTAGGCGGTTGCTAAGGTGTTGCTATGGTATCCGGGGTGGTTGCTAAGGTGTTGCTAAGTGGTTGCTATGCGGTTGCTAAGGTGTTGCTAGGCGGTTGCTAAGGTGTTGCTATGGTATCCGGGGAGGTTGCTAAGGTGTTGCTAGGTGGTTGCTAGGTGGTTGCTAAGGTGTTGCTAGGCGGTTGCTAAGGTGTTGCTATGGTATCTGTGGTGGTTGCTATGGTGTTACTAGGTGGTTGCTAGGTGATTTATATGCATAAATTAGATTAAATGGTGTTTGCACGTTGCTACGCAACGTGCAAATACATCAATCAGCTATGCACGCTAGGTTGCTCTGGCCGTTCGGGGGTGTCCAAACTTTTGACCCGTGGCTCCATTACACACAGTACTGGGGGGGCCGGGGTGTCCAAACTTTTGACCCGTGGCTCCATTACACACAGTACTGGGGGGCCGGGGTGTCCAAACTTTTGACCTAATGCTGTTTTATCCCATAGCTGCTCCATTACACACAGTACTGGAGTTCTAGCTACCTGTCCTTCGATCTAGCTGCCGTCCTCCGATTGGCCCCATTCATTCCAATGGGGCCACTTCGTACGACAATCGTACGAAATCCGTACGTCGTAACTTTTCGTAACGCATATTTTCGGAAAGAGCTCAATAAGTTCTACAGGTCCTCAATTGGTTTCATCTTCTTATTTCAAAAATTGCGACGTCCACGGGCGTGCAAAGTTCTGCCCATTCATTTTCAATGGTCAAAAAAACGCGTACTTACGAAGTTTTTACGAAAAACGTAAGTCCGATCGGAAAGCTGTATACAAGCCCACCATTCCCGATATGGACGCACGTTTTCTCTTTTGAACGAAGTCGATATTTCGAAAACTGCGGCACTAGTTAACCGGACAAAAAACAGGTGGAATAATAATAATAATAATAATAATAACTAGATTGCAGTTCCTGCAGAAACTGCGAGTGTGATTGCAGTGCTGGCTGGTATCTGCTAAGGTGTTGCTAAGGTGTTGCTATGGTATCCGGGGTGGTTGCTAAGATGTTGCTAGGTGGTTGCTAAGCTGTTGCTAGGCGGTTGCTAAGGTGTTGCTATGGTATCTGGGGTGGTTGCTAAGGTGTTGCTAGGTGGTTACTAGGTGGTTGCGAAGGTGTTGCTAGGTGGTTGCTAAGGTGTTGCTAGGCGGTTGCTAAGGTGTTGCTATGGTATTTGGGGTGGTTGCTAAGGTGTTGCTAGGTGGTTGCTAGGTGGTTGCTAGGTGGTTGCTAGGTGGTTGCTAAGGTGTTGCTAGGCGGTTGCTAAGGTGTTGCTATGGTATCCGGGGTGGTTGCTAAGGTGTTGCTAGGTGGTTGCTAGGTGGTTGCTAGGGTGTTGCTAGGCGGTTGCTAAGGTGTTGCTATGGTATCCGGGGTGGTTGCTAAGGTGTTGCTAGGTGGTTGCTAGGTGGTTGCTAGGGTGTTGCTAGGCGGTTGCTAAGGTGTTGCTATGGTATCCGGGGTGGTTGCTAAGGTGTTGCTAGTTGGTTGCTAGGTGGTTGCTAAGGTGTTGCTAGGCGGTTGCTAAGGTGTTGCTATGGTATCCGGGGTGGTTGCTAAGGTGTTGCTAGGTGGTTGCTAGGTGGTTGCTAAGGTGTTGCTAGGCGGTTGCTAAGGTGTTGCTATGGTATCCGGGGTGGTTGCTAGGGTGTTGCTAGGTGGTTGCTAGGTGGTTGCTAAGGTGTTGCTAGGCGGTTGCTAAGGTGTTGCTATGGTATCCGGGGTGGTTGCTAAGGTGTTGCTAGGTGGTTGCTAGGGTGTTGCTAGGCGGTTGCTAGGTGGTTGCTAGGGTGTTGCTAGGCGGTTGCTAAGGTGTGGCTATGGTATCTGGGGTGGTTGCTAAGGTGTTGCTAGGTGGTTGCTAGGGTGTTGCTAGGCGGTTGCTAAGGTGTTGCTATGGTATCCGGGGTGGTTGCTAAGGTGTTGCTAGGTGGTTGCTAGGTGGTTGCTAGGGTGTTGCTAGGCGGTTGCTAAGGTGTTGCTATGGTATCCGGGGTGGTTGCTAAGGTGTTGCTAGGTGGTTGCTAAGGTGTTGCTAGGCGGTTGCTAAGGTGTTGCTATGGTATCCGGGGTGGTTGCTAAGGTGTTGCTAGGTGGTTGCTAGGTGGTTGCTAAGGTGTTGCTAGGCGGTTGCTAAGGTGTTGCTATGGTATCCGGGGTGGTTGCTAAGGTGTTGCTAGGTGGTTGCTAGGTGGTTGCTAGGGTGTTGCTAGGCGGTTGCTAAGGTGTTGCTATGGTATCCGGGGTGGTTGCTAAGGTGTTGCTAGGTGGTTGCTAAGGTGTTGCTAGGCGGTTGCTAAGGTGTTGCTATGGTATCCGGGGTGGTTGCTAAGGTGTTGCTAGCTGGTTGCTAGGTGGTTGCTAAGGTGTTGCTAGGCGGTTGCTAAGGTGTTGCTATGGTATCCGGGGTGGTTGCTAAGGTGTTGCTAGGTGGTTGCTAGGTGGTTGCTAAGTTGTTGCTAGGCGGTTGCTAAGGTGTTGCTATGGTATCCGGGGTGGTTGCTAAGGTGTTGCTAGATGGTTGCTAGGGTGTTGCTAGGCGGTTGCTAAGGTGTTGCTATGGTATCCGGGGTGGTTGCTAAGGTGTTGCTAGGTGGTTGCTAGGTGGTTGCTAGGGTGTTGCTAGGCGGTTGCTAAGGTGTTGCTATGGTATCCGGGTTGGTTGCTAAGGTGTTGCTAGGTGGTTGCTAGGTGGTTGCTAGGGTGTTGCTAGGCGGTTGCTAAGGTGTTGCTATGGTATCCAGGGTGGTTGCTAAGGTGTTGCTAGGTGGTTGCTAGGGTGTTGCTAGGCGGTTGCTAAGGTGTTGCTATGGTATCCGGGGTGGTTGCTAAGGTGTTGCTATGGTATCCGGGGTGGTTGCTAAGGTGTTGCTAGGTGGTTGCTATGTGGTTGCTAAGGTGTTGCTAGGCGGTTGCTAAGGTGTTGCTATGGTATCCGGGGTGGTTGCTAAGGTGTTGCTATGGTATCCGGGGTGGTTGCTAAGGTGTTGCTAGGTGGTTGCTAGGTGGTTGCTAAGGTGTTGCTAGGCGGTTGCTAAGGTGTTGCTATGGTATCCGGGGTGGTTGCTAAGGTGTTGCTATGGTATCCGGGGTGGTTGCTAAGGTGTTGCTAGGTGGTTGCTAGGTGGTTGCTAAGGTGTTGCTAGGCGGTTGCTAAGGTGTTGCTATGGTATCCAGGGTGGTTGCTAAGGTGTTGCTAGGTGGTTGCTAGGTTGTTGCTAGGGTGTTGCTAGGCGGTTGCTAAGGTGTTGCTATGGTATCCGGGGTGGTTGCTAAGGTGTTGCTAGGTGGTTGCTAGGTGGTTGCTAAGGTGTTGCTAGGCGGTTGCTAAGGTGTTGCTATGGTATCCGGGGTGGTTGCTAAGGTGTTGCTAGGTGGTTGCTAGGTGGTTGCTAGGTGGTTGCTAGGCGGTTGCTAAGGTGTTGCTATGGTATCCGGGGTGGTTGCTAAGGTGTTGCTAAGTGGTTGCTATGCGGTTGCTAAGGTGTTGCTAGGCGGTTGCTAAGGTGTTACTATGGTATCCGGGGAGGTTGCTAAGGTGTTGCTAGGTGGTTGCTAGGTGGTTGCTAAGGTGTTGCTAGGCGGTTGCTAAGGTGTTGCTATGGTATCTGTGGTGGTTGCTATGGTGTTTCTAGGTGGTTGCTAGGTGATTTATATGCATAAATTAGATTAAATGGTGTTTGCACGTTGCTACGCAACGTGCAAATACATCAATCAGCTATGCACGCTAGGTTGCTCTGGCCGTTCGGGGGTGTCCAAACTTTTGACCCGTGGCTCCATTACACACAGTACTGGGGCTCTGGGGTGTCCAAACTTTTGACCCGTGGCTCCATTACACACAGTACTGGGGGGCCGGGGTGTCCAAACTTTTGACCCGTGGCTCCATTACACACAGTACTAGGGGGCCGGGGTGTCCAAACTTTTGACCTAATGCTGTTTTATCCCATAGCTGCTCCATTACACACAGTAGTGGAGTTCTAGCTACCTGTCCTTCGATCTAGCTGCCGTCCTCCGATTGGCCCCATTCATTCCAATGGGGCCACTTCGTACGACAATCGTACGAAATCCGTACGACGTAACTTTTCGTAACGCATATTTTCGGAAAGAGCTCAATAAGTTCTACAGGTCCTCAATTGGTTTCATCTTCGTATTTCAAAAATTGCGACGTCCACGGGCGTGCAAAGTTCTGCCCATTCATTTTCAATGGTCAAAAAAACGCGTACTTACGAAGTTTTTACGAAAAACGTAAGTCCGATCGGAAAGCTGTATACAAGCCCACCATTCCCGATATGGACGCACGTTTTCTCTTTTGAACGAAGTCGATATTTCGAAAACTGCGGCACTAGTTAACCGGACAAAAAACAGGTGGAATAATAATAATAATAATAATAATAATAATAATAAGAATAAGACTTAAGAAGAACAGTACTGTGATTGCATACTGCAATCACACTAATAATAAGAAGAATAAGACTTAAGAAGAACAATACTGTGATTGCATTACTGCAATCACACTAATAATAATAAGAAGAATAAGACTTAAGAAGAACAATACTGTGATTGCATTACTGCAATCACACTAATAATAATAATAAGAAGAAGAAGAAGAATAAGACTTAAGAAGATCAATACTGTGATTGCATTACTGCAATCACACTAATAATAATAAGAATAAGACTTAAGAAGAACAATACTGTGATTGCATACTGCAATCACACTAATAAGAAGAAGAAGAAGAAGAACTAGATTGCAGTTCCTGCAGAAACTGCGAGTGTGATTGCAGTGCTGGCTGGTATCTGCTAAGGTGTTGCTAGGTGGTTGCTAAGGTGTTGCTAGGTGGTTGCTAAGGTGTTGCTATGGTATCCGGGGTGGTTGCTAAGATGTTGCTAGGTGGTTGCTAGGTGGTTGCTAAGGTATTGCTAGGCGGTTGCTAAGGTGTTGCTATGGTATCCGGGGTGGTTGCTAAGGTGTTGCTAGGTGGTTGCTAGGTGGTTGCTAGGCGGTTGCTAAGGTGTTGCTATGGTATCCGGGGTGGTTGCTAAGGTGTTGCTAGGTGGTTGCTAGGTGGTTGCTAGGTGGTTGCTAAGGTGTTGCTATGGTATCCGGGGTGGTTGCTAAGGTGTTGCTAAGTGGTTGCTAGGTGGTTGCTATGGTGTTGCTAGGCGGTTGCTAAGGTGTTGCTATGGTATCCAGGGTGGTTGCTAAGGTGTTGCTAGGTGGTTGCTAGGGTGTTGCTAGGCGGTTGCTAAGGTGTTGCTATGGTATCCGGGGTGGTTGCTAAGGTGTTGCTAGGTGGTTGCTAGGGTGTTGCTCGGCGGTTGCTAAGGTGTTGCTATGGTATCCGGGGTGGTTGCTAAGGTGTTGCTAAGTGGTTGCTAGGTGGTTGCTAAGGTGTTGCTAGGCGGTTGCTAAGGTGTTGCTATGGTATCCGGGGTGGTTGCGAACGTGTTGCTAGGTGGTTGCTAGGTGGTTGCTAGGCGGTTGCTATGGTATCCGGGGAGGTTGCTAAGGTGTTGCTAGGTGGTTGCTAGGGTGTTGCTAGGCGGTTGCTAAGGTGTTGCTATGGTATCCGGGGTGGTTGCTAAGGTGTTGCTAGGTGGTTGCTAGGTGGTTGCTAGGGTGTTGCTAGGCGGTTGCTAAGGTGTTGCTATGGTATCCGGGGTGGTTGCTAAGGTGTTGCTAGGTGGTTGCTAGGTGGTTGCTAGGGTGTTGCTAGGCGGTTGCTAAGGTGTTGCTATGGTATCCGGGGTGGTTGCTAAGGTGTTGCTAGGTGGTTGCTAGGTGGTTGCTATGGTGTTGCTAGGCGGTTGCTAAGGTGTTGCTATGGTATCCAGGGTGGTTGCTATGGTGTTGCTAAGTGGTTGGTAGGTCACTACTAAGCAGTTGCTAGGTGGTTGCTAAGGTGTTGCTATGGTATCCGGGGTGGTTGCTATGGTGTTTCTAGGTGGTTGCTAGGTGATGTATATGCATAAATTTGATTAAATGGTGTTTGCACGTTGCTACGCAACGTGCAAATACATCAATCAGCTATGCACGCTAGGTTGCTCTGGCCGTTCGGGGGTGTCCAAACTTTTGACCCGTGGCTCCATTACACACAGTACTGGGGGGCCGGGGTGTCCAAACTTTTGACCCATGGCTCCATTACACACAGTACTGGGGGGGGGCCGGGGTGTCCAAACTTTTGACCTAACGCTGATTTATCCCATAGCTGCTCCATACACTCACAGTACTGGAGTTCTAGCTACCTGCCCTTCGATCTAGCTGCCGTCCTCCGATTGGCCCCATTCATTCCAATGGGGCCACTTCGTACGACATTCGTACGAAATCCGTACGTCGTAACTTTTCGTAACGCATATTTTCGGAAAGAGCTCAATAAGTTCTACAGGTCCTCAATTGGTTTCATCTTCGTATTTCAAAAATTGCGACGTCCACGGGCGTGCAAAGTTCTGCCCATTCATTTTCAATGGTCAAAAAAACGCGTACTTACGAAGTTTTTACGAAAAACGTAAGTCCGATCGGAAAGCTGTATACAAGCCCACCATTCCCGATATGGACGCACGTTTTCTCTTTTGAACGAAGTCGATATTTCGAAAACTGCGGCACTAGTTAACCGGACAAAAAACAGGTGGAATAATAATAATAATAATAATAATAATAATAATAATAAGAATAAGACTTAAGAAGAACAATACTGTGATTGCATTACTGCAATCACACTAATAAGACTTAAGAAGAACAATACTGTGATTGCATTACTGCAATCACACTAACTAGAAAAGGAAAGTTCGATAACGAACTTTAAGTTGGCTTGGAAAAGTACGTTAAATAGTTAAATAACGTTGAATAGTTAAAATGGTTGCTAAGATATTTCTGTCTAAAGCGTGTGAAGAGTGGTTGCTATGCTGTTGACTTTCGGCTAAATGTTGAAGTCCAAAAAGTTTTGGCTAACATGGTGAAAAGCTTATAATTATCTTATAAAGTAAAGTGTTGCTAAGTGGTTGCTAGGTAGTTGCTAGGCAGTTGCTAATGTAGTCCACATCGTTGCTTAGTGCTTGCTAATTGGTTGCTAGGCAGTTGCGAACATATTCCAGGTGGTTGCTAAGCTGTTGCTAACTTGTTGCTAGGCAATTCCTAACGTATTCCAAATGGTTTTTAAGTGGTTATTAGGCAGTTTCTAATATTTTCCAGGTGGTTGCTAACTGGTTGCTATGGTATCTGGGGTGGTTGCTAAGGTGTTGCTAGGTGGTTGCTAAAGTGTTGCTATGGTATCTGGGGTGGTTGCTAAGGTGTTGCTAGGTGGTTGCTAGAGGGTTGCTAGGTGGTTGCTAAGGTGTTGCTATGGGATCCGGGGTGGTTGCTAAGGTGTTGCTATGGTATCCGGGTTGGTTGCTAAGGTGTTGCTAGGTGGTTGCTAAGGTGTTGCTAGGTGGTTGCTAAAGTGTTGCTATGGTATCCGGGATGCTTGCTAAGGTGTTGCTAGGCGGTTGCTATGGTATCCGGGTTAGTTGCTAAGGAGTTGCTAGGTGGTTGCTAGGTGGTTGCTAAGGTGTTGCTAGATGGTTGCTAAGGTGTTGCTATGGTATCCGGGGTGGCTGCTAAGGTGTTGCTAGGTGGTTGCTAGGTGGTTGCTATGGTATCCGGGGTGGTTGCTAAGGTGTTGCTAGGTGGTTGCTAGGCGGTTGCTAAGGTGTTGCTATGGTATCCGAGGTGGTTGCTAAATGGTTACTAGGCAGTTGCTAACGTATTCCACATGGTTGCTAAGTGGTTGCTAGGCACTTGCTAATGTTTTCCAGGTGGTTGCTAAGGTGTATCTAACTGGTTGCTAGGCAGTTGCTAATATTTCTAAAGTGGTTGCTAAGCAGTTGCTAGGCAGTTGCTAACGTTTTCCAGGTGGTTGCTAAGGTGTTGCTAACTGGTTGCTAGGCAGTTGCTAACGTATTCCACATGGTTGCTAAGTGGTTGCTAGGCAGTTGTGATCATTTCTAAAGTGGTTGCTAAGTGGTTTCTAGGCAGTTGCTAACATTTTCCAGGTGGTTGCTAAGGTGTTGCTAACTGGTTGCTAGGCAGTTGCTAACATATTCCAGATGGTTGCTGAGCGGTTGTGATCATTTCTAAAGTGGTTGCTAGGCAGTTGCTAATGTTTACCAGGTGGTTGCTAAGGTGTTGATAACTGGTTGCTAGGTTGTTGCTATCATTTCTAAAATGGTTGAAGTAGAGAAAAAGAGAGAGTGTTAAATGTAGAAGTACAGAAAAAGGGAGAGCAAGAAATAAAGAAGTAGGGAGAAAATCGCGAGAAAAAGAGAAAGAACACGCGAGAATGTGAGAAAAAGAGTGACAAGTTGAGAGAAATATTGAGCGAGAAAAAGAGAATTAGAGAAAAAGGGACATCGAGAAATAAAGAAGTAGAGAAAGAAAGAGGAAGTAGTAGAGAGATAGATAGAAAGAGAAAGCAAGACATAGAAAAGTAGAGTGAAAGAGAAGTAGAGAGAAGAGCGAGAAATAAAGAAAGAGTAAGAGAGAATAGAGAAATAGAAAAGTAGCGAGAAAGAGAAATTGAGACGTAGAGAGAGAGAGTGAGAAAGAGAGAAAGAAAGAGTGAGAAATAGAGAAGTAGAGAGTAAAAGAGAGAGTGAGAAATAGAGACGTAGAGAGAGAGTGAGAAAGAGAGTGAGAAATTCAGAAGTAGAGTGAGAAAGAGAGTGAGAAATAGAGAAGTAGAGAGCAAAAGAGAGTGAGAAATAGAGAAGTAGAGAGAGAGTGAGAAAGAGAGAAAGAGAGAGTGAGAAATAAAGAAATGTAAAGAGCAAAAGAGAGAGTGAGAAATAGAGAAGTAGAGAGAAAAAGATATAGAGACATAGAGCGTGAGAAAGAGATATATAGAGAGCAAAAGAGAGTGAGAAATAGAGAAGTAGAGAGCAAAAGAGAGAGTGAGAAATAGAGACGTAGAGAGAGAGTGAGAAAGAGAGAGTGAGAAATAGAGAAGTAGAGAGCAAAACAGAGAGTGAGAAGTAGAGAGCAAAAGAGAGAGCGAGAAGCAGAGAGCAAAAGAGAGAGTGAGAAATAGAGAAGTAGAAAGCAAAAGAGAGTGAGAAATAGAGAAGTAGAGAGCAAAAGAGAGTGTGAGAAGTAGAGAGCAAAAGAGAGAGTGAGAAATAGAGAAGCAGAGAGCAAAAGAGAGAGTGAGAAGTAGAGAGCAAAAGAGAGAGTGAGAAGTAGATAAGTAGAGAGCAAAAGAGAGAGTGAAAAGTAGAGAGAGAGTGAGAAAGAGAGAGTGAGAGAAGTAGAGAGAGAGTGAGAAAGAGAGAGTGAGAGAAGTAGAGAGAGAGTGAGAAAGAGAGAGTGGTTGCTAAACAGTTAATAGGTGGTTGCAAAGCGCTGGCTGGGGTGCCCGGGGTGTCCAAACTTTTGACTGATAGCTGCTCCATACAGCAGCTCCTCCATACACTCACAGTACTGGAGGAGCAGGGGAGAGAAGGGGTTCCGTGCGCAGAGCTGCTCGTCTGTGAGATGGAACTCTGGGCCCCCCATTCATTTCTATGGGAAAACTTCGTACGACAATTGTACGAAAACCGTACGTCGTATCGCTTCGCAACCTATTATTAATTTAAAGATCTTGATAAGATCTATTAGCTCGCCGAATTTGGTCTCCGTATCTCAAAAATTGTGACCGTCACGGACGTTCAAAATTCTCCCCCATTCATTCCTATGGGGAAAAAATGCGTACGTTTACGAAGTTTTTACGAAAACCGTACGATAAATCGCTCCAAAAAGCACAAGCAACGTAATTCACTATAGGTCCTACAATCCGTGAAAGTTTCGTGATTCTACGATAAAAGCTCTAGGAGGAGTAGCGTACAGAAAAAAAGGCGTAAGAATAATAATAATAAGAAGAAGAAAACGAAGAACAATAAGTTGGCTTTTCCAAAGCCAACTTAATAATAATAAGAAGATTACGAAGAACAAGAAGTTGGCTTTTCCAAGCCAACTTAATAATAAAAAAAATAAGAAGATTACGAAGAACAATAAGTTGGCTTTTCCAAGCCAACTTAATAATAATAAAAAAAATAAGAAGATTACGAAGAACAATAAGTTGGCTTTTCCAAGCCAACTTAATTAACGTGTTGGGGACAGAAACCCAATGGTAGATGGCTAGATGGTAATGGGCTCACTTCCACAGTGTAAACTTGAAACTTAATCTGTGACTTTAAAAGTGCACAAACACAACAGATTACATATTTACTTGCTATTTCAGAACTTTCCATGTTTAAAACAATATCTGGACATTTAAATAGCATTTAAATTTCATGTTGCTGTTTCTATTGTTTTTAGAGATGAAGGACATGAAACAGGAAAAAACATTGGCTAAACAACTAATCGGAAAAATAATCGTCAGATTAGTTGACTACCAAAATAAGTGTTAATTGCATCCCTAATATTACAGGATAACCTAAATATCTTATTATATATTATAACATAATATTAACTGATCGCACAGCAAGCACTTGAGCGAGAGCTAGACAATCTGCAGAAGACAGAAGTTGTGATGTCCATCCATATGGTGCTGCTTGCTCTTGAAGGCCAACGGCAGGAAGTGCTCATGTTGCTCTGCTTAAAGAGAGCACACTTATTCAATTTGTTTCAAATGTCACATATGGAAGCTTTCACTCTGTATACCGACTTTGAAGTCAGGGCGAGCTGTGAAAAAAGGTTGCTCACTTCACTCACTCACACATACGCACACACACACACACACACACACACATACTCATGCATCGCCACACATGTGCACACACACACACACACACACACACACACACGCTTCTATTGCTCAGTGTTTCTCAGCTAATTTGGTGCATGGATTTTCGGTTAGATCACATCATATCTAACTATCTTCTGTCAGCGTCAGAGTGTTAAACACACCTAAACAGCCAAATCACACGAATGGGCTTAGACAGATAAGGCTGTGCTGGAAGCTGGTTTCCATGGTGATAGTTCTTCAGAGACTCTGTTGTGTTCTCCGTCATGTTTTAACTACAGCCACAGTCATATGCTCTCTACGTGTGCTGACTGGAAAGTAAGTGATTTGAAGCATTTGCGTCAGTAAGGCAGATAGACGACTATAGTATCTGTAAAAGATCAATAAATAGTTAAATTGTCAAAAGGAATTGTAGTTTATGGTTAAAGAAAGAGGTGTTAAGTAAGCTACAGTAAGGGAGTGCAAGGGAGTCCAGAAACACACATTTCTGGACAAGCTGGTCAGAGTACTTGGGTAAAAGTTTATATTAAGAAATCATAAAATAAGAAAAATAGATATTTATAAAGTTCCTAAAGTGTAAAATCTTCACATTAAGTACATTGCTCTGGCCTGAAATTGTAGTACTTGTAGTTGAAAGTCCAAAGCAGGACTGAATTTTATGAAATGGTAGGTTTTGATTGGCCACCAACATGGCCCAATCAGATAATCAGTTTTTTTTTTTCTTTCAAGCTGACCAGGGTACAGCAAGATTATTTCAGACACTTAACCAAACAGCACATCATCAGCAAAAATGCAGAATTAAAACTAATATTTCTAAAGAAAGATCATTTCAAAATTAATTTCAACACATTAATTCCTTAAGCAGTGATGCCAGACATCTTACATCCTATTTGTTGATAAATGCTATGTATTATATATTGGTTCTTTGGTGCAGTGTGGTGTTAATAGTGTAGAATTTCATTTGTTTCATCTTAAACTTATTGTTGTGCTTCTTTACAGTTAAAGGTATTAAACGTAACGAGGAAATTTATACTGTCTTAATCTTCCTTAATCTTGAAGAAAGGGCCAGCTCGTAAACAGTTACTCAACTTGGGAGCTGAATATTGATCCATTTATATTAATCTGTCTTGTTTTAAAGCATTTTCCAGTTTTGATATAATGTTTATATCTCCACATGCTAGAAAATACGCTGTATGAAATATAGGTGCTCATTATGTATAAGACCTTACTTAAACGCAGCAAACCGCTGGTTAAAACTGTGACCCTGTGGGAGGAAGAGGGAATAGAAGCACTAAAAGGCTGTTTTATGTGTACAGACTGGGACATATTTCAGAACGAGGATGTAAATGAAGCCGCAGATGTAGTAACCAACTATATTAATTTCTGTGTGGACA
Organism: Astyanax mexicanus; assembly: GCF_023375975.1. Classification (NCBI taxonomy): domain Eukaryota; kingdom Metazoa; phylum Chordata; class Actinopteri; order Characiformes; family Acestrorhamphidae; genus Astyanax; species Astyanax mexicanus. The sequence goes on from NC_064419.1 coordinate 10,620,178, forward strand.
ATGTGCTCACCAAAAAAGAAATAACTATATACCCTAACAATAAGCCACACATAACAAAACAGATAAAGGACTGCATTAATAAGAAAAAAGCGGCATTCAGAAATCAGGATCGGGCAGAGTTGAAAGTGGCACAAAGGGAGCTTGATCAGATGCTGAAAGAAGCAAGGAGACATCAAAGAGATATTATTGAGCAAAATTTTCAAACTGCAAACTCCAAAAAACTTTGGGACTGTATGAAAGCTGTAACCCAAATGGAACCAAAAAGGAACAAGGTTGTTACCATGGATGAGCTACATAAGGCTAATGAGCTAAATGACTTTTATCTTCGGTTTGAGATGCAAAATTCTATCCAGGAGTGTAATAATGTGTTGGGAACGGTTTTATGCGATTCTGACTCCAGGCTGGTGGTGGAGCCACAAAAGATCAAGATTCTCTTCCGGCAGCTGTGTACTAACCGGTCCACAGGCCCTGACAAAATTTCTGCCTTACTACTAAAGACATGTGCAGAAGAACTCATCCCAGCTTGGTGTCCAATTTTTCAGCAATCATTGGATCTGCATACTGTTCCCACACTTTGGAAAAAAACTACCATTGTCCCTGTTCCTAAGAAGCCATGTCCAATTGACAGTAATGACTACAGACCTATAGCATTAACTTCAATTGTGATGAAATGTCTAGAGAAATATGTTGTGTCTCTGCTCAAAAAGGAGGTAACTCCTTTGTTAGATCCATTTCAGTTTGCTTATAGACAGGGACGGGGAACACAAGATGCAATTAATACTCTCACTCATTTGGCTCTAAAACATTTAGAAGGACAAGAATCGTATGCACGTCTGCTTTTTATTGATTTTAGTTCAGCTTTTAATAGCCTCCTGCCGCACTTATTACTGGATAAAATGAAACAAATGAATATCAACCCTTTTATTATAAAATGGTACTATTCTTTTTTGACTAATCGTATCCAGTATGTAAAGGTTAATGGCACTCTTTCAGATCTTAAATTTACTAGTACAGGCGCCCCCCAAGGTTGTGTGAGCTCACCTATTCTTTTTACTTTGTATACAAATGAATGTGTGAGCAGACATCCAGGCAACTATGTATTAAAATTCTCTGACGATACAGCCATTTTAAGCTTACTATCTAAAAATTCTGGTGTATCGGATTACTATTCTGAAATAGGAAACTTTGTCAGGTGGTGTGACGTTAACAACCTCACTGTAAATGTGAGCAAAACAGAGGAGATGGTATTTGATCCTAGAGCTATAGGTGATCACTGTCCTGTGATCATCCATGATACTCCTGTTAAGCAGGTTTGCTCTTACAAATACCTGGGTGTCCATATTGACAACACATTTACCTGGAAAACTCATGTAGAAAATGTATGTTCCAAGTTGCAGCAAAGATTATATTTTCTTCGAAGGCTTAGACTGTACGGGCTGGGTCAGAAAATAATGTTACTGTTTTATCAGGCAGTTCTAGAAAGTGTGATCAGTTATGGGATACAGTCATGGTATGGTAATCTTTCAGTGAAGTTAAAATCTCAGCTCACTTATGTGGTCAAGACCGCTATGAAGGTTATAGGGAAAAAAGAATATAACCCGCTCCAGGCTACCTATGAACAGTCCGTGCTCAGAGGAGCTCAGAAAATAGTGGCGGATCCATCTCATGTGCTTTACCAGGAATATCAACTCCTCCCCTCCGGTAGAAGGTATAGGATGCCAAGATGCCAGCTCAATAGATATAAGAACTCGTTTGTGCCAGGTTCTATAAAGCTCTTAAATAATAAAGTATAGGGTATATGTAGTATAGCTTATGGTAGCGTTCGAGAGAATGTGCAATATAATCAAGGTCTAGGGTTGTGCAATACAGTCTGTGTTGGGTTAGAGGGAATGTATAAAAAACACAGTGTCCAGGGTATGTGTTTAAATGTATGTTTTTTAATGTGCAGCAGGATGTATCTATGTGAAGTCCAAGAAACATTTCCCTTCTCGGGACAATAAAGTATATCTTATCTTATCTTATCTTATCTTATCTTATCTTATCTTATGTATATTTGTGGCTTTCACACATATTTATGTACACACACTTATGTTTTTTGTCATTTCTGTCCGTCTGTTGTTGTTGCTTGCACATTTTATTTGTTTCTCTGTGTAGACGAGACTGTATACTGTGTGTGAGCGTGCTGAATTGTGTATTGTGTAATTTGTTCCAGAACACATCACCTCCATTCTGTTTCGATCCTGATGTTATTTGGCAGGTATAGTAAACATTCGCTGGTTTGAAAGCCTTTTTCTGTTCTGCACAAACTCTTTTATATTAATATACAGATGTATATTAATGTTACCATCATGCTTTTTGCCTAGAATCTTTATATATCTTTTATATATTTTCTTACTTTCTTGTCAAATTTGTAATTTAACCTTTTGCTTAGGGACTATTTAGTTTCTGGTATGTAGTATACCAAAATAGTGACTATATCTGCTATTTACTATTTATATATTTATAATTTCATACCCCTTATTTTACCTTTACTCCATTAGCTAGGCCAATTGTCCCATTCATTCAGCTGCTAGTCAGCTGTATATCCTCCATCACTGGTGATGCTGCAACACAAGGAGGGTAAAGTCTAGCACATGCCTCCTCCGATACATGTGAAGTCAGACTCCGCCTCTTTTCTAACTGCTGCTGAAACCTGTAGCATTGCCGAGTAGTATCACAGCACTCTTGGAGAAAAGCGCAGCGACTCGATTCTGATACATCAGCTCACAGACGCCTTGTGCTGATTGACATCACCCTAGGAGTGATGAGAGGAAAGAGCGCCATCTTCCCACCTAGAGAGAGCAAAGCCAATTGTGCTCTCTCAGGGCTCTGGCAGCTGATGGCAAGCTGGACCTTTCGGCAGCCTACTCCATTACTGTTTATAGTATTTATGAGGTGTATTTAACAATCGAAACTCTCTTTAATACACACTAAAAAAAATCATTACTAAGACTGTGTGTATTACTGTATTACGTTCTGTATGTAAGCTATGCAATAAATCTTTGCATAAATTGTAATTAAGTAAAAGTACCTTTACTTTGCTAAAATTCTACTCAAGTAAAAGTAAAAGTACCCATCTAAAAATCTACTCGAGTAAAAGTAAAAAAGTACTCAATTTAAAATGTACTTTGAGTAAAAGTTACATAGTTACTTTTAATTATTTGATGTAAAAAAAAGTACAACAAATCCTTTTTTTTTACTGTTAAAAAGTTATGGTCATATATGTGACTATAAACTGTATTTTTACAGTTCCTTTTTTACAGGTCGTTGTTATTTTTTAACTTGCAATTGCTATGCTTTAACTGCTATTTAAATGTTTTTTTAACATTCAAGCAGATTGTTTAACGATACAAATATTTACCACCAGGATGTTATTGCCTCGTTATTCCACGTGCGAGCATTCGTACGCCGGAGCATCCGTGCCCTTTTTTTTTTTTTTATTCAGACAATTGTTTTTTTCCCAGTATTTTATTTTTTACTCAGTAATGGGAAGGTGCAAAGTAGATTACTTGAGTAAAAGTAAAATTACCTATTTTAAAAACTACTTTAAAAATGACAAATTACTCATAAAATCTACTCAATTACAGTAACTTGAGTAAATGTAATTCATTACTTTCCACCTCTGCCAGTACTGTTGTATCTCTGCAGAACTATTGATCAGATCATATGATTGAGGACCACTGATCATACATTTGGACAAGTTGCAAGTTTCTCTATATTTCTGAAGAAGAACACATAAACTCACTTAGATACCAGATAGTAGTTGCATGAGCAGTTATTGACATTCGTGTTTAATGTGTTGATATATATTGTTCATTTAAATTGACTAAATGGAGCCTTTGTTGACTGGTTTAATGTTCTTCTTTACTTTTTTCTTCATTATTCTCATTGTTTGAAATTCAAACTCAGAAGTCCTCATCGTTTCAGTTCTTTTTCTGGTGTTCTGAAGCTCACTGCTCCTTGTACATCCTGTACATCTTCATTCGCTTCCTGTCTCGTCCGTTTGTGTACACGATTTTTTGTTCTGGCTGATCTCTTGATCTCTGCATGCTTCGAGTCTGCTCGTCCTTTCTAACTGTTGCTTGAATTGAGATCCTCTGGTTCTCACAGCATGTTGAGTCTTGGTCTTTGTGTTTGTGCCTCTGATGGACGTTCGCACGTACTCCGTGCAGGACACGAAAATTGCCTCGCTGGAGCGGAACATTCGCGACCTGGAGGACGAGATCCAGATGCTGAAGACCAATGGCCTGCTGAACACGGACGACAGAGACGAGGAGCTCAAGCAGATGGAAGTCTACAAAAGCCACTCCAAGTTTATGAAGAACAAGGTTAGAGATTAGCACACACCCGAGACCAGCTGCAAACATCAATCAAGATTGTTGCATTGTTGTTTCTTATGGATGGGACAGAAGGTGCTGTTTAATTGGTGGTTTGTGGTGTGGATTAAAGGAATGAAAGAAGGAATGGTTGGACAGTGATGGAACTTAAAGGATAAAGAACTAGTTTAATATGATGTAAAGGTTCAAGGGGAAAGTGTGCTGGAGATTGGCTGAACTCATGAGTAAATTGAAAGATGGATGGATAGATGGATGGACGGATGAATAGATGCACGGGTCCCAGGAAAGAGCATGCAGATGCCGCCGCGTACAAAGCTGGTGTTAACTTACCACCACAGTGTCAGATAACTGAACTTCTGTAGCAAGCTTTAGTACTGAGGAATTGACCCCTCTAGAGTGGAGGATTAGGTTACATTAGCCAGAATGTGTTAATGATTTATTAATTTAGCACTAGAGTTTCATAAGAATTTTAAATGCGTTTGAGAGCTATTTTTGAACTTTGCATCCTGTATTGTTTTTAATTGAAATAGTTTTGAGCAATATACCCTTGTACCAATGAAGATGCATGGTGCATTGCACCAGGAACAATACCTCTTTCTGCATCTGCATTAATACACTCAATACACAACAAGTCTCATACTTTGAGAATCTTCACACACTTCCTCATGCACTATACACAACCATCAGCCTAAATCATATGTGTCCCTCCTTCATCTGTCCCATCATTCAGGGGCCCTGGCCTTTCAGCGCTAGGGGCCAGGGCACTGATGAATTGTGGGAAATCAAAGGCCCAGGAGCAGATAAGGGTGGCAGGTTGAGTTTCGGCCGTTTCCTGCTCGGCCAGTCGCCTCTCTATGGCCTCTATGTGTCTGTTCACAATGGCCTTTTGATGAGGACCAGCTTGGGGTGCCATAATCCTTCACGAGCCATCACACGCACTCCTGACCCCTATCTGAAACACACACTCTCGGCATGCCGCACCAGGGAAGAAAGAAAACAGGGAGAAAAAGCAAGTGAGACATCTTGTTTTTGTTTTCCTGCTGCTCGTTTTGTGTGGGAAGGAATGGTTTCTGGAAAAAAACTTGATCAATCACTGTGCGGAGATTCTGGGTAAAACGGAGTTTGATTAAGACGCTACTCCACCCAGGTCTTTGTGGTTTGCAAAGAAAGCTTTGAAACATGACATGGCTTGTTAGCATTTTTCGTTTTTGTGTTTTCTCTCACAGGCTGAATCGGGTTAGCCGGTGGACACACTCAGATTCAAGTTTCCTTATCCAATCAATCACTTTGTAGTATTTATTTAGAGTTACTCGTTTTTCCTCTTTGTGTTTTTAGGAAAAGTTTAGGTCATCAAGCCCACGAGTGACCTCTCGCTCGCTCGACCAAACATACCTGCTCCCTCAGCAACAGAGGATATCAGACCAATCCAAAGTACCTACTCCGCCCGTTCTCCTCTCTTCTCTTTTCTTCTCTTCTCTTCTTCTCTATTTTCTTCTCTTCTCTTCTCTTCTTGTCTGTTTTCCCTCTTCTCTTCTCTTCTTTCTCTTCTCTTCTCTTCTCTTCTACTTTTCTTCTCTTCTCTTCTACTTCTCTTCTCTTCTCTTCTACTTTTCTTGTCTTCTCTTCTCTTCTCTTCTACTTTTCTTGTCTTCTCTTCTCTTCTATTTCTCTTATCTTCTCTTCTCTTCTTCTCCTTTTCTCGTCTTCTCTTCTCCTTTTCTCGTCTTCTCTTCTCTTCTCTTCTCCTTTTCTTGTCTTCTCTTCTCCTTTTCTCGTCTTCTCTTCTCTTTTCTTCTACTTTTCTTGTCTTCTCTTCTCTTCTTCTCCTTTCATATTGTCTCTTCTTCTTTTCTCATCTTCTCTTCTCCTTTTCTCATCTTCTCTTATCTTTTCTCCTCTCATATTGTCTCTTCTCCTTTTCTCGTCTTCTCTTCCCTTCCCTTCTCTTCTCTTCTATCGTCTTCTATTCTCTTCTCTTCTACTTTTCTTGTCTTGTCTTCTCTTTTCCTTTTCATGTCTTCTCTTCTCTTATTCTCTTCTCATATTGTCTCTTCTCCTTTTCTCGTCTACTCTTCTCTTCTATCACCTTCTCTTCTCTTCTACTTTTCTCGTCTTCTCTTCTTTTCTCTTCTCTTCTACTTTTCTTGTCTTCTCTTCTCTTCTTCTCCTCTCATATTGTCTCTTCTCCTTTTCTCATCTTCTTTTCTCTTCTCTACTCCTTTTCTCGTCTTCTCTTCTCTTCTACTTTTCTTCTCTTTTCTTCTCTTCTCATATTGTCTCTTCTCTTCTCTTTTCTTCAATTCTCTTGTCTTCTCTTCTCTTCTCTTCTTATATTGTCTCTTCTATTCTCATATTGTCTCTTCTCCTTTTCTCATCTTCTCTTCTATTTTTTTCTTGTTCCTTTTCTTCTGGACTTGTCTCTTCTCTTCTTGTCTCCTCTTCTCTTCTTTTCTTCTCTTATCTACTCTCTTCATCTCTTCTTTTCTTTTCTATTTTCTCTTTTTCTTCTCATCTCTTCTCTTCTAATCTCTTCTCTTCTTATCTCTTCTCATCTCTTCTCTTTTTGTCACTTCTTCTTGTCTCATTTCTTCTATTCCCTTATCTTGTTTTCTCTTCCCATTTCTTCTCTTCACTGCTCTCCTCTTTTTCTCTTCTCTTCTCTTCTCTTCATTTTTGGTTGTTCCTTCTATTCTGATCAGCATGACTTGCATTGCAGGATTTGCATACTTTAAGTCTGCACCAAAATTCTAGAAATTGTAATCAAATTTTTGGCAGTATTGGGAGACGGAGTGGAAAGTAATTCAACCCAGCAAACCTAAAAAATATAGGAGCTTGATTCTATTAGTAGCTGCTTTTATTTGTGTCTCCACACCTCTGATGAGTGATCTGCCAGATATTTGAATGTAACCGTGATTATGAAGTTTGGTGAGTGTTTTTGGGGATGATGTGCATTTGTTTGTTCTTTCAAGCCTTTCGGTTTTCACAGTGTGATCCGTAAATGTCCAACAGCCTGTCACTCTTTCAGAATTCTCTCTCTGTTTCTGTTTTTCTCTTTGTTGCTTTCTTAGATTGATCAGCTCAAACAGGAGTTATCGAAAAAGGAGTCTGAAATGTTGGCGCTGCAGACCAAACTGGAGACTTTGACTAATCAGAACTCTGACTGCAAGCAGCACATCGAAGTCCTGAAGGAATCCCTGACGGCGAAGGAGCAAAGAGCCAATATCCTGCAGACTGAGGTCAGTTTCTGCAGTTTTCTCGTGTTTCAGTGTTTTGATGTCAGATGCTTATATTAGCGATTTGTATTAGAATTACTTTTTGCATAGGAAAAACAAGTTTGTAGATTTGGTGACCTCACTGGTGGAATTGTGGAATTGCAGGCAAATTACTTTAGTTGCTGTGCTGTGCTGGACTGAGTGGATTTAATCCTTTACTAACAGTGGTTGGTCAGTGCATTTTCCCACCTACTGTATACCTTGTGATGGTGTTAAAATTGTTGATGTCACCCTGTATAAACATACTACAGCATTGCTGGGTTTAACCAGACAGTTAGACTTTATTTTTAGTGTTTTCAGGAACACAAAAGCACAGTCTATTTGAAAAATACCTGAAACGTCTAAAGCTATTTTGGTTCACATTACACCATTAATATAAGTGGAACTAGTTTTGCAGTACATATTTGTACGCTGTCTTGTTGTCCTGACTTCCCATTACTTGACGTTGAATCGTGGGAGAGTTGTAGGGTTTTCATGTCCACTCTTTCATCTGGCCCTTCTGTCATTCAACAGTTTTATCTGTCAGGCTGAGCCCAGGGAGGCCTCTCTGATTTTTGTGAAACTTGGAACTTTCACTTTAGATCTCTTTGTTGGATGAGGAAATGGAGAACTCAAGCCATAACCATGTCCACTCCTCCATTACAGGAAGCAATTTGGGCTAGAATTAGACTCTTAATTGTGCGTCTGTGTGCAAAGCTTTGTACGTGTGTGTGGGCAAAAGGTAAAGGGAAGCAAATACCTCATATTTAAAAGAATGAGTCATTTCAGATTTGGAAGTGAAGGAGGGATTTTGATATTTTAGTGAGACAGTTTAGATAAGTTTGAGGGCTAATTTATTTTAATGGATTCTGCAGTACTATTCCAAGTCATTTTGGACTATTTCTACTGATCCATTTATCATGACATTTGGTCAGATCTGGAGATGGAACGAAAGAGACTCCTTCAAATCAAGAAGCTTTTTTTGTTGTTTTGTTTGTACAGAAGTACACAGTTGAGCAGAATGGCACTACTACTACAGGGGCATCATGTACTAAAATTTGCATGGGATTCCTACTAAATTTTTGCGTACACTCAGAGCTGAAATGTTACAATTAAGAAAAAATATATTTAAAAAAAATGATTATTTGGTATTAGTATCGAATTCAAAGTATCGGTATTAAAAATTCTTAAATGATGCCCAGCTCTAGTTACCATATCAATAGACATTCATTGATAGTACGCCTTATAATCTGCTGCGCCTTATAGTCTGTAAAATACTAAAAGTGTTTAGTAGAAAATTGTTCCAGTAATGTTCCAGTAATTGATGTAATATATTGTTAATTGATACATTTATTTCTGTTGTTTGTAGAAACACAATCACATACACACGTAAACCAACACAAATACAAACCTACCCAACCAAAATCCACTGTGGAAGAGAATAAAGAGAGTTATCTGTCTAGAATATCTGTCTTGCATCGTTAGCAACTCAACAATCATGTCTTTGAGTAATCAGTCAACTAAAATATCCCACTCTAATACAGTTATTCTCTTCAGTTCTTTGGGACGTGAATTTCTCTGCTTTTCAGCAACGTTGGCAGCTGCCAGTATCAGAGCAGTCCAGCAGCTGTGTTAATCTTTCTTAGCTGTGTTGTTTCAAACTGAACAACACTGAATAAAAACACTTGTGTGACTTTTAGTGGCCTTGTTGGAAAAAGGTAATTGTTTGAAACCAGTCATAACAGTACTACTCAGCAAATGACTGCTCTGACAGATCGGTGTAATAGAGTATACTGTGAACATGCTGACCAATCACTCATGTTTCTGGCAAATCTGACAGATGGAATCATTTTTTTCCACACAATTCTAACGCTTTTTAACAGCTTCACATGGATTGTAAGATTTATTTTTTCAATCGTGTAGAAAATGTGGTGTAACTGCTCACAATTCCCAATGTCCACACAATCTTTGTGAAGCACCAGCTGTAATTTAACCCTGTAATTGCAGGGGAAGCCTCTTTCTTTTGTTTAGATGTAGCGCAATGTGAAACCCAGTCTACATCTCAGATGTCCAATTATAAATTGAATACATTTTTTTATATTTCTTGACCAAAACAATTGGATTGCACTTCTTCACAAATATTATTTATTAATAACTGAGTTTTCTGATCAGTTACAACCATAGAAAAAAAAAAATATATATAAATATATTTATTTAAAGGGCTGCCTCGTGGTCACAGGCTGCAGAGTGGAGCAGAGCTGACGGTCCCGCCCATAACCAGCCCTTTTACAATAACCACACCTTTTTGAATAGAGCTGAATAACGTTTTAAAAAACTAATTCTGGAGGGATATAAAATTTGTCAATATAAGCAGAGGTTACACTAGCTGTTACATTTAAATAATGGAGGTAGAATTACAGTATATTAGAAAAAAAACATGATTGAAAGTTGTCTGTTTTGCCATTGAAACCTGTGGGGATGGGGGATGCAGCTTTCTGCTACCGAACAGCAGGGGGCACCCGACCTGTGGTGGCTTCACTTTTGAGAGACGATGCTCTGTCCAGCTATACACGGTCTATGGTTACAACAAAATGTATATGTCAGAAAGCTGTCAGAAAAGTCTAAGAAATACATGAATGAATGAATATATGAATGAAGTTACACTTATTTAGTGCCCTTTTAGAAACCCAAGCTTTATCATCACGTTTTATTAGACACAACTATTAATACTCAGCTCTCTTCCACACCAGTGAGAAGCAGCAGCCAATAGCACACAGCGTACTCTCAAACGGAAACAACCGTCCAGCTGGAGGACTGCATTGGGCACTACAGCATTTACCCAGGACCCAGAAGTGCCAATCCATATCATACATTTACACACACTATCACATCAGTTACTGAGGTAGAGATTGTATAGTTGGTAATGGTATATACAGGGTAATTAATATGAAGTTAGACCGTAGTTTTGATGATTTTTTAAATAATAGTTTAAGTTACCTAGGAGTTGAGTTACTAAATTTAAATTTAAAGAGTTTTAATCGAAAAAATAAACACTAGCGTAGCTGCATATATCGTTTTTTTTTTTGCTATGTATGTGTGTGTGTGTGTGTGTGTGTGTGTGTGTGTGTGTGTGCAAGTGAGTAAGTGTGTGGTTGAAAGAGAGAGAAAGTGCAATTATGGATTATGGCAGAAAATCTGAATATTTTATAAGACCAAGTTGTACTTTTTATAAGACCAATTTGTACAGTGTTGCAGTGTTGCAGTCCTGCTGAAAAATGAAATCCTCTCTGCTGACAACTTTTATGGAGATGCAGATTTCATTTTCCAGCAGGACTTGGCACACTGCCCACAATGCAAAAAAAAAGAGTACCAATTCTAATTTTATGAGACACTGATTTTTGTGTTTTAATGGGCTGTAAGCCATAATCATCAACAATAAAATAATTAAACACTTAAAATTGATCACTCTGTGTGTGATACATATATAAAATATATATAAGAGTTTCACATTTTGAACTGAATTCATGAAATATAGTAACTTTTTAATGATATTTAACTTTTTTGAGATGCACTAGTGGTAGTATTGGTGAAACTGTGAAGTAACAATGTAATATAAAATTTTTCCTCAGGTTAGCATATTGACTGCTGAGGGGCTCTGTCCTGGCTTCCCCTCAGTGTGTAGTCGGTTTCTGTGTTTGGTGGTTCTGTGGTCGGCTCGATAACAGGTCAGATGGAGCAGTCAGTGGAGGGATCGGCGTGGCCCAGCGCAAACACGCACACCGTCCAAAGAAAAGAGCCTCCGTGTTTTGGAAGCAGCAGAGTGTCCATGTGGAAAAGTAATAAAAAGCAGTAACTTAGGGGAGAGAAAGGCAATGATGAGATATTTAATGGTTTACACAGACACACACACATACACACAACCATTCACATTGATGTGCAACCCCATTTTGCTTATTCAACCATGCATATACACTCTCACTGTGAACCAAGCCTTGCATTACAGTGGTGTGAGCCAGTTCACTTTTTCTTCTACATCTGTATTCCCAGGCTAAAATTGCTATGAAGGCTCCAGAAGGGCAGATCCAGTTCATGCATCCATATTAATCCTGTTTATCTAATAGTGTACTTATCTAATAGACAGTGCAAGCATACATGGAATTACTTGCTGTTTTTATTAATGCACAATTTGAAAAGCTTTTAATAAACATCTAAATAAAAGTTCTGCGTAAAAAAAAAACAACAACACTAGAAATAATAAGAGTAGAAGTCATCTTCACACCTGCATATACTTTTATACATTGGTTTGCTCTTGTTTATGGATCAAAGGAAGCATATATTAATATATGCAAAATCTCTCAATCTAGTTAAATTGAGATGAGAACCTCGACACAGAATGAGGCATGTAAGCATGATTTAATGATTTAGCATTAGCATTCAGTTTGCGCTGTTGCTAATTGGTGGAGTATGAACTTTTATTATTTATTAGCTACATTAGTCTAATAGCTCCAGCACTAAACTAGAGAAGCAAACCACGGACACCAGATGATTGACTACAATTGGAGTAAGGGGAAAACTTAGATTTTCTGCCAAGCTACTGCTTTAATAGGTTTCAGGAGAATTTTCATGGAAAAAAATCGTTGCTTCTGGCTTTGCAGACATTTTGTCCTTCCCGTAAGAAGCCTGGAAGTTGTGTGTGCATGTTCTGTACGTGTGTGCATGTGTGTATTTTGCTTATTTAAATCATTTTTTGTGTTTTTTAAGGATTGTAAGCATATTTTTTGCGCTATTTTTAGATCTTGATTTTTTAAACTTGATATCCCCGTAGTCTGGAGTATGCCCTCTGAATTTAGAGAGGATTTATGGAGGACATGATGGAGAACACGTATTACATCATAAGAAACTACAGTCTAACCACCATGAAGAGTATTACTGAAATGCAACTTGATGCATTCACCTCTCCTCCCTTATCCGTCTCACTTTTAGACATAATGTCGTCATAGTCTCTCGCTCTCCCCCCCCCCCCCCCCCCCCCTTCTCCTCGACTCTTCTTTATTTTTCTTTGCCCAAGGGGCTTTAGTAAATGAAGGAGGTCCACTATGCATCACTTATGCTGTTGACATGTGGTAGCAATTTCCCCAGGTTGCTTTAAGCCTGTGTGCGCACACACACACACTCTTGCACACTCTAATTGGTGTGTGTGTATTGCCTCACAGTGTGTATGTCTGTGTTAAGTGTGTGTGTGTGTGTGCACCGCAGTACATTAGGCCTGTGTGATACGGACAAAATTCCTTGTTTTGATTATATTATATGATCAGTAAGGTGTATTGTAAGATATTATTGTTAAGATATATTACAACACTGTTTTGATCCTATTCATGTAAGTTGGTTAACACTTTATGCTTAATTGTGAAGTTATCATAACAAAAATTTTTTAGTTTTAGTTTGGTGTTAAACGGTTGGACATTACTTTGTGGGTCAGCATGTGTAAAAACAGGTTTCATACACTTTTTAGTTGGACTTAGGGCGTGTCTGTGTGTCTTTGGTATCATGAGGATGAAAAAAATATTCTTTGTGTGGCTTGAAATGCGAAAAAAAAGGCTTGGTCAGGTGTGCTCTGACTTTGGTATCTTAACAGCGCAGAGTTTTGTGCAACTCATAAGAGTTAACTGACCTGCACGTTCACACTGTGAATGTGCACCAGCAGTTCATTTATGGGAACAGCAATGTTTTTTTATTCTTTATTCAGTTTATTGTTGATGTAAAAGCTATGAAATGCATAGCTATGATAGAAATGTAAAGGATGACTGTTGACCGTTGTCAGGGTTTTAATCAGTCAGTGGCGCACCTGTAGTTTCTGCCACCAAGATAGGAACACTCCAGAAATTGACCTGAACACACCTCACTTCACTTCACAGACCACCACACCCATCAGTGTAGATTTATTCCGATTCACAGGCCTATATAGGGCTAAAATACTTAAAAAAAACTCTGAGCTGATGTGTTTTTTAGCTCAAAAAAGCTTTTTTCCTTCAATAAATGGAGACAAATATTTGTAAAGCTAATTTTCTATGACTTTTCCAAAACTATCTGTCTATTTTTTTTACTGGAAATTGCTATTTTCAAATTTCATGACTTTTCGAAAACTGTCTGGCTATTTGTTTTACTATTATTTTATTTTTTATTTCTCTACTTTTCTAAAACTGTCTGGCTATTTTTATTATTATTATTTTATTTTTTATTTCATAATTTTCTAAAACTGTCTGGCTATTTTTATTACTGTGTTTTTTATTTATTATTTATTTATTTTTTTTATACCTTTTTTCAAAACTGTCTGGCTTTTTTTTATTTATTTATAATTTTTTTATTTCATTTTTTTTTAACTGTTTGATTGTTTTTATTACTTTTTTATTTATTTATTTTCAAATTTCATACCTTTTCCAAAACTGTCTGGCTATTTTTATTATTATTATTATTATTTTTTGTTTATTTCATTACTTTTCTAAAACTGTTTGGCTGTTTTTATTATTTATTTATTTATTTATTTTATTTCATACCTTTTCCAAAACTGTCTGGCTATTTTTATTATTATTATTATATATTTTTTTTGTTTATTTCATTACTTTTCTAAAACTGTCTGGCTATTTTTATTATTATTATTATATATTTTTTTTGTTTATTTCATTACTTTTCTAAAACTGTCTGGCTATTTTTTTTTTACTGGAAATTGCCTTTTTTTTTCAAATTCCATGACTTTTCCAGGCTTTTCATGACTGAAAGAACCCTGTAAAAAGCTTAACCTACCTAAAGCACCTGTTTTCTACTATTTATTTCCTTTAGTGATTATTTTTTTCTCACTAATGCATGAATGATGTGTGAGTGAATACATGTAACAAAGACAATCATCATTCATTTTACACAAGTTTCCACCCTTTACTTTATTGCTTGGTTTTTAGTGCATACTATAAATGGGCGTGGATGTTATAGGTAGATAAATAGAAATTAAATGGTTCTCAGAACATAAAAAGAAGGTAAAAGTGAATAAAATAGAGCTAGGTTTGCGGTTTCTGTATTATAGTTCATAAACAGTTTAGCAGTGTGTTTTGTCCATCTGTCCTCATCTGCTCTTTATGAGGCACATCCACAGACCCCGCGGGAGTGGTCTCTCCGCACTCTCTCCATCCATCTCTCGCAGGGAGGAGAAGAGGAGAAGGTGAAGTGAAAGAGGGATGAGGTTAGTGACTCCTCTTTTCCTCTCTTCATCAATCACCTGAAGGAAAACACCTTGGCTAAGCTTTGCTTAGTTGGGACACTTGGTTCTTTGCAGACTGAGGAATGTGGCTACACAAAGACACACACTCAGACATAAACACACACACACACACACACACACACACACACACTCACACGTTTTCCCTGTGTCCCTCTGGGGGTCAGGGATGGAGCTGGAGGTAGCTAATTTAAAGAAAAAAAAAATACGTCCCCCACTCGTCTGTAAGTATCTTTGCACCTCTGTCTAATAAGCTCTATTTGCTCCCATTCATTCAACCAATGAGCTGACAGGATAATGGACACATCAGCCTCAGTCTGAAAAGTGTAGTTGACCCTCACCCTGAGGTCAATGGTCACACCAGGCTCTAAATGTCCCCCTGTGAGGCGTGTGTGTGTGTGTGTGTGTTAGGGGGTGGAAGTTCTTATTTTAGATGGATAGCTCCCTCAGTGCTGTTTTTAGCAATTGGAAGAGGAAGCAGTGTTCACTTTTGTCAGCTCCACTCCTTCTCCAGTGTTGATCTTAGCCAGTGACAGGTCATTTTTTCTTAACCTTCTTGACCTCGGGTCAAAGTACACCCAACTGATTGCTGGGGTTGATTTTATGTGGGTGTATTTACAGGGTTCGTACTGTCATGAAAAACTTGGGGGAAAAACAAAATTCCCAGAAAGTTTGGGAAAAGTCGTAGAAGTTTGGTGTATAAATCTTTGTGTTTCAGTTTATCGATGGAAAAAATCTATTTTGAGCTAATAAATACATCAGCTCAGAAATAATTCAGTAATTTAACCCTACACAATGGACACATGTTTTATTATTATTATTATTACTATAATCCAGGGGTGTCCAAGCTTTTTTTGTTGGGGGCCAGAAAGAGAAATATTTTTAAAGTCACGGAACAAACTCTGTAATAAAACAAATAATGAAATATACCACTTTAAATAATACTTTTTTCCTGATTATTTCATTACATTTTACTTGACTAACTATCTTTATCTTTGACAGTGTTGTGTAAACTAAGATTCAAATTGATGTTTAATTTCATGATGTCTCTTAATATTAAACTCCTTAATTACGGCAACTTTTAGACTCTTTGGCCTGTTTTTCTGCGCTAGAAATGTGCAGCCTCTCTGATTTTAGACTCTTTGGCCCGTTTTTCTGTGCTAGAAATGCGCACCCTCGCCGCTTTTAGACTCTTTTGCCCCGTTTTTCTGCGCTAGAATGCGCACCCTCTCCGACACTTTGGCCCGTTTCTGACACCTAGCGTTCAAACTTTGAATCTCACATTATAAAAACCTGCTTAACAGCGGGCCAACTTTCATTCTATTTCTAAAATACCTAGCGGGCCGCTCCAAAAAAGGAGTTTGGACACCCCTGCTATAATCAGTTTTAAATATAGTTTTAGTTGATTTTTGGTTTCATTTTCCATATTTTAATTGTCTACACTGGTGTTTTTAAAATTGTATAGTCATAGTATAGAACTGGGTATTGAAATGTGTTGCCAAAAAGGCACTGAAAGAAATGTCTCTGTACCAAAAGGTTAAAAAAAACACAATAAATAAAAAGTGGGGCTTGTTTTCGATACTTTGCATTAAATGTAAAGAGAGGTTTTTTAAAAAATGCAGTAACAATTAACAAACATTACACTGTGCAGCTCACAATATTACAAATATATGCATAGGTATGATGGACACCTGTGGACAAATTTCCGTGTTTGTTGCTTACTAAACATAATAGATTAATTTTATGTTATGTCCAAACCATCACTGATTGGTGGAAACTTCACACTAGACCTCAAGCAGTTTGGACTGTGTGTCTCTCCACTCTTCCTCCAGACTCTGATCCCTTGATTTACAAATATAATGTAAAATTTACTGATGCTCAGTGATGGTTTGAAGAGCCATGTTATCTGCTGTTGTAGATCCACTGTGTTATATATATATATACATATATGCAGTGTTGGGCGTTACTTTTTTCAGTAACGAATAATCTAACTAATTACTCTGACTGTAACTATAACGCCGTTACCATTTCCGACACCCCGTTACTGCACGTTACTTTAGCCTCTATGAACTTTTTTTTTGTTGTAACTTTGGTTTGCCCTGGTTAACCCCTCTTCTTTCCGGTGAACTTGAGCTTCTGGCCGCTGTGCCTGTGCCTTGGCGTGGTGAAGTGAGGCACAATTGTGACGATTTGCTGCTCTAATCAATTCAGTGATTGCCGTGGACAACCCAAGTTCCGATTTAAGGAAGTTAAGCTCTTTTTAGCTGCTCCGGTTTTTGTGGTGCTGCTGCTTTCTCTTTCAGAGCTTAAATTCTCTGCCCAAACCCGACCTGACCCAAAGACCGTCCCAAAATCGGGCTCCTATTTTTATTTTATATAAAGCTCTGGTGTGATAATCACAATGTTGCTAAATAACCAATTATTATTGTTCACTAAAGCGAACGAAATAGCGAAAACTGAAAGTGAAAAAACATTTGTGTTAACTGAATCTAATAAAAACGGTAATTAAAAGGAAAAAACATAACTATCTCAAACTGTATTTTGTGTTTATAAAACTAACTAAAACGAACTAAAATTACTGAATTTTTGTGTTTAATTTATTTATAAGAGCTGTTGTACAGGAGTTGTACAGCGGGCGGTGTAGCCGCAAAATACGACAGAAAACACTGAAAAACTGCAGAACTATGTATGGGATTACAATATGAGTGCAAGGCAGATGAAAGAGAAACAGGAGATTCAGTATGTGAGAACATTTACCTGTGAGTAGCTCATTTCAGAACAAGCAAATATCTCTCTCTCTCTCTCTCTCTCTCTCTCTTTCTCTCTCTCTCTTTCTCTCTCACGTTTATTAGATTGATCTCTCTGATGAGATGTGTGAAAACTAATAAAAACTAGCAAGCCCACCCTAAAAACAAATTAAAACTTACTCAATCAAACTATAATAAAATGAAAAATGTAATCACGTAGCTCTGGGCGCACGTGAACGCCTCGGCGTTTGACTTGCAGCACTGTGTGTAGCTGTTCTTAAAAATTTTAATTAAATAATAGTTTTATGCTATGTTTCAGTGTTAATTAACATAATTCTGATTATATTTCACTCATTCAATCAGCCCGAAAACAGACAGTTTATGGTTTGGGTTGGCTCGGGCTCATAATGACAGTTCATGGTTCGGGCTTGGGCAGAACGTGCACGGGCTCCGGCTGGGTCGGGTCGGATTTTTTGGGCCGATCTAAGCTCTATTCTCTTTTGGTGAAGCTGTTATATTAATACCATTTTAACGGTCATTAGATTGTTGTTTTTGTCCATTATTTTGTTTTGTTTATATACATATTTCCTTTGAGTGTGGCTTGGTTTGTTTAACTCCAGACGCGTTTTTCCGTTTTTTCAATTTTTTTCAGTATTACATGTTTTAGTAATTTTCTTTGGTTGTGTGGAGAATTTCGTTTTTTTTTTTTGTAATTCGTTAGATTATATTTTTGTCAACATTTTGGGTTAATTATCGTTTGGTATTTTTCTAATAATAGTAAATACATAATTCATTTCCTTTTTTTTTGACGGGCGAATAATAAAAGTAACGCGATAGTTACTTTTACTGGTAACTAGTTACTTTTATAGTGGAGTAACTCCATTAGTAACTCAGTTACTTTTTTGGAGAAGTAACGAGTAACTATAACTAATTACTTTTTCAAAGTAACGTGCCCAACACTGCATATATGTAAGCCAAAGTCAGTGCAATGTTTTGCTGACAACTTTTATAGAGATGAGGATTTCATTTTCCAGCAGGACTTGGCACACTGCCCACACTGCCAAAAGTACCAATTGGTCTAATATAATATTCAAATTTTCCGAGCCACTGATTTTTGGGTTTTCATTGGCTGTAAGCCATAATCATCAACAAAAAATGTAAACATAAAATAGATCACTCTGTGTTTAATACATCTAAATAATATATAAGTTTCACATTTTGAACTGAATTCATGAAATAAAGTAACTTTTTAATGATATTCAAATTTTTTGAGATGCACTGGTATGTGGGTGTATTTGTGAGCAATTTAATGATACAATTAGGACTGGGTATTAAAATTCGCAATGACCAAAATGTCTCAGCACTACTGAGTAACGAAAAGTAACAAAAATACAATATAATATATATATATAATAATGTAAATGTAATGTAACAATATATATAATAATAATAATAATAATAATAATAATAATAAAATTGGTGCCTATTTTTGATACTTTGCTCATAAACCTGCCAAAAATGTAAAACAAAAAGAAAATGCCACCTTCCTTTTTGATGCCACACACGGTCACTGTATTGGATGTGTGCTCTTTTCATTTTTATACACTTTTTTATATGTGAGTGTGTTTTTCTATAACTAAATCATAAAATTCAGTGAGATTAGTTCTTCATGAACTCCCGAACGACGCCTTGTCCTGAAAGGCCTGCAGTGTTGTGTAAATGATCTGTAGCACAGGTACAGTACTGTTCACATTCAGAAACATTTAACGTTGCTGTGCGTCTCCCATAGCAACACATTATCATCCATCACCTGTTGTATAAATAACAGCACTGCAGAGACACCCACTGCAGGCTGTATGTTACGTCAAGACTCAGGGGTTTCCATGCTTGGACTTTACCTTGGATTTATATAGAATGCTTAGTGGAGGTGATTTTTTTGCATGTGAAGTTGTTCATGTCTCAGTGTTTAGGTGTGATTTGTGTATGTATGGGGTGTGTGTTTGTGTGTAATAGTAGAATTTACGGTATTTGTGTCAGTGTCTGAATCTCGCCTGTGATTAATTCTCTCTCTATTTGTTGTTGTTTAAAGAGGGAAACATCAGAGTCGTAAAAATTCGGAAACGAGCGAAGACTGGGAGCAGGATGCGGGGGAACGAGCGCTTTGGAGCAAGCAGGAAAAATAATCAAATGCCGAGTGGCTCTTAGTGATTTGGAGCACACCCTGTAAATACCCTCTGAGCTGGGTGATAATGATGATTAATGACAGTAAGGATGGTATGAGTGGGGAATGTGATGGTGGAAAATATGAGCAAGGAAGTGAGTTGTGAGCGTTTAATGGCTCCCTGTGGAACAGTGGAAGCTCTGTGATCAGTGTGGACAGTGTTAAAAGCATGTTTAGGGCATGTGAGGTTATTGTTGCTGCACACTTTTAGCAGTGGGGAAAGTTTTAGATTCTTAGGGCGCTTTCATACCAGCACTATTTGGTTAGTTTATACCTTTAACACCCAAAGAACCATTTGGACCCTGTTTCCACGTAAAAGAAAACACTGGGAGCCGCAAATACACTGTAAAAAACAAAACTTAAAATTGTTCTGCTTAATATGATTTTTAAGTCAGCTGAATGAGAAATATTGAATTGCACCCTAAAATATAGCAAACTAATCATCCTAACTCACTTTATTAAGTTTCTTGTTAAAAGTTGGTCCAAATAAATAATCTGTGTTGACAAAATTGACTAATTGTAGTTGAACCCTAATCGAGGTCATGCCAACTACTCTGCACATGCTCAGTTTGACCCTTTATTTGATCCGGGTCTATGGAGCAATGTTAATCACACTATTTGCATATTGGGCGTGTCCTTCCACCTCTCACTCACCATCAGTGTGTAAGCATTCTCCACAAGCTGCCTTCTCTTGGAATTTGCATATCTGTTATATAATTGTAATTGCCTGGCCTCAGTGTTGAAGCTCGTAAGAGCAGGTTACTATATTCTGTGTTGCCAAGTCAGTCTGGTACATTTGCATTAATTGCAATAGTTTTACATAACTGACAATAAGGTGGATATGTGATAGTCATAAATTCCAATTACCCAGTTGCTATGTTCAGTTAACAAAAGTGTAGCGTTGCAATCACTAAATGATTTTGATTCATGTAAAACATTTTATTGGCAACTTATTTTTTTTGTTGGTCCTAAAGGATGGTCAGCAAAACTTGCAATACACATTTTGTAGAATTTAAATCAGGCCAACAAAAGACACAAATTACATTTTTAAGTTGGTGAGATTTAATATTTAAAGTTTTAATACATATGATCTGGGTTAAAGGTTTCTGGTTGGCACAACTGCATGTTTTTTTTTTTTTTTTTTCAAAACTTAAAAGACTGAGTTGGCCTCAAACCTCTAAAATGTAGTGCAGTAAGTTGCCTTAATATTTTGAGTTTTCTTAACTTTTTTATTTTTACAGTGTACTTTTTGGGCCCTATTTTAGTGTTCTATAGTGCACCGGTCATTTGCGTATTACGCAATTTGATTTAGGGCGTGTCAATATGTCTTTGGAATCGTGAGGACGCAAAATACGCCTTTGCACAGCTTAAAAAGGAATGTACTAATTCACTTAATTAATCATGGGTGTTTTTGGGTAACGTGAAATCAGCGTGCCAGTCTCATTCGTTTTAAGAGTCAGGTGCACTCTGACTTTGGATCTCTGCGCTTTTGTGCGTCTCAGCAGAGGAAACTGAGCTGCTGGTTGACGCTGTGAAGGAGCTCCAGCAGCTCATTCACGGGAATAGCAATGTTATTTTATTTAGTATTCTGTTTATTGTTGATGTAAAAGTCAGGTTTGCAACACTGACTAACTGACATTAGTTTCACTTTCAAATCATGGAAACAGCACACCAAAGCCTGTCCTTTATATTTGACAGTATTTCATTAACTGAATTGAGTTTTATTTTATATTTGTAACCTCGCTCTGAACTCAGTTCCGCGCGCTGCGAAAGAGACGAGGTGCAGTGCACTTTGCCTAAATAACAATAAATAACATTTCAGTAAGGATGCTGGTTATAGTGTGTTTTATACTATTGCTTTGCTGCTTAAACTACACTTGATCCGACGTCATTTAATAAAACGTTAAACTTTTTTTTTTTACCAAGACAGAGGCGCAATGCTATATAGTAATTAATAGTTACTGTGCACATTTTTTATATTTTATTTTTGGTTCCTGAATTGATGAAATGATTTGAAACAGAATGACAGCACTCTAAAGGCCCTAACTTAGGGATCCATAGCGCACCAGTCAATTGTGCATTGTGCAGCTTTGTTTAGAGTGTGTCTGTGTTATTTTTTTGTATCGTGAGGCTGCAAAAAGTATGCCTTTCATGGCTCAGAATGTGCAAAAGGAACAATAACTAATTCTCTTAATTAATCATGAGTGTGTTTTGGGCGTAATGTGAAATAAACCAATCAGTGTGCCAGTTGTCATTCCCTTTAAGAGCGAGGTGAGCTCTGACTTTGGCACGTTTATATCTTAACAGCACGATGCTTTTGCACGTCTCAGCAGAGAATACTGACCTGAGCGTTCATGCTGTGAAGATACACCAGCAGCTCATTTAAGGGATCAGTAATGATTTTTTATTCTTATTCTGTTTATTGTTGATGTAAAAGCTGGATTTCTGCTGCAGCTTGTATAGTTATGGGTGTAATGAGCAGGATGTACGTGTTCCTAAGTGTATGGCGTTCCTGCCTGGCTAAGATAGGATTGGGCTGTTGACTGTTGACTGCTGTCAGGGTTTTAATCAGTCAGTGGAGCACTAGTGTTTTCCGCTGCCAAGATTGCAATACACCTTAAATTTACATGAACACACCTCACTTCCAGACCACCACACCCATCAGTGTAGATTTATTCCTACACTCTGACGCTATTTTAACAGTGCGGGCACAAGGCGTGAAAATAGACTGTTGACGGGATGTAAGATAGCAATGAGCATTGCGGCACGCCTTGCGCAGGGTGTATGATAGGGCCCTTAATCACTTCTAAGATCAGTTGCCATGATCATTTTTTTTATGATACTATAATTTCCAACTGGACACAATTTAATGTTAAAGATGTGTTTTAAATATAGGATACAGAAAATCTAAATATTTTTGTAAAAAAAAACAGTTAAAACACTATTTTTTACTGAAGTTTTTTTATAGTCTGTTACTGCAGTCTATAAAATGTTGTGTTACTTCCAGAGAATTCTCTTTACTGCTCTGGCTTGTTTATAATCTTTGTAAAAGGCACCTAGAGGACACCAGAAAGACGTTTTTTAAAAACTCATATCATTCAGAAATCCCTCAAAATCTTCAAAATCCGTAAACTCTTTTCTCTGCAGTGTAAGTTTAAGGTGTGTAAAGGCTGTTAAGGATGTAGGTTTTATTAGTGGAGAGTTTAAAATGAGCAGAATTGTTGTGTGAGAAACAGCGTGAGAGTGTGAGAGACAGTCGGGTAAGTTAGCACATCCTTCTCCCATCTCCTGGGGCCTCTGGGCAAACAGCTGGGTTTCCACGTCTGCATAAAACACACCTCGAATGAGAAGAGGAGGCGGTGATAAACAACAGTTAAACAGCAGTCCTCACACCGGATTACTGTCCATGACTTACAGCACTGTAACAGAGACACACACCTGCACATCCTCTCAATAACATCACCTCTGTTTCTGTGATGACTGAGCGACAGACAGACAGACTGACCTCATGTCTGTGCTGACTGGCAGTGAGCTAGACCTGTAACAATAGCTGTTTTAGTTTTTTTTGACAAAATATTGTCCCACAAATGTCCTTTCTTTCTTTCTTTCTTTCTTTCTTTCTTTCTTTCTTTCTTTCTTTCTTTCTTTCTTTCTCATTTTTTCTTTCTTTTTTCTCTCTCGCTTTTTCTTTCTTTCTTTCTTTCTTTCTTTCTTTCTTTCTTTCTTTCTTTCTTTCTTTCTTTCTCAGTCTGTCTTTCTGTGCCTCAAGTCATCGTTTATTTAATTAAAAAACTAAGCGCACAGTAATTCGCACTTTTAATGTGACAACCTGTTAGTGTTACGTCACCCGTGCACAGGAAGAATGGAGAAGGCGGCGGAAATTGTAGTTTAGAAGAGGGTATTTTGAAGCGGCGAAAGAAAAGAGCGACAACTTACGAGGAAAAAGGAAAGACTGGAAAGCGTGTATTCGCACCTGCCTCCCACAGCAGCACGTATTATTGCTGCACCGTCTCAGACGAGGATACGTTAGCGATGGAGCCGAGAAAAGGTTAACATTACTCATAACAAATCAGTGAGATTAAAATTAATGTACTTAAATAACAGAACGACAGCGCTGTAGAGTGCAGATTATTAGGAATACTGTCTAATGTGTGGTTAGTTTTTAACAACAGACAATTCTGGACAATTCTTAATACAGGCTTTATGTAAAGCCAGGCGGACACTGTGCGATTTTAGCCCGATTTTAAGCCCGATCTGGTCGGATGCGACTGAATTTCATGATCGGGCCGAATTTTAGCTTGATCGTGCGTCGTTTGTCGTGCAGTGTGAGAGGGGAAGCGATGTCCGATTAATTGCCCATAGGAGCTGCGAATGAGCAGTCGGACGCGACCAGGGATTTCTGACATGCCAGAAATTTTGGTCGCTTGTCTCACAGTGTGAGCTGTTTTGCGGGCCGATTTCTTAACGTCACGACCTGTTTTCCCAAAAATCTGCACAGTAACTATAAATAATTATTAGTCATATTTATTTCTGTCAGTTATAAGGATTTATATTTATGTTCGGTACACAGACTTATAGCTTAATATAGCAGACACAGGCATTCTGCTGTTTAAGAATTTCAACAGATGCTTATTCTCAGTCAATAGCTGGAGTTTTTGAAAAGAAAAATTAAAAGAGAAAATATCTTTGACAAACATAAATTTACTTTATTTCACTTTGCTATTATATCTGAAAAATAAAGCACATTGTCAGCCTCTGGTGCTGCCCGTCAATTATATAAAACTTAAAACATGCACAGAAATATAAAGCTATATTTTATAATTCGTTTCTTTTCGCCAGGGCAAATTTATTAAAATTATAAATATGTTAATTTATTAATTAAAATCTCGTCCAGTGCTCCAGAATATTAGCCACGCAAAGCCAGCTTAGCGCAGCGCGTGGCATTGCGCGCGGCATTGCCCGCATAATAACCTCTGTCTTCTAAAATAAACGTTTTAATAAATAAGGTCGGAGAAGTGTAGTAAAATTAGTGCTATTAAACTTACTAAAGCTAATAAATGTACTGATAATTAATCAAGATAAATCAGACAAAATGCGCTGCGCCTCTCTCTCGCTCTCTTTCGCAGCGCGGAGCTGAATTCAGCGCGAGGCTACAGGAACTCAGTTCAGTTGAATAAAAATAAGTAAGGGCCTGTAAGTACAAGCAAAGGACCTGTAAGTAAATATAGTCAAATATAAAGTATAGTTTGAGGTTTTGGTGAGCTGTTTTCATGATTTGAAACTGAAACTAACTGAAACTTTGATTATTCTGCAGAAAGCCTGGGTTATTTTAAACGAATTTTTAATGAGTTTATATTTTATATTTTTTATTTATTCATTTAAATTATTTTTCTTCTTTTATTAATCAAATCATTAAATATATATCTTCATAAGATATAATTTTTTTCCCTTTTATGTCAATTTTTATGATCTTTTTTAAGGTCCTATTTTTCCTTTTTTACGTATATATTTTATTCATCTATAATAAATGTCAGTTTTTATTCCTATTTTTTATATATATTATTAATCCCTTTTAAACTGTTAATGCTCAGCGGCACTGTAAATGAGGGTCCCTATCCAGTGTGAATAACCGATTGCTTGTTTAATATTCAGTGTTGCAAAACCAGTTTTTACATAAACAATAAACAGAATAAAAAATAAAATTATTTTTATTTTATTTAAGCTGCTGGTGTTTCTTTCGCAGCCTGACGCGCAGTCATTTTTCTATGCGCTCTCCTTCTGTAAAACGGACAACCCGTAGAGTCCACGTCGCCTCAGCCACCTGCGAGTCCATGTACGTCTCTTCCGTGGACTTTCAGCGCACAACAGGGCACAAATAAGCAAAGCTAAGCGCTTTCTTTTGCAAGGCGTTGTGTTGAAGCGAGAGTTTGTACGCAAAGAAAGCTCCGCCAACGGGCTGCGTTTAGACGTGCAGTGTAAGCTCCCCCGTCGCAGCAGGTCAGTCGGACCGTACAGTGTGTGCAGATGAATCGCAGGCGTTGTTCATACACGACAAACGATTCAAACGTGCTGTTTGAGCTCTCCAGAACGCATCCGATTAAAAAAATCGCACAGTGTCCGCCTGGCTTAAGTGAACACAGCGCTGTGGAGTTTTTAAAGAAATAATAATAATAATAATAAATTTTATTTGTAGTGCACTTTACATTTGGACACAAATCTCAAAGTGCTACATAGTAAAAAGCAAAGTAAAAAAACACTATAAAACCACCAATTAATTAAGAATGGTAAGTTCTTCTAAAAAGAAATGTTTTTTTAGACATTTTTTAGACATAAATGCACCTCACCGGCTTGGTGAGACAAACTGGCAACATCTCTGCTGTTCAGAAGCTAAGATGCACAACATAATGCAAATCTTTATGCCTTTTTTATTGATTAATTCACTTGAGATTTAATACTTACAAGAAATCCTTGTTGAAAATAATTATTATAAAATTATAATATTAAAATATAATATTATAAAAAATTATAAAATTATAATTATAAAAAGTTATTATTATTCCTTTATTCGTTTCTATTTGTGTTTGCAGTTTGGAAATGTATGTTGTGAATTTAAAATATAACTTATCTAAAAAAGGAAATCAATTGCTCATTCATTATTAAGGGAAATATCTCGTTTTCTCTTGTGTATTTTTAATTACTCTTTAAGCAAACAAATAAGTTTTATCCGATTACTCGATTAATCGAATCGATTTTTCAGTAGAGTACTCGATTACTAAAATAGTCAATAGCTGCAGCCCTACTCTGAGTGCCTCTTTCTTTCTTTCTTTCTTTCTTTCTTTCTTTCTTTTTGCCTAAAAAGATTAGTTTTATAATCCATAGTATCTTAACTTGTAACAATAACTATTTTAGTTTGGGTCAAATATTGTCCCACACATTATTGCAATAAATTAATTCCATTTAAAGATGATTTTATGCCGTGTATATAATGATAGTAGTGTAATGATGAATTTGCATAATTATTGTAATTCTTGAATTAAGATATGATTCTCTTCAGTATTCAGAACAGTTCAGATATAACTACTGACTAGATCTCTATTTTAAGTAATTTACTGATGAGTTCTCTCTGCCCTCTCTTTTTTTTTGTTCTGCCCTTGAAATGCAGTTGTGCAGTTGTGAATCTGGTAACACACACACACACACACACACACACACACACACAGTCTTCAGAAAGTTTACAATGGATTATATTCTCTTTTCTTTTATTTCTCTAAGCTGTATCTCAGTTCAACCCTCATTCTGTTACAGTGCATTTACTTTAAACTGCCTCAGGAGGGTGGGGTTTAAAGGGGGGGGGGGGGTAATGTGAAACTGGTGGGATGAAATCAGTAACACAAAGAAAGAAGATGGAAGGAAAGAAAAAAGATTTTATTGATAGGCCCACAGAGATGATGAAGGAGCTAACTTTCTGTTATCCCTGTCTGGTGTCTGTAGAGAAGACGACTACAGAAGGTTTCGTCTTTTATGAGATTATTCCACCATAATATATCCTGCACGGCCTGTTCGGTACACACCTACAACAATTACTTACGTTACATTAACAAAAGCTTCCCCTCAGATGACCAGCTAGTTTGCTAATTCTGGCGGTGGTCCATATGCGTTTGGCGTGAGAATAAAGACGTTTTCTGTCCACACGACTCCTGACTTGTACAGATGGAGTCCAGCGGCAGCCATTTTTTTTCTGTTTTCCCTAGTGCTTTTTCTCGCAATGCTTATGCTCTTTTAAACTCTATAGTCTATATTTCACATGAAATTTCATACGAAAAAAGTTACATTTTTATACCTAATTTGTCTGAGCGCACGGTCGGTTCTTAGGAAACGTTTTTTAGCGCTACTGATGAACACCAGACAGACGCTATAGTCGGCCTGAGAGGCCACTTCAAGCACAACGTGAGATATTTTTAACGAATGACCTCCTCCCCGAGCCACATCTGAGGCCGTTTAGGCCTATTTCTGCCCTTTCCGTGTCGTCTCAGCTGGGAGAACGTTATTAATTGTTACGCAAACATCATTTATTGAGAAAACTGCACGGCAACACAGAGAATGATTCATCCTACAGCAAATCTATTTAAATAAATGTGTTTTAATGAGCGCTGTACGCCACTTAGCTGTTACAGATAGGAAGGTGAAGACAGTTTGGAGGAGAAATGGTCGGAGCAATGGTCTGCAAACTTTTACAGATCTCACTAATGTTATTGTATCTATTGTATCTTCATGGGCTGGAGCTGCTGTGTAAATCTGTTACACATCTAGATTCTTTTTATGCACCTTAACCAATAGGTTTTTTAGTAGTAGTGTGGCAGAGACATGCATTGTGGTTCTTTAAGCCACTAGCAGGAGATTTGGTCTGTGTGTTTATGTGTGTGTTTGAGTAAGAAAGAGTGTGTTTCTGCTGTCTAAATACCGTAAAGGTCACACTATAAGGCGCACTTAAAATCCCCAAATTTTCCCCAAAAATCATCAGTGTGCCTTATAACCTGGTGGGCCTTATGTATAAATTTTAACAGTCAGGTTGTAAGCAACAGTAAAGCCACTCCACTGAAGTACAGCGTCATACAGGAGTTTCAGTTTAGTTCTTTTGTAGCTTTAGTATTAGCCGCTAAACACAATTTTCCCATTCAGAGTGGTGTATTATCGGCCTATTGCCTGCTGCTAACCCCAGCTAGCACTGCTAGAGTGGTTAGCCGCTAATGCTAATGCTCCAGCCTTAGTGCTGGAAAAATTCGGTAATCTTAGCTTACTGTAAACCTAAATTAACAATTTTTACTTTTTTTTTATTTTTTTTATTGTCTTTTAAAATGTGCCCTTATAATCCAGTGCACCTTATGTATGAAAATAGACCAGAAAATAAATGTTTATTGATAGTGCACCTTATAATATGGTGTGCCTTATAGTGTGAAAATATAAAGGTATATAAAACAAGAACTAATATTGCTAAAAGAACACTGACCTGACTCTTTCTTGCTCCGTATTTGTTAGATAGATAGATAGATCGATAGATAGATAGATAGACAGACAGACAGACAGACAGAATCATTCCAAAAGGGCATGGGCAGCTCATCCACAAGATGACAAAAGAACCCAGAACGACATTTAAAGAACTGCAGGTCTCACTTGTTTCAGTTTAGGTCAGTGTTAATTATTTAATAATAATAGTATAAGAGGCTATTGAAGAGTTCCAAAGGTGAAAACCACATCTAACCAAAAAATAATTAAATATTCTTTGACCGAAGTGGAACTTTTTGTAAAGTGTGCTTCCTGTTACATCTGCCGTGAAATTAACACATACTTTCAGAAAAAAGAACATCATACTAAACGTAAAACATGGTGGTGGTAGTGCGATAGTCTGGGCCTGTTTTGCTGCTTCAATAAAAAAAGGAAGCAAAATCAAAAGAAATCTGTAGGGGGCGAATACTTTTTCACACTGTTTTCTTTCTTTCTTTCTCTCTCTCTCTCTCTCTCTCTCTCTCTCTCTCTCTCTATGTGAGTTGGCTGTTAAGAGGAGTGTGACCGTAGGGAGGTCAGGGATGGAGAGAGAGAGGGAGAGGAGTGTGTAAGAAAAAACACACTTAATGTCATGGCCAAGAATTAATAGTTCTGCAACCGCAAGATCTTGAAAACGTATCAAGGCCTTTCTTAAATGATGTGGTGCTGAGTGAAAAGCAGGAGAGGCCATTGCAATGGAGACGTTTTTAATGTGTGTGTGTGTGTGTGTGTGAGAGAGAGAGCTCTGAGGCACGCCTCGATGCAATCTTCTCTGGCTTTACTTTGGCCACATTGGAGTTAACGCACATGGACTCTAATTCGTAGACGTACAGCTGATACCAAGTTGACCTAATTGTAAAAAAAGAATGTGACTCCCATAGATCAGGGTGAACGAGTCCCTCGGTGCCGCAGGGACAGGTTGCTTTCTGTTTTGCCTATTGTTTTAAGGCATTTTGCCGTTCAGAATGTGGGACTTGTACCAACAACAACTCCATGGTAGTTTTACTGTCTTTCTGTCTCCACTCGTCCTCATAGCCTATGAGTGTATCCAACACTTCCAGGAACTGTGTGCAATTGTGGCTTTAGAATCTTTAGAATTTCTTTTAACACGTAGATGTCCAGTCTTTTTTGCTCAACATTCAATGTGCCACATACAGTGGGGAAAATATGTGTACGACGAAGTCTGTAATTATTAATTAATTAGATAGAATCTAAAAAAAAAAAAAAGAAAATCAACTTGCAATCACAGAGGTCATACATTTGTCCTGGTTGTGTGTTTTTGGTCATTGTCATGCTGGAAGACCCAGCTACAACCTCTCATCAGTGCTCTTACTGAGGAAAGAAGGTTGTTGGGAAGGTAGGTTAGTATATATAGCTACACTTTATTTAGTTTATTTACACAGTATTGTTTTTTCTTTCTTTGTAGCTGGTTTTAATATAACCCTAACAACATTAAAGGAGACCTCCTATGTGAAATTTGCTTTGGGTTTATTAAAACATGATTAAAAAGTACTTAACTGTATTCTGTAGGTTCAACTGTGAAAGATAGAATCTGAAAAAAAAAGAAAATCAACTTGCAATCACAGAGGTCATACATTTGTCCTGGTTGTGTGTTTTTGGTCATTGTCGTGCTGGAAGACCCAGCTACGACCTCTCATCGGTGCTCTTACTGAGGGAAGAAGGTTGTTGGGCAAAATCTCGCAATAGATGAGCCCATCCATCCTTCCTTCAATACAGTGCAGTCGTCTAGTGCCCTTTCCAGAAAAGCACCCCGAAAGTATGATGTTCGAACTCCCAGTGCTTCACATTTCAACATTTCGAATGGTGTTCTTGTGGTTATACTAATCATTCTGGTGTCGCCTTTGATTAAAATCCTGCAGCTATCTTCAGACCATTAACAGGGTCCTTCTGTGTAGTTCTGGTCTGATTTCTGATCTTTCTCAGAATCATGGCATGTATATCTCCCAGCACTGGTTATCCAACATACTGACCTCATTAAAAAGTTCTTGTCACTGAATGCAATCAAATGCTCTACGCAGTGCTTCAAAATCTTGTAGGAAGCAGTAGAAGACCGTTTCTGCACAATAGAAACAGTTAATTTAAGAAACAGTGAATGTGCAGGTGTCTGAACATATTTGTCTATATAGTAATATAGTGGCGTGCAGTGAATATAGTGGGTACCCCTTCTGCAACCACCCGCCCTTAAATACACATAAAACTCACCAGTCAGGCAACCTATTTCTTAATTTCACGTTGAAGGGCAGCCTTTAAAAAGGCTTTTTAATATAATATGACACAATATCTGTCTTATTTCCATGATAGTTAGCTAAATATTTAATTAATCCAGCATGCTCGCCCGGTTAACCACTAATCAATGCACGTAGCGTAACCCCTTCATCCGAGCACAGAGAAGGGGTTAGACAGCCATAGCCCCGCCCCCGGAGTGAAAATCATGAATCTGATTGGTTAGATTGTCCTATGACATTTCTTCAAAAAATCAGGAGAAGGGGCACGCAGTCACGCAGGGGCAAAAGCCATTTTAAAAAGCTTTGATTGGTCAGTACCGCTGTCAGTCAGATAAGAGTCCTGTAGCAACTGAAAAACACAGACTAATGCTTTGACTTGCTTTTTTTTTTAGTTAATTTATAAAATAATTGCTTAAACTTACAGTAATTATATTATAAACTTCCTGATAAAAAATATGTAATTATTTACATGTACTTTTTGTCACCCCCTTCTCTGAAGGGTTAGAAGGACCTCACTGCGCACCACTGTAGTAATTATTTGTTTTTTTTCGTTTTAAATGTCAGGGCTCTCCGGATTCTACCAATGAGGTGTGGAGCTACTTTGAGTGTCATGATGAGCACAGAATTGCAGACACGTGCAGATACTGATAAAAATATATGTTAATTATAAAAATAAACAGATGTAATACGTGGTTGATACAGAAAACAGTTAATCACCAGAAACCAGAGCAATGTAGACAAAACCATACCATAAACGAGAGACAGTCCAGAGTTCATACACGAGAGATCAAAGGTCAGAGGTAATCCAAGAGGCAGTAGTGAAAACACAGTCCAGGTAATACACAAGCAATCCAATATCAGAGGCAAAGGCAATAATCGGCGTTGAGAAAACAAAGGCAAGGTCATACACAAGATAAACTGAGACAAGAGATATAGAACGCTTTGTAATGAGGAGAACCTACAATACGCGGCGTGGGTGTTTGTGTGGAGTGCTCTTTTATAGTGCCAGTAATCAGTATTCAAGACTTCCTGGAGGAAGCAGATGAGGTGTCACATGATCAGGTGAGTGCGTGATGTCAGCGGGTGGTGCATTCTGGGTAATGTAGTTGTTGACCTGAGAACCTCCGTTAGAGCTGGGTGTGGAAGGGACAGAGGAGCTAACAGCACCAGACGTGACATTGAGCCTGAATAACGGTGGAAAAAGTGATTTATCTGCAGGTGCAAGTAGAGGTGTGCCATATCGTATCGTACGTGATAATATCAGCATTTCTTTTTTTTTCCGTAAACGATATTATACCCTGAAATATCGTGCCATATCACCCACCCCTAATTACCTAATTATCACATGAGAGTACCACTTTTTTGGCCATATTTAAAATATTCAAGATTATATATCTACTAGAGACAGATTATATCTGTCCAGTATCATTTATTTCACTTTAATCCTGGATATATGGAGATATTTGGAGTGCATTATTATTAGTATCATGACATTCTGGATCATTGACTTCTGTTCTTTTTTTAAATGTCTCAGTTAGTCATATTGTCACGTCCTGGCCCTGTTCCTGTCTTTTCTCATGTCTCTGTGTGTTTTCCCACACGTGACCCGTGCTCCTCTGTGTCTCTTCCCCAGTACTTTTCCACCTGTGTCAATTTGTGCCCTAGCCCCAGGTGTTTCCACTTCCCGTGTTTGTAAATATATATAGTCCTCCTTTGTCACTTTGTCCTCGTCGGTCTTTGCACCTTCTCCTGTTGTTTGTCGTACCTCAGTTTCTCTTGTTTATTCCTGCGCTCCTTAGTTCCCTGCTCTGTTTAGTTTATAGTCTTGTTTCATTTACTTGTTTGTTTCCTTGTATAGCCTCCCTGTTTGATTTATGTTATCATTACACCCTGTTTGTTTTGGTTTGTTTCCTTGTTCTTTGTTTTGTTTATTTGTTTCTTTGTTATTTATTTAATAAATATTCATCCCTACCTGCTTTTACGTCCGCCTCCACATCTTCCTGCTTGCACATATATCCTGACACATATCATATTGCATGCAATAATAAAATTCTTAATAATTTTTCTAATTTAGTGTTTTGTCATATCGCCAAAAGTATCATTATTTTGAAAATACCATGAAATATCATGATATTATTTTAGAAACATATCGCCCAAGGCTTGCCCCGTATCATCCATTCTAAAAGCCTGTTTGGGCAAAGTGCACAAAATACTGGATCTCAGAAAGCTGCGGGAGAGCAGAGAAGGGGTATTCAACAAAGATAAGTACTTTTTATCACGTTTTAGTAAGTCCATTTCACACTGGAGCTCTCCTTTACTCCTAGATTTCTGTGTTAATCATGAAAATTACATTACATTACATTACACTACATTACATTTGGCAGATGCTTTTGTCCAAAGCGACTTACATTTCATCAAATTTCTTATGGATCATTACAGATACTTTACATGATAAAAGTATCATGTGATCATGTAACATAGGAAAAAAAAATCCTGTACAGTCCCAATAGTGCACATTGTCTTGTTGGCGAAAAATACTCAGAGTGCAGAGTGCTGGCTGCTCATTTACAGTAAGATGAAATAAGAGAAAATATTGAATTAAATATTGTGTTTTCTATAGTAGAGGCACACATGCAGTACAGTAAGAAAAGTTAAAGAATTAGTCTCGGGGCAGACATATGAGAAATTTCCTGCAGAGGCCAGGACAAATTCTTTAGAAATGATACCGTGCCAACTGACAGCGGATTACAAGTGTCTTTGGCACTAGAGAATGCCAGCAGAGAAAGAGAGAGAGAGAGAGAGAGAGAGCAAAAGAACGAATGTGATGTTTATTAAAATAAGAACAGAGATTAATTTATGGGATGAAAACTGTCTCATAAACAGACATAAGTTTCGCTGTCTTGTCTCATGCCTACCACACTGTTATTATACATACTTTCTCTATCTCTCTATCTCTCTGCCTCACTCTCTTTTGCTCTTTCTCTCTCTTTCTCTCTCTCTCTCTCTCTCTCTCTCTCTCTCTCTCTCTCTCTCTCTCTCAGACATAATGGTGGGTCACAGTGGTAACTGTGAGCCTCTAGTAGCAGAAATAAAGGGCACATTCTTTCCTGTAGCTCATAGCATCTCATAGCATCTCCTAGCATGTGCTTAAAGCAGGTGATTGATGCTCAGGGAAGCACTTGTCATTTCACCAGATTTACTGGATGTGTGTGGATGTTTGAGCAGTGGTTTTGTGCAGCTTGCACTGTATATCAGTCTTATTTGTTAGTTCAGATGCTGTTATAGATGCTGGCACGTGTGCACATTCCCATTTAGTTGTCTTTTAAACTGCTTTGGGAAATAAAACATGTGCTCTGAGATGAGCGTATGTGGTGTGTGAGTATAGAACGCGTGTGTGCCTATCCTCTCGCGGCTCGTTAACGACCCCCGATAACGAGCTCACCAACACCTCAGAGCTTCATCTGGATTTGCTCTACTCTACTGCATGTTAGACAGAAACCTGGAAACTCAATCAGGCCCCAGTAACTCATGTAACAGCATACGTTAATGCCGAGTGTGTGAGTGTGTGTAGGCATGTGACTGTATTTGTGTATATTTATCTTTCTATGCTTAAGAATGACAGAACACGAGATTTGATTGTATATATGAGGGGTGTGCCTTATCGTATCGTTCGTGATAATATCGCAAAAGATTTAGAATATCGTGAACGATATTATACCCTGAAATATCGTGCCATATCATCCACCCCTAATTAACTAATTATCACATCAGGGTTCTACTTTTTTTTGCAGTTTTTAGAAAAAGAAAAAATCACACTGTTCTAAATACACATTATATATCTTCTAGAGACAGATTATATCTGCGTTGATGTGGATGCTCACTGTTCTTCTTCTGTTGTTCAACGGGGGGGGGGGGGATTTTGGGTTGGATGCTCGCTGTTCTTCTTCAGTTTCAGAACTTTCGAATCGGACAATTCTTCGCGCTTGACTAGGTCCTGCCTTGACTAGGTCTGCCTAACAACAGAGCGATCTATATTCTGATTGGCTCAACGAGAGTACATTATAATATACAGCCGATGGATTGGCAAGTGTGAGAAATACCATGTGTGGCGTGTGAGCGTGTGAACTCGCTGAAGTGCATGTGTCACACGCTCAAAACGTGAGACTTGAGAACACTGATAATATTAGTTATAGTCAATTATAATGTATTATAACAGGTCTTTGTGCGCTCTAAGTAAAGTGCCAGACTTTTATTGTGAGACTATATTATTAATGATAGCTATATACTATTTTAACATATATATGCTTAAACACAGCTTATAATGTATTATGATCACAAATTATAATGCTTAATAAACACACCCATAATGGGTTATGCATTTTTATAAATATTTATAGCCATGTTTATAATGCCTTATGAATGCATTATAATATGTCATGAATGTGGTTATAGAGTCTAATAGAGATGACATTCACAGAAAGTGTTACCCTTCTGTTCTGTATGTCTTGAAGAAGTTTGTAGTCTGGCTCATTTGTCTCAAACATTGGCTTTAAAATCAGGAGATTTTTTTTAATTAAGCTACAGTTGTCAATACCTGTGTGTTCAAAAGAGCACCGTTGTTGTTTTTGCTCTGATTGAGTGGATGTGATGGCTGTTCCTTTGCCCTTTCTCAATCTCAATGATGGTGGCTTTCTCAATCGAGCATGTTGAGCTGTCCAATAGACAACTGTTGTACTACACCATTCTGTGGTAATTAGCTACAATTAATAAGGTTTTTAAAAGATTATGTTCAGAACCCAGTACATTTATATATCACTGGATCTTCCTGATAAGTGGGAGGGAATTGACACATGCTCTTCTTCATGGACTTTCTATTTAAAACATGTTTTACTTCATTATTTTTCATTCATTTGCTGCTTGTCTTCTTCAGGTTGACGCCCTACGGCTTCGTCTGGAGGAGAAGGAATCCTTCCTGAATAAGAAGACCAAGCAGTTGCAGGATGTAACAGATGAGAAGGGAACGCTGAGTGGAGAAATACAGGACCTTAAGGACATGTTGGATGTCAAAGAGCGCAAGGTCACCGTCCTGCAGAAGAAGGTCAGTGCCTGATTTTGGTGACCATATTGAAGGTGGGGATGAATGAAACGGGGTTAATGGTGATGTGGCTTAAGGAGATTATTACATGGATTGATTGTGACCTTGCTTATATAATGGTGATGGTGACATGAAGATAAGATGGAGAATGATGTGTGGCCCAAGCCGGATTTAACATTTAAGACATTTCATCATCAACAAAACACCTCAACTAACTATAAAAGACTATACAAGGCGTCTGACGAAGATATATCCTCTGATTACGCAAACCTTTTGCTTCTTCTCTTCCCTGGTTGAGTTGATTTCTTGAAGCTTTTCGTGTTGGACTTGGCTGGCCCCTGACTTTCTCTGCTGCCCTGTTCTTGTCTGTTGTTGGCTTTTATTTAGTCTGGAAGCCACGATTGATTTTGGCACATGGTCCTTTGTTCTGAGGCTGACCCAGGTTGCCATGCGTTGGGCTTTGTGTTTGTTTGCTTTGGGCTTCGTCTGCTCATTAACTGTCCTGGGTTTTGGCCTGGGCCATCTGTAGCCTCATTTGCTCTGTCTTCTGGTTGGGGCTGTGCTCCATTTGGATGAGATTATTATTTGTGGTCTCTACAGTAACTGAGTTTGGTTGGGGGCTTAACACTGGTCCAGTCTGTTGGGTTGAGAAATCGAGGGCTTGTCTGTTCCAATTAGCTTAAGTTGAGGCGAATGTGATACACAAGCTTTTAATTGTGTTGTCTGTTGGATTATATTGCTTGGAATTGAGGATACGCTTTGATACAGATATGCACACGAGGTCAGACGTCAGCCAGTGAAGCTGCGACGAGCCCGAGGGATGTCCGGTTACTCCTAAATGGCTTAACCTACGTCTCTTAGATTTAATTACCATTTTTGATTAAAAGGTCCAGGGAAAGAGCAGAGCCTAACAAGATTTAATGAGCATAGGCATTAGCCTCATGTGTCATCCAGCAGCAGTCTGTCTGTGTTTGACAGTAGTGTGTGTTAGTTAAAGTGTGTGTGTGTGTCTATGTGTGTCTATGTGTGTGTAGGTCTAGGGTCTATCTCCTGACTCTAATGACTTTTATAAGGTTAACTCTCTTTACTGAGTTAGAACCACCTGCAGGGAGCCATCTGACTGCTCCCTTGGGACATTCATTCATTTTTTTTCTCTGTTGTCTTTGACTCTCATCCTCTCGTACCAGTCAGTGTATTTTACTCTTCATTTATCTCTCTTTAGCTTCTCTCTCTTCACTCTTGCCAGTTAACAGAGTTTGAAAGTGTTTGATGCTTAGACCCCATTAAGATTCATCTCCAATTCCCTTTGAGTGCTGTTCTTAGATCAGTACAGTTCTTTTCCCAGCCTTAATTAATACTAGACTGTCTCTTTAATTGCCCTGCCATTAAAGCGCTGATCTCAAGGCGGAATACCCAGCCGTATCCAAGTTGGCCGTCTTTGTAGCCGCAGGTCCCAGCTCAGCAGTGTCTCAGATCTTGGTCCATTATGGTGACCTTTAAAGCTTTTTCATGTGTGCTCTCTGTGTACAGTCATATAATTATCCAAGTAGCCCCTTGAGTCGCACCTCAACTCATCATAGCAGGGTGCTAATAAGCTCCATTGACTGTAGATTATTTATGAAGTATGAATTGGATGGCTGCACTGTTTGGTTACGCTATCGTATATCTAATATTCTTACTTCAGCTTGGGTTTATATGAGACTTGGGACTTTTTTTTAAAGAAAAATTTTGATATTTTCACTGGACACAGTAAGAAATCTGAAGTCTGATGCTTTGTATTTCCTTACTCTTAGCTCTGGAGCTTCTAGTTAAAATCATCAGCGGGCCTTTTAATCTGGTGCGATTTATGTATGAATTTTACCAGTCAAGTTGTAAGGAGCAGTAAAGCCACTCTGCTAAAGTGTAGCATTATACATGAGTTTCAGTTTAGTTCTTCAACACCGGGACTAGAGTAACATTAGCATTAGCCACTAACCGCTATTTCCTCATTCAAAAGTGAGTATTATCAGCCTGTAACCTGCTCCTAACCCCAGCTAGCACTGCTGGAGCTGCATGAGTATTACCTGCTAACCACGCTAGCTTTTCCGCCGTTGAGAGGTGAGTATTATCGGCCTGTAGCCTGCTCCTAAACCCGGCTAGCACTGCTGGAGCTGCATTAGCATTACCCACTAAACGCGCTAGCTCTTTCTATAGCTTTTTGAAATTTTGAAATCTAAGCTTACTGTAAACAAACGAAAGCGCTTTACTCATCCAAATAAGAAGTTTTCAGGAGAGAAATCTCCCAATAGGGTTTACTTTGTCCTACAGAATTACCAAAAATATGAAGCCTTTTTTGTAGTTGATGATGAGGTTTGCACAGATGTCAGGAGGAATTTTGGCTCACCCCTCTTTGAAGATCGTATCTAAATCACAAAGAATAAAAAAATCAAAAGCTCCCTCCATAGGTTTTCTATGGGATTAAGGTCTGCAGACTGGCTAGACCGTGCCATGACCTGAATGTGCTTCTTTCTGAGTCACTCCTTTGTTGCCTTGGCTGTATGTTTTGGGTCATTGTCATGCTGGAAGACCCAGCCACAATCCATTTTTAATTTTTAATGTCCTGACGGAGAAAAGGGGGTTGTGACACAGGATTTTACGTTATTTGGCTTCATCCATTCTCCTATTGATGCAGTGAAAGTGCAGTCCTGTGCCCTTAGCAGAGAAACACCTCCAAAATATAATGCTCCCACCTCCATGCTTGAAAGTCGGGATGGTGTTCTTTGGTTCACAGTTAGTTTTTCTGTTCCTTCAAACACAGCGAGTTTATTTAATTCTAAAGAGCTAATTTGTTTCTCATCTGGTCACAGCACCTTATTGCATTCACTCTCAGAATTATCTAGGTGTTCATTGGCAAACTTCAGATGGGCCTGCACATGTGCCTTCTTGAGCAGGGGGACCATTTGGGCACTTTAGGATTTAAATCCATTACAGCGTAATGTGTTACCAATG
Organism: Astyanax mexicanus; assembly: GCF_023375975.1. Lineage (NCBI taxonomy): Eukaryota > Metazoa > Chordata > Actinopteri > Characiformes > Acestrorhamphidae > Astyanax > Astyanax mexicanus. The sequence goes on from NC_064419.1 coordinate 10,659,411, forward strand.
GTTTTCTTGGTGACTGTAGTCCCAGGCGCCTTGAGATCATTAACATTATCAATAACATCAACAATTAATCTTTCACCTTCCTCATAATCAAGGATACCCCACAAGTTGAGATTTTGCATGGAGCCCCAGATGGATGTCGATTTAGAGTCATTTTGTATTTCTTCCTTTTTTTTAACTTTTGCACCAACAGTTGTCTCCTTCTTACCCAGCATCTTACTTATGGTTTTGTAGCCCATTCCAGCCTTGTGCAACTGTCTGTGATCTTGTCCATGACATCCTTAGAAAGCTCTTTGGTCTTGCCCATGTTGTAGAGGTTAAAATCTGACTGATTAATTTAGTCTTTGAACATGTCTTTGTCAGTGAGCAAACTTACACAAATAGCAAGGGATTAAATAATTATTTCCTTTGCTGTATTTATATACAAATCTGAGGTCCACAATTAACATGTATTACTCTCTTCATCACTCTTGTATTAAAATGATAAATTATACACTTAAAATGATGAGACGCTTTGATTTTACCAAATTGAAAACCTCCGGAATGTAATCAAGAGGAAGAAGGATGATCACAAGCCTTTAAACCAAGCTGAACTGCTTGAATTTTCACACCAGGAGTAAATAAATAAAGTTGTCCAAAAGCAGTGTGTAAGACTGGTGGAGGAGAACATGCCAAGATTCATAAAAACTGTAATTAAAACCCATGGTTATTCCACCAATTATTGATTAATGAACTCTTACATCTTTATGAATATGAACTTGTTTTCTTTGCATTATTTGGTGTCTGAAAACTTTCAGCCATTTCTCATTTTCTACAAATAAATGCTCTAAATGACAATATTTTATTTGGAGTTTCGGATAAATTTTGTCTGTAGTTTATAGAATAAAACAACAATGTTCCTTTTTTTTTCAAACATATACCTATAAATAGCAAAATCAGAGATACTGATTTAGAAATTGAATGGGTCTCTTAGTTTTTCCAGAGTTGTATTTGCCATATATTAAATCGCATCTCAGATTAAATGCTGGACTAAGTAACCGATAATGAAGAACATGAAATACCATCTGACACTGGAGGTCAAAACTATCCCAATGGAAACAGATGAGTAATGAGAGCGAGTGGGTGTAGCTATTGTTTAACCATGTCCTCCTCCATATCACACACACACACACGTGCACTTACACTCACACATGTGCATTTACACACACACACACACACACACACACACACTGAAAAACACAAACATAGCACAGACTGAAACACTGTCAGTATCGTTGTGGGGTAATATGAAACAGTCCTTATGGTTAAGCCTTACAACAACAGTAAGAAATGTGAAAGGAAAACATATCTGAAAAGCGGATGATCTAAGAGGCCCAAATCTGTCAGAGAAGATGTTCCTTTGATACGATGCAGGTTCCAGTTCTGCTGTGCAGACCCTGGGTTCAGCAGACCTCTGAACATATAGATTATTGTTAGGACACTGTATAGTTTTCCATTACGCTAGAACTCATGGTCAGTGATCAGGACCATTTTGACAGACATAGAATGTCTTTTCACTGAGATAAGTATTACAGTACACACATCAGCTCTGTTTGTGAAATGCACCAGTGTTGCCTTTAGTTGTAGTTGCACAGCACTGGTTGTTGATAAAGAATAAACAGTGCTTCAGTTCTTATAAAATGAGGTGGGGGGAAATTCTTAGATGAACCTTGATTAAAAAAAAAGCTAAAAAACGAGTCAGACTTGCTAGCATAAAAAAAGCATCAAGACAGTAAAAAAAAACCTGATTATACAAAATACTTTATTCATACACAGATCAAACACAGATCAGCCACAACATTAAAATCAACTCCATATTGTCAGGTTTGTAGCAGGGAGATGAGGAGGTGGACGCAAAGGCGAGTATTATATATTTATTAAACAAGAAACCAAAATTACAAAACAAGATAAACATAAAATAAACAAGAAATAAACTAGTACAGAAAACAAGGAGACAAGCAAATCTAATGGATGGGAAAACATACAAGAATGGACCAGAGACACTGAACAAAGGGCCTATAAATACACGCAGGAAACAGAAACAGTAAACACCTGGGGATAGGCAACAAGGGGGTGGGGTTACACATGAACACAGATGAGAACACTACGGCAGAGACACGGGATGAACACACAGGGCTAAGTGCAGGGGAGCACGTGTGAAAAGAACACAGACACGGAGGAGAAAGATACATAAACCAACAGGAGGGCAGGAAAAACACAGAGACAGTGGTTTTAATAATATCCTTCTGCCTCACCCCTAAACCCATACATCACCAGTACCCCTCTCAAACTATTCCTCCCATTTTTAAGCATTTTTCAAACATTTTGAGCTGAGGGTGGAGTCAGCTAAAATCAGTGTGTTTAGACACCCTTTAAGGTATTATAACAAAAAAACAGCAGGTCAAACTTGCTACATAGTTTTAATGGCTGCTCATGCTACAGTTTTGCACTGTTAATCATGATATATATCAGTGTTCTAAGTAATCCAGTGGCCTGGCTATAGACATAATGAAGAGCGGCATGCTTTCAACATGACGAACTCTGCAATTTCAAAAGCGCCACATGACCCTAGTGAACTCCTCTCATGTGCCCTACTGGTGCGGACACACACAGACTCTTAAAACGTACATTAAGGACTGATGAGATAAGAAAATGATTTGCTGCACGGCTCTCACAGTATTCAGAGTGTTCTGCTTTGTGTGTGTGTGTGTGTGTGTGTGAGTGTGTACCCAAGGCCAGGTGTCTCTTTGATCCTGCATTACTAGTGACTCAGGCTTTTAACAGACATGTAATGAGCCTGTTTTATACGAAGCTCTAATTGTGTCTGATTTACAGCTGGGGCGGCGCCCTGATTTGTCAGCTTCCTGTCTGGGAGCAGGAAGTGTGTATCACTGTTACGTGCCTTTTTGATTACACACTTAGCCGACCACACTCGACTGCAGCCATTTATCTTAGTAACAAAGCAACTGGACTTCTTCAGTCTAATAGAGTGGTGCATGTGTGTTCATAGATCTGCATGTGTGTTCATGTTTTTAGTATTTGTCACTTTTTGCTGTGTGATATACTTAACTGATCTGATTAACTTCTCTACAATCCCCAGAGTAGCAACTTTTTGGAATATAGAATAAGACCAGTAGCTCGTCAAAGTTAGAGAGCATAAATTGAGCAACATATTTCTATAAAAATGTAATTATTACTGTTTCCCTAAAATGCTTATAAGGAATACAGGCTGTAACAAAACAGACTGAAGTCAGACACTTATGGTAAACAGTACGTTGGATTAGGCTTTAATTCTAACTGCAAAGAACAAGAGCATAGTTGTACAACTAATGATGGTCAAAACCAAAGAGAGAATGAACCATGAGAAACATGAGAAAAAAAGGGTAAATTTATGGAAATACAACCCCTCGATATGTCGCTAAATTAACAGTGGCAATACTTCACAAAAAAAAAAACAAAAAAAACAATACAGACAAACAGGTTAATATACCCTATTTTTCATACTATAAGGCACACTGGATTATAAGGCACACTATCAGTGAACGTCTATTTTCTGCTCTATTTTCATACAGGCGGATTTTAAGAGACACTATAAGTAACTTCTAATTCAGCAGGTCTTGCTGGGTGGGGTAGCTAACTAAGTAAGTTAAGTAAAGCTAAGCTAAGTAAACAAAACTGTAATAAAAAAAAGAGTTTCTTTTAACGTCAAATAAGTGCTGGATGTTAATCTAATGTTAAGCTAACCGCTAGCATGTATTAACACGGTAAACGTTCAGGCTACACTCAAGGATACTTCCCTCTAAACGGCGAAATTACAAATTTGTAACAGGACGACGAGCAAGAGGATTTGAAGCGATTAGCCGAGTCCGAACATGTGATACTGTCAGATGCATCCTGGGGATTGTAGTTCTTAAATGTAGAGAGGCGCATCAATTGATGGGAAGGGGAAAGGCAGACAGACCGGATGTGTTATATGTGCTCCGAGCACCATGGAAGCACATGCATTTCTGGACAAGCTGAGAGATGCAGCCGCTGAGGAAGAAAGAATGATGTGTACTGGCACGGTACTGTAATTTTTCGAGAATTTACAAATGATTTGTGCACTTTAGAACACAGAATCGTACAAGCATGCTAGGAGGTCAAATTACACATTCATTACTCAAAATGTGTAGTTACATGTTGGCTGGTCTAAATTGATTTTTACCATTTGTGACTCGAGTCAGAATCAATTCAGAAAGTCTAAAATTGAGATGCATTGAAGAATTGAAAATTTCCCACAGCCTTTCTTTCTCTGCTCCTTCTTGTCCTGCAGCACCTCTTTTTCTCTCTTTCTCTTTCTCTCTCTATCTCTCTCTCTTTCTCTCTCTCTCTCTCTCTCTCTCTGTACTCCCCCATCCTCACACACTCCCACACGTCCCTCTCCCTGTCATCCCTCTTACTATCTCATGTCTATCTTCATTGTTCCTCATTCTGTCATCTCCCACTCCTCTGCTTCCAGTCATTTCCTTTTTCATTTCCAGCAGAGTCGCAGGTCCAGCTCTGATCTGATTACATCACTGGCTGGTCTCTTGTCGTGGTGAACAGAGAAGAACATTTCTACTCCCTGTTCCATTCCAGCACTCTGACACGATCAAGCTTCCAATCTGGCCTCTTCTTTTTTCTATCTTCCTGCCAGACAGATAGATCAGAGATATGTTTTGTGTGTGTGTGTGTGCGTGTCTGGAGATTGGAGAGAGTGTGTTCTGAGTATTTTGAACAGATGTATCTCTTACTTTGCAGGATCTGCGGTGTTGATTTAGATTTATACTGAAATGTTTTCTGTTAAAAATTAGTACAAAAGGAAATTGCTGCGGTTATAGAACTGCCTGATTGAATCGGGCACACACTGTGTTTCTGCACTGCCAAAACCTGAGGATAATGGCAAACAGGTGATGATTCTGTTGGCAGCGGAGTGCATGCACTGAGCTCTGGCTCTTCATCTCCCTGTAAAACACACAATTGCAGTGGGAGTCATTAGAGTGTTAGATCAAGTCATAAAAACACCTGATTTCTCAAAAGTGCTCCACTTTTCTGAAGCACTGTAATCACCCCCACTCAGATTAAATGTGTAGTATTTGACCTCGCTCTCAAAGAGCCTGTAGATAAACTGCCACACACAAAGAAAGAACGTCGGAAACAAGAACAAAATATTCTTACTTTTATCTCTTTAGAATGTTTAAAATGTAAAAAAGAGCCAATTTTATCATTAAAGTCATTTCGTCATCCTGTAGTCAGCCCATATTAGATACATTTTATCTAATATCTCTGTAAAGATCAGTGGATTTTCACGAAATCTATCCTTTAAATGTCACTGAATCCTCTTAAAGGAGAAGTCTGGTTTATAAGTGACTTTTCAGTGTAGTAAAATAGGATAATGAGTACACATTTTTGTCAAAATCCCACCTTTGTTCTACCACAGCATTCTGAAATATAATGCTTTTAGCCGATGCTCCCAACAGGCCTAAAATGCAAGTGATAGGGCCATAGTGTTACCCATACAAGGAAATGGCTATTTTTACACCATAAACAAACTCAAAGTAGCTCCACACTTTATTGGTAGAATTATTAGAGAACTGATATATTAAAAACGAGGCACTGAGAGCTTTAAACAAGCATAGATAATTTATTAAAAACTCAGTATCTTCAGGTAGTTCTCCAGGCGTGCATGAGATAAGAAATGCGTGAATATTGGAGAGATTTTTTCTTTTTTTTTTGCAAAAGTAGGAATTTATGCATTTCCACTAAAATTATTTTACAATCTATTCTTCTATCCTAAATATTCATTCATGCTCATCAATCAACTTATTGTGACTTAATTTCAAGATGGCAGCTCCCAGAGAACTACCTAAAGGTACTTATATGTGTATAAAAAGCAACTTATACTGTATGATCTCACCTGCTCTCAGAATCGGCGAAATTACTGGTTGAACAATAATTGCGAATTTGGATTAATAATCACTAACACAGATATCTGGCCAGTAGAGGTGTTTCATATCGTATCGTATGCTATAATATCGCCAACATTTTTTGAATATCATGAACGATATTATACCCTGAAATAATGTGGCATATTAACTATATTAACCCCTAATTATCACATCAGGATAAATGTTTTTTTGCTGTTTTTAGCAAAATAAAAATTTACACTGTTCTAATTTCCCCATTATATATCTACTAGAGACAGATTATATCTGCCAAGTATCCTTTATTTCGCTTTAATCCTGGATATATGGATATATTTGGAGTGCATCATCATTATCATCATGACATTCTGGATCATTTACTTCTGCTATAAATCTGATAAATTTCAATTAGGGGTGTGCCATATCATATACCGATGCAATAATAAAATGTAATTTTCATTTTGTTGCAGTAGTGTATTCTTGAAATATTTTAAAATATATTTTCACAAAAATACTATAAAATATTACCATGATATTATTTTAGGGCCATATTGCCTACCTCTGTTGGCCAGTTGATCCTTCCATCTTTACTTTCAATAATACTAAGTCATCTCACCAAATGTGTATGACGCGATTTATTAAACAAATATTTTCAATTCTGGAAGGAATTCAGCTTTTATATAATAAAGCGTTTTGCTATAATCACACCAGATTTGAATACCTGCTGTTGAGCCTGCAGTAAGGAACACGTTAGAGCTGAACAGCTGATCAGTGCCAATACTGCTATAAACATGAAAACCCAAAAGCAAGAAAACCTGAAATACAAACAAAGCCAATGACTTAAGCTTCCATTAAATGTTTAACCATACTTATAAGCATAAGCACCTATTTTTCATTATACTGTTCATTATTGTATGGTAGTAGCATTATTGTAATAAGTAGCATACAAATAATTACAATGAGTGCTTTTTTCTGTGCATTAAGTAAAAGAAAGCCCAAATGAAACAGGTCAGTAGGTTTAAATGAGAGTACAGTAAAAATTTGACTTGAGCAGAGGCTCATTTGTTTTATTTGGTTGGACAATATATAATGAAGTGTTTATTTTTCTATTTGTCCACTTTATTTCGAGAAGTATGACTGCACTGCAGTGGACTTATAATTAAAGGGTAGGGGTGGTGAGTGTACATGCCCACATCTTGTGGTATTTTGAAGTCGTACGTCAGTGATGTTTTGAAAAGAGCCCTGTGTCCGTGTTGACCTGAATTCTCTTTCCTTGGCATTACTTATTTAACTATGTATAGGTATATGTTTCAGTAAAAGGAACATTGTTGTTTTATTCTATAAACTACGGACAACATTTATCCCAAGTTACAAATAATGAAAATATTGTCATTTAGAGCATTTATTTGCGGAAAATGAGAAACGGATAAATTAATAAAAAAGGTACAGAGCTTTCAAACCTTAAATAATGTAAAGAAAACAAGTCCATATTCATTTAGAAACAACAATGCTAATGTTTTAAGAGTTCAGAGAGTTCAATATTTAGTAGAATTACCCTGATTTCTAATTACTCTTTTCCACCAGTCTTACACACTGCTTTTGGTTGACCTTATTCCACTCCTGGCACAAACATTCAAGCAATTCAGCTTTGCTTGATGGCCTATGACCATCCAACTTACTCCCACCTTACATGATTATATTCAGAGGTTTTTAATAGGGTTCAGGTTTAGAGATTGACCGTCAACTTGTTTGAATGTCAGTCAGTTACTGGAGGATGAGATCAAGTGACCTATAAAAAGAATGGCAAATGGCAGCTGGGGAGAAGTGCATGGTAAGAACAGTTCAAAACAATCTCTAAGAGGCAAGACTCACTAGAAAAAAAGATCATAAGTATTGCAAATGATCATAAGTATTATAGAGGACTATAGAGGCTGTAGTAAGATCATCTTCTCTAATGAGATAGGGGCATATAGTTGCCCATGAAACGGTACTGCCTGTATAAACAGTGTTTTAATAAACTATCTGTGCACTTTGAAAGCTCTAAATGCCTCTTTTTAAATGTCAGGGCTGTCAGAATTTTACATATGATGTTTGGAGCTACTTTATGTTGGTTAATGGTGTATAAATACCAGTGGCATGCAGTGAATATAGTGGGTACCCCTTCTGCAACCACCGTCCATACCCCCCACCCCGCCGCCGGCCGACCGACACATATATAAATATTACAATAACTACATATTCTCTCTCTTGACTTAGTTATATTAACTTAATACACATCAACAGCCCACAAATACAACAGCGACAAACTACAAAAGTGTACAATAGACCACAACAATCAACGCTTAAATTACCTACAAGTACAACCGTTCAACAAAGATCATTCATTTGTATGTCTACGCTATGCCAGGGCAGCCAAAACATTAGGTACACACAAAAACTCACCAGTCAGACGGCCTATTATTATTATTATTGATGTAGTTGCACATTGAAGGCCTTTAAAAAATTTTTTTTTATATAATATGACACAATATCTGTCTTATTTGCAGCCGCAATTCCATGATAGTTCTCTACCTATTGAATTAGTCCAGCATGAGCTCCGTTTATGACTAAGCGACGCGTAACACCTTCAACACAACGCTGAGAAGGGGTTACACAGCCATGGCCCCGCCCCCGGAGTGAAAATCATGAATCTGATTAGTTAGACTTGCTTCGACTTTGCTAATAAATTCATTACTACACCCTTCTCAAAATCAGGAGAAAGGGCACAAAGTCACGTGGGGGCAGAGTCCATTTTAAAAAGCTTTGATTGGTTAAAACCGCTGTCAGTCTGATAAGAGTCCTGTAGCAACTAAAAAACACAGACTAATGCTTTGAATTAGTTGCTGTTTTTTTATTCTAGTTCATTTTTAAAATAAATTCTTACACTTACAATAGCTACGATATATTTCCTGAATAAAATGATGTATATATTTACATGCATTTATTGTCACCCCTTCTCTGAAGGGTTAGAAGGGCCTCACTGCACACCACTGAAAAATACCCATTTCTTTGCATGGGTAACTCTATGTCCCTATCACTACCATTGTGTAAGCATGTTGGGGGCATCAGCTAAAAGCGATGTATTTTAGAATGCTAAGGAAAAATGGATGAGGGCAATTTGACAAAAGTTTTTTTTTTTTTTTTTTTTTTTTTTACCAGATTTCTCCTTTAAGACGAGTGCCCTGCGTATTTAGCGTGTGTAGAATTTCCATTAGAGTATATCTGGCTTGTGTTTGTTCTCTCAGAGGTAAGATGATAATATAAATAGTATTTTTGTAATATAAACTGTGTACTGCTCATCAGTAAACTGAAGGAGCTGAAGTTGCGATTCATCAGACGGAGCTGTCCCTGGGCTGTGGGTAAGCATCTCCAATGCCAGCACTAATCCAAACAAAATCTGTGTTTGTCTGATAGTTTGTTTATGAATATATGATTGAATGAGTAGCAGGATATTCAGTGACCTACTTATGGTATTTCAGAGCAGTAAATCATATGTGTCTTGCCTTATTCTTCAAAGGTTTATGATATTTTAACAAACTTTTTACTCTGCAGAAGTATGTAATATTAAACAGTTTCTTTTTCTTTTTTTTCTTTTTTTTAAGTCCACAAGGGTATTTTTATGAGCTCTGCGCATACCACACAAATACACACACACACACACACGCACACACACAGACACTCTCACACATGGGAGATGTGTTTGCATCACATCGACTATGTGTGGTTGCTGCTTGGTTTCCTGGTGGCTAGATGTGGCCTACCCTCCAGACAGAGTTGTTTTTGGCTCTCCAGCCAACACACCCTGCTCGCTTCTCACTTTCTCTGTATACGTCTCTTTACTTTAGCTTTCTCTCCACTGCTGTCTTTTAACTTTTAACTTTGGCATAAACTGTTGTGGTTGGGAGTTTAATAGATATTGATAAATGTTATGACAGTATTGGACCTGCAATGATTTATTTTATAAATCATATTTATTTTTTACTGTTTCTTTACTAGGGGCAGAATGAGTATACAACAATATAATGTCTTTAATAGGCCAATTACATTCTATATAGGAATTTTATCTATCTATCCATCCATCCATCCATCCACCCATCCATCCATCCGTCCATCTATCTATCCATCCATCTATCCATCCATCTATCCATCTATCCATCCATCTATCCATCTATCCATCCATCTATCTATCTATCCATCTATCCATCCATCCATCCATCCATCCATCCATCCATCCATCCATCCAGGTGTGTCATATCGTATCGTATGCAATAATACCGCCAACATTTTTGAATATCATGAACGATATTATACCCTGAAATATGGTGCCATATCACCCACCCCTAATTATCACATCAGGGTACTACTTTCTTTACTGTTTGTAGCAAAAGAAAAAATCACACTGTTCTCATTTCCCATTGTATATCTACTAGAGACAGTATATGTCTACTATTTGTCCAGTATCATTTATTTTACCTAAATCCTGGATATATGGAGATATATAAAGTGTATTATTAGTATCATGACATTCTTTTACAAATCTAATAAAATTCTTGTATTTTTTTTTTTTTAATATCTCAGTTAGGGGTGTGCCATATCATATACCGTTACAATAATTAAATGTGATTTTTATTTTGTTATTTTTATTTTGCTCGCTTCTCACTTTCTCTGTATACATCTATTTACTTTAGCTTTCTCTCCACTGCTGTTCATTAACTTTGGCATAAACTGTTGTGGTTGGGAGTTTAATAGATATAGATAAATGTTATGACAGTATTGGACCTGCAATGGTTTCTTTGAACTGTTTCTTTACTAGGGGCAGAATGAGTGTACAACAATATAATTTCAATCTTTAATAGACCAATTACATTTCTGTATAGGAATTTTATTTGAAGGTTTTCTGAAATCATTCTGAGGTAAAAATGATAGATTTTTTCATAAAGAAAGCATATGAGGCAAGACCTCTTTGATCAGACAAGATTTAAATGGGATGAGGAGTTGACTTATTTCTTACTGAACAGATATATAATATATCTATTTTTATTTATGTATTACTATCTATTACTGCTGACAAATTGTCCCACGCATTCAGTTGCTACTCAGCTGTATATCCCCTATCACTAGTGATGCCTCAATGCAAGAAGAGTGAGGACTAGCACATGCTCCCTCCCATGCAAGTGAAGTCAGTCTTCGCTAATTTTCCAACTGCTGCTGATGCAGCATTGCAAGGTAGCATCACATCACAGCACACTCTGTGGAAAGTGCAGCAACTCGGTTCTGATACATCAGCTCACAGATGCCTTGGAGTGATGTGGGAAGAGAGCAACATCTACCCACCCAGAGAGAGCATGTCGAATTGTGCTCAGTCATGGCTCCGGCAGCTGATGGCAAGCTGCATGACCGGGATTCGAACCATTATTCCTGATTCCTGATTATAGTGACAGCACCTTAGTAGTCTGCTGGACCACCTGAAGCCCTTGGTTGGTCTTATTAAAGCTTTGTTTTGGCTTATTAAAGTTTTGTGTCTCTGTTGATTGAAAAAAAAACACACTTAAGTTGGTGCTTTAGCTATATAAAGCTGCTGGACACTATAAAGCTACTAACACAAGCTGTGCTGTTATACCCAGTGTTTTATACATTGCTTAATGAAACGTGCAAAATCACACTGCTGTTAAGATATCGACGTGCCAAAGTCAGAGCAAACTTAACTCTTGATTTGTTTATTTTGCACTATGCCCAAAACACACCAATGATTAATTAATTAATGTACTAATCGGAAACAAAATTGTCAGAATAGTCGACCACTAAAATAGCCGTTAGATGTAGCCATAATGTGCATTCAGGTGGAGAAAGATCATATGCACCTTCTGATCTCAACTGATCTCAAACATTGATGTGCTTGTTTTGCTCTTTTCTCTGGCAAGGATTAGCATTCTCAGCTTTCATCCTGTTTCTAGAGGCACTACACCTTTCTGTACATTACTGCTCTCTCTTTCTTCCCCACATTAATCTATACAGACTTCCCGCAATTGATAATCTGACTAAACAAACAAAAAAAAAATGATCACAACTTGCTTGAGTTCTAACCATTCACTCAATCATCAATGGCTTATCAGTGATTACCAGATGGCAATTGATCACAGAGACCCAAGCACGGGCCCTTGGGGGACCCCCCTGATGAAGGACAGTCCCTTTCCCCCCCCATAATACTTCCCAGATGAGGCTGAATGGAGCCAGGCTGACCGAAGTTGATGAGAAGGCTATGTATCAAGGGGGCGAAACCATGGTGGAAGATTCATAGGAGAGATAGAGATATTCTGTGGTTGCGACGGAGAAACGGATTGATAGAGTATTAGTTCTTTGTCAAGCTGCCATTGGCTTGAGGAGATGGAATCCTGCATGGTAGTTTGGAATGATGAGAGGGGGTGATAACCCTTTGATAAAGCCCATTTTGAGCTTGTGCTGTGGGCCATGGGTAGACCCAAGCACAGCTGCAGATATTTCGACTGGGTGGGATGAATCTTTTTTTTTTTTCTCCTGCTCTTACTTTCTTTTTCTGCTTTTTCTTTTTTTCTCTTCCCCAGCTTGGATCAAAGCTTCTAGAAAATGCTTTGAAAGGAAGAAAAAGCAGAGAATAAAAGGGAAAGGGAGAGAAAACAAGTAAAAGTGGCTGATAATTGCATAGGCAATCACGACAGCATTCCTGGGCTGGGGAAGTAGTGATAGAGATGTGTATGCGGGGGGTGCTGGACTGTTAGCCCTTAGCACACGTGTTAGCCTTTTACGTTAACCTTTTCAATGGACTAGCCTTCGACAGTCAAACAGATTGGGAAATTCAGGATTGGATAGAGCCCTATGAAACTCTACTAGTGCATCTCAAAAAAAAAATCTCAGTTACTTTTTATCAGTAATTCAGTTCAAAATGTGAAATAGATGTCTTGCGGCTTACAGCCAATGAAAACCCCAAAACCAGTGTCTCAGAAAATTTGAATTTTATGTAAGACCAATTGGTACTTTGGGCAGTGTGCCAAGTCCTGCTGGAAAATGAAATTCAAATCTCCATAAAAGTTGTCAGTAGAGGATAGAATGAAGTGCTGTAATTTTCTGGGAAAACACTGCGCTGACTTGATGGACTTGATTAAACACAGTGGATCAACACCAGCAGATGACATGTCTCTCCAAACCATCACTGACCATCAGTAAATTTTACATTTCATTAGGAAAATCAAGGAAGCAGAGTCTGGAGGAAGAGTGAAGAGACACACACTCCAAACTGCTTGAGGTCTAGTGTGAAGTTTTCACCAATCAGTGATGTCTTAGAAACACATAAATATGTTTTTTTTTATATATATAATCTATTTATGTAATGTAGTAAAAACACACATACACTTACTAAGCAATTAAATTGGGAGACAACACAGGTGCTGGATAGGGCTTCCCTTTGCTTTGAAACCCATATTAAGTCTTTGTGGCTTGGAATCCTCAAGATGTTGGAAACATTTCTTTGAGATTCTGCTCCATGTTCAAATGACTTAGTCACTCACAGTATTTTCAGGTATACTTCTGCAAATTGTAATTGGGAAGCAATCTACCATATCAAAAAAAGGTGACCTGGTCCCATGAAACACTCCTGAATATCACTTTCACTCATTGTCATCTTAATAGATCATTACTCTGCCTTCTAGAAGTAGTTATTAAAATATAACACAGTGACACACAGTGGTTAGTAGCACTATATAGACAGGCTGTGGCATTCAAACGATAATTTGTATTTAATAATAAGGTAAAAAAGGAATGTCAAATGTCAAGAAACAAGGTTAACTGTTGACACAAGACTGATGAGTTCATAGAATCATGCTGTTGGTACCAGATTCTGATCCCACTGCAGCCTAAGCTTTTTGTTCTTGGCAGAGAGAAGTAGACCCGAGAATGGTCTTCTGCTATTGTAGCCCTTCGTTCAATAAGGTAATGATACTCATACTGAGGGCCCCATTTTGGTGATCTACAGTGCAAAGGTCAATTGCGTATCGCGCAGCTGGATTTAGGGCATGTCAGTGTGTCTTTGGTATAGTAAAACACAAAAAATACGCCTTGCACGGTTTGATATACACAAAAGATATGTACTAATTATCTTAATTAATCATGGGTGTTTTTGGGCTTAACATGAAATAAACATGAAATAAAATCAGAATGCAAGTTTTCATACTCTTTAAAAGTCAGGTGCGCACTGACTTTGGCGCGCTTGTATCTTAACAGTGCGACGCTTTTTGCGTCTCAGCAGAGGAAACTGATCTGCTCGGAAACACCAGCAGCTCATTTAAGGGAACAGCAATGTTATTTTATTCTTCATTCTGTTTGTTGTTGAGTTAAAAGTCGGGTTTGTGGTCTGTAGTTCAGAACGCGTCTATAGAAATTGACTATAGATGAACGAACAGTTGACTGTTGTCTGGGTTTAAATCAGTCAGTGGAGCACCTCTGTTTTCCACTGCCAAGATAGCAATACACCATATGTTTTAAGGCTTGAAAATAGACTGTTGACGGGGTGTAAGGTAGTAAAGAGCTTTGCAACTGACCTTGTGCAGGGTGTACGATAGGGCTCTGAGACTCACCATATCTGTTTACCATTAGTGTACAGTAGTTATCTGTAATTTTACCTACTGTAGCCTTTCTGTCAGCTTGAACCAGTCTGGCCAATCACTTGGAGTGAGCACCATCTACCCACCCAGAGAGAGCAAGACAAATTGTGCTCAGTCATGGCTCCAGCAGCTGATGGCAAGCTGCATGACCGGGATTCGAACCAGTGTTCTCTTCTCACTGGATGTTTTTTCTTATTAAACTCTATAACCTATTGTGCATAAAAATCTTACAAGAACCAGACAGTTTTAAAGGAACAGAAATTCCTTGCTAATATTTTTTCTTTAGTTTGAAGGTTAATGTGAACTTTAACTAAAGCTACTGTCCTGTATCTATTTTAAACTGTTTTTAGCACTGCACTGCTACCACATGCTTGAAGGAATATATATTGCTGGCATGACCATTTAAATTAACAATTTTTATAAAGTTCCCAGATGAGTACAAAGTGAACCAGTTGGCTACAGTTTTGGCTAAGCCACATCAGCCGTGTATTTGTTAAGATTTTTACCACAATATAAGAATGAACAGAATTAATTTATGCCAAGATTATTCTAATAACAAAGAAACAATGGATTTAGAGTCATTTGGGTGTTTCGTCTACTTTCTATTAGGACAGGTGGTCAGTGCTTGGTATTGTAGTTAGTCTGAGAGTATTGACAGAGAGTTAAATGAAGTAAGTATGAAAACAGAGCACAATTTAGTGAGAGCTGTAAAAGTGTGCAGAACAACAGCACAGTAAAACAGCTGCACAAACATCAAATAAATCATAGAATCCCACAATTACAGTAGTGGGAGCATGTGAAAACAGAGCTGCTCAATGCAGAACAAATCTCTTCTGAATGATAAATATCAGAAAACACCCTATTATACACCCTGCGCAAGGTGCGTCAATGCTCATTGCTACCTTACACTCTGTCAACAGTCTATTTTCACGCCTTGCGCCTGCTCTGTTAAAATAGCGCCAGAGTTTAGGAATATATCTACACTGATGGGCGTGGTGATCTGGAAGTGAGGTGTGTTTAGGTAAATTTTTGGCCTGTTTCTATCTTGTCGGCAGGAAATACAGGTGCGCCACTGACTGATTTAAACCTTGACAACAGTCAACAGTCAGATCCAAGATCCAATTCTATCTTAGCCATGCAGGAGCGCTGTCTACACACAAAAAAAAACGAACTGCAGCACACAAAAACAGCTTTTACACCAAAAATGAACAGAATAAAGAATTAAATAACATTGCTGTTCCCTTAAATAAGTATTCTCAGCTGACACGATCAAAAGTGCTGCAATGTTAAGATATGAACGTGACAAAGTCAGAGCTCATCTGCCTCTTAAAGAAATGATAACTGGCACACTGATTGGTTTATTTCATGTTACGCCCAAAACACACCCATGATTAATTAAGAGAATTAGGTTATGCCTTTTTGCATGTTTTAAGCTGCACAAGGTGCACTTTTTGCACCCTCACAATACCAAAGACACACCGACACGCCCTAAAATCTGCTGTGAGGTCCACAATTTATCAGTGCGCTAGGTCACTAAACTAGGGCCCATTGTCTCTTAGGTCCATCTTACTTTATTTAAGGTTGCTTCAAGTATTTGTATCGTATGTTTTTTTGTATTTTTTTGTTTAACTTGCAGTGCAAGCCAACTTAAGTAGCTTAAGGGCTATAGAGATTCTTAGTCCAAGATTTTGACTAAAATGAAATTTCATTTGTAATTAAGTCTAAAACAGTGAAATTTTGTCAAAGCATAACGTTGTTTGTTTTCTGCCTTTGTTGTGCTGGGTGTTATCATACATATGCAACAGAAGGCAAAGCCTGGTTTTAAATGTTCTGCAGTTTGTTCAGTATTTCTTCCACACAGAGAAGGCCTTGTATTTAGACACGCACAAATGCACATTGACTCCCCCTAGCCCACAGGCGAACTGAAACGCTACCAAATGCATGTGAAAATCCGTAACGAATCGCATCTCCAAGACATTCCTGTTTTGGATTGCGGATTTCTTCCCACATCTCTGACCAGGCCTCTTATGTGCCTGTGTAGGATGGCATCATTTGGCCCAGACGTGATGGCAACTTGGTGTGTTGGGTCTTTTAAGGATGTAGTGGACTGAGGGGAGGGTTTGGAGCACATTTGCATCTGCAAATTTGCCCCTGCGCACGCACACACACACACACCATTACACATCATTACACATGAATACATGAGCCCCTTTCTTCTTAAATGTTCAATAACTGTAATATAAAATGAAAAATGAAGCAGTTTAGTTTGGTTAGTTTACTATCTGGCAAGTGAAAAATGCATTTTTGTGCAGGCACACCGCATTCTGCTGTCTTGTTTTCAACAAGGTCTTGATTGCATGGCAACAAACTGCAATACTAATATTCATAATGCACAAAGTTTAAGCACAAAATGAAACTGGTTATATATTTTTCAGGCCAGTTGTGCAATAAGCCAAGACCCAGTTATGCTACTCTCTGTAGAAGCAAACATAATTTAAGGTAGAATACAGAAACTTACATGGACAGAAATAATAATAATAGAAATGATAATGCAAAGGGTATTCATTAATACACAATATGTCAAAGGGTTCAGTCTCACACCCTGTGCAAGGTACATTCTGTGTAAGGGTGCGTTTTCAGTGAAGTTTCTCCAGCACTAAGGCTGGGTGCAGCAGCATTAGCATTAGCATGGCACCTGATATCGCTAGACTGAGGAACCCTGAGTGTTTCGATAACACACTGTGCTATCAGCTAGCGGTTTGTCCCACGTAGCTTGTTTTAACAAAACAAACATGCTGACTTTCAATATGCTTTAAATATATATATATATATTTTCATAATAAATCCACAATATTTAAGTCAAAATACACATTTTAGTTGTGTCCCTGAGTTTCAGTCCACATTACCCCATCTGGAACATTCTACAAGTCACATCTACAACAGGATCAGTTGGTTCTTCTGAAGATCATGATTAGACCAAAATTAAGTTCCCTCATTAGTTTTTTTTTTTTTATATTTAATCTTATTATAACTATGATTGAGGACATCCGTCTCAATACTGTTACCTGTCCTGTTACCTAAATTAATTCTTAGATCTTTTTTGTTTATTTTTAAAATTCAAATTTTGAGAAATTTACTAGAATGTGCTCAGTGTCCTCATGCTATTAGCATAGCCTCCATTTAGCTAGTTTTCATGTTTTTGCTAATTCTACACTAAAAACTCATTCCTGTTACTTTAACACCTGTTACTCAAAACATAAAAAGTAACAGGAATGAGTGCCAGTAACAGAAGTGTGTGTTTTTTTTTTTTGTCATAAATATCAATTATTTGAACATGCAGTCAGCAATTTCTTTAAAATAAAGACTTTCTGGAGAGAAAATCAAAGGAATTAGTGCATCTTCAGCTCAGAAACCTTGTAAGAAATTAAGTAAAGATGCCTGAGATTGACCAGTATATGTTTTGAATAGTTAAATACATGTGTTATTAGATTCAGAGTTGAATAAATATATATAAAAAAAAAAATAATAATAATTTTAAAGAGTTACAACAAGCAAATGGCACCCATTTGGTGGAATGGCCCAAAAAAGTCAGTCTGTATAAAAAAAAGGTCTTTACGCCTTTACGTCTGTACATTTTCTTTCCTTTCTATCAAAGACTTCCTTAAACTCTCCTTTAAGATTTCTCTGTCTCTCTCTGCCTCCCTGTATTCCTGAGAGATCTTCACATCCATCCTCCACGCCTTCTTACCTTCATAGCGTGATCTAAGCTCTCCCTCTTCTCTATGATGATGTCATCATTAGGATGCTCTACTCCAGCTGATAGCGGATGAGTAATGTGCCCCTCAGTGAGGGTATGGATGACATCACACAGAGTCTAGAGCCCAGAGGAGTAAAATGGAAGAAAGCCCAGGTCTTTCATCTTGGGACCACCTACTGCCACCCAGCTAAGAGCATGACAGAGTCTACATCCTGTTCTGCCTCGGCTGTTTTTCACATCTGATTGCTTCTTGATCATTTAGAGGAGTGTGTGTGTTTCATTTGCAGTTCCAGGATCAAGCCACAAGAGGGCAAAAGCTGACAGTCGTATGGAGGTTGAATTTTGAGAGTGTTATGTTCTGGGTCTGTGCTTAAAGAAGAGTGCATTCAACAATTCTTCTAAAGTCAAGAAATGACTTGTTTTAATGAGGATCATATTGCATGAAATATAATATAATAAAAAGGTAACAAAAAGCTTCTGATTTACCCTGAAATTAAGTTTGGGATTATCATAATAAAATAAAATAATGTTAACAGGGACTATAGTGTTGTTTCTTCTAATTGTGCCCCACTGTAAAGTATGTACGACATCACACTAGTGCTGTATTTGTTATTATTCTCTGTGTTTCTTAGGGTTTCTCTCTGTTACATACTGCACAGTCCTGAACAACTCCACTAAAAGCCTCTCTCTCTCTCTCTCTCTCTCTCTCTCTCTCTGCACTCTCCCGCGTCCTCACATATCACCCAATCATCCCCATCGTCTCAGACTGGCGGTTTTATCCACCACCAATTACCGGCTAGATCCGTTCCTGTGGCCACCAGCCAGCACGTCCTGACTTATCCCTACACAGAACTGTATTTTCAGAGGCGATGACAAACCTTGGGAAAACAACAGAAAAGCCTTAAGAGAGTAAAATGAAATACAGTTCAGGCATTTGATAGGAAAAAGTCACCAGGCCCATTCAGCCTCTTTCACATCCCATCATTCATAATGGTTTTAATTCCCACTGGACCATATTCTGTGATTAACTGCTGTGGTAGGCCCCTGGGGTTAGGGGCATGACCACTGTGACCCGGAAAGAGGAAGCACACAGAGAATACAGACACGGGGATTAAATGAACTCAAATCATACCTTTTATTGGTTTCCAACGCCCTCCACCACACCCAAAACAAACTTAAACCATAACTCGGCCCAATGGGGCTCTAGAGTCTGTAGAGAACTTTTAGTTTTACTTTTAAGGTCCGTGCGGCCTCAGCTCTCAGCTCCCCAGTCCAAAGACTCCTGAGTGAGGGCTGAGGCTCAGTTTATATACCTGTCCCAGCTGGCGGCTCAATCAGTCCTCATGCGGACCAGCTGGGACAGACATGGCTTTGCGCTCCGGCGTGGGGTGGACCCACAACTCCCCCGCCTCCTCACGCCACACTGCGCTTAATCACACTTGTTCTTTTTAAGACATTTAAGATTTTTTTACAGTTGATATTTAAATGCAAATAAAATAATGAATGTAAGCAACGTAAAATGCATATAAAACTGGTGTTAATTAAAATACTAGTATATACTAGTATATGTTTGAAGGGAAATTAAACCAATGTGGGTCAATGGAATAAAGAATGCCTAATAAATTGGATAGAGGAAACTTTTTTTTTTACTTGGTTGTAAGAATTTCTGAATTAGATCTTAATTTACTGAGAATAAAAGGGCGTTTTCTCACCTGTAGTTGGTTTCTATGGTCCGGATCAGTCGATACGTTTTTTTTTTTTTTTTTTTGAGTGTTTCCTCCCTCTGTTTGGTTTGGTATCACACAGGCGTAAACATAAATGCACCAATATTCACACCAATAAACCACGAGAGCACATTGTCTCCTCTGATCGGTCAGAGCTGTCTGGCATGGGAGCAAGAAAGTAAATTAGAACTTAATTAGCTGAGTATAAAAGGGCGTTTTTACACCTGTAGGTAGTTTCTCTGATCTGGATCAGTTGATGAGTTTGTTTATTTGAAGTGTTTACTTCCTCTGTTTGGTTTGGTTTCACACAGGCATGAACCTAAACGCACCACAATGCTCACCAATAAACCATGCGAGCACACTGTCTCTTCTGATTGGTCAGAGCTGTCTTGTGCGGGAGCTAGAAAAAAGTAAATATAGTGGGAAAATTCTGTATTTCAGAGTGTATATGTAAGCAATGTGAAGCTGCTTTAACATAGAGCGCAAATCATTTGCTGCTGTGCTTTCAAACACCATGTTTTCAATAGGACGTGCAGCGAGGCTGTGAGCAGTAAACGCTGCACATTACTGCATGTGTAAACAGCATGGAGCAGCAGAGACAGCGTTTGTTCATAACAGTATATTATCTAGCTAATATATCAGATTAAACTGCACCTTATCAGCAGTTTAGTTTAATTTAAAATAAGTATATTTGATATCCTGGTTGGATCGAAACCAGATCACAAGTGAACCGCTCCAAAAAAAAACAACAACGATTTAACCTTGATGGCCCTAATTAAAATGTTAATGAAGGTTTACATTTCAGCTTTTAATTAAGACTTTTATATACTGGGAGAAGTATATATTGTCGCTGTCCAATAAAAAAACATGTATCGCAAAATGGTAACTTTATAGGAGAGAGATAAAACCTACTTAACTTTCAATAGAAGTCAATGTAAAAAAAAGAGTTTATTTCAGGTAATTTGGGAGAATTTCTATCGGTCCATTCATCAATATTTATATGTATATGTGTGAATATTCATATTTGTAAGTAAAAGCTGCTCTACCGCTCTACTGTTAAAAAAAGCTGTAGTAAAGCTATGCTGGATGCATGGAAGAAAAAAAAGCCACTTCTTCAGAGAGCAACCCAGCCTTGAACAGGCAGAGATGTCTCTATGTTTATCATGTACCAGCTCAGTTTACAGTCCAAGCACTCCAACTGTAGGTGGTCCATCTTTCTCTCTCTCTCTCTCTCTCTCTCTCTCTCTCTCTCTCTCTCTTTCTCTCTCTGTCTGTATGTCTTCCTAGCTCTCTCACACTTTTTTTTATAGAATAAACCTTTTCGGAGGTTACTCAAGCTGTGTGGAAGACTCAAATTTTTAGCCGGACGTTTGCCTTTATACTTAAGGCCTACAATTGCCTGCAGAAGTATTTATTTATCAGAATCCACATTCTCCTCTCCATAGACTGTTTAAACAGTTTCCGGTCTCTCTGAAAGTAAACGGTGATGTCCAGTTTCCCGGCCTGAAAAGAACATTCACCCTGTCTCTCAGCAAAAAGCAAAATGTTTTGGGGGTCAAGCTCCATTTTCCCCCAGCACTCGGCTATGTGGAACAGAGGCCGCATGGCTCGCTTAAATATTTCGGCAGTGCCGTTGTTTTCGCTGACCACACAGGCCAAAGAAAATGCAGCAGCGGAAAGGAATGGAACGGTTTATCTGCTGGCTGGAGCACCATGCTAAATTTGCCCTGAAATAAGGCCCTCCAAAGTTCTCTCATGAGAACCACACACACACTGAACATGTGATGGCCAATCAAGATGCACGTTCACATTTTTCTTCACTCTAACAATGTCTGCATTCTTATATTTGCCTTACCATGTTTAAAATATGTAGTTTACAGCCATAGTTTATCTGACAAAACAAATTTGTTCAGAACTCTGATTAGCAGCTGTGCATTTTTTAAAGGAGAACTCTGGTGTAAAATGGACTTTTGTTGTAGTAAAACATGATAAAAAGTTCTTACCTTTGAAGAATAGCACACCTCCGCCCTCCCACAGCGTTCTAAGATCCAGAAATTTTAACAGTTTGTCCAAACACCCTTCAGACTTGGTGATTTGGGGCATAATTTGCCCAGATAAATAGCTTTTTCCACTGTTATCCAGCCTCAAAGTAGCTCCACACCTCCTTGCTAGAATCTGGAGAGCCCTGACATTTAAAACGAGGCATTAAAAATAAAAAAGCTTATTAAAAACCACTGTTATTACAAAACATCCTATAACGCTAGCTTCAGCTCTGAGCGCCGCCATTACTGCTGGAGTCTCACAAGGTATATAGACTAGCAGCCGGCGCCAGGAGTAATGGCGGCACTCGGAGCTGAAGCTTGCATTAAGTTTTCAATGCCTCCTTTTTAAATGGCAGGGCTCTCCAGATTCTAGCAAGGAGGTGTGGAGCTACTTTGAGCTGGATAACGGTGTAAAAAGCGATTTAACAGGGCAAATTATGCCCCTTATCACTCAGTCTGAAGAGTGTTTGGATAAACTGTTTAAATTTCGGAATCTCAGAATGCTGTGGGAGAGCGGAGGTGTGCTATTCATCAAAGGTAAGTACTTTTTATTATGTTTTACTACAAGAAAAGTCCATTTTACACATTGTCAAAACTTTAGTTTGTAGTTATAGAAATGTGAAACTTCACTCTTCATCCTGCAGGATGAAGACTGTGGTTCTTCAAATGGTTTATCCAAATGAATCTGTTCAATTTGTGACATTTCACCTCTAAAGATGTTGTCGACACTCCAGATTGATGATTATTTTTCTTATTAGTCTTTTAGTAAGACTGAACATTGCTAACATTCTGAACATTGACTAACTTCATTCATTGTAATGGAGGACATCAGTTCTGATACTGGTACTCAAAACAAGCCATCAGTCTGACGCAAACGCCCTCACTGCCATCTTCTGATTTCTGTACGCCTCTAATCGGTTCCCATAGTGTCCCACTGGACTGAAGGCCTCATATCACTCCATCTTTGCTTTAAACATCTCTTCACTGGGTGGCGTAATAACGCCGGAGCGGCGTTATCTCCAGCCTTTACGAGTTCTTTTCCCACTCATTTTTTTTGTGGCCTTTAGCTTTGGAGATAAACCCCTTCAGCCATTACCCTCATCACTTAGCAATTTAGCCATAGTCAGGGCGGACTAATTTGATTCATTTGCGAAATGGTTGTCGCCGTTTTTTGGTATTATCTGTCAATGCACCCATGACTGGAATGCAGACAGAGCCTTCTTTCAGGAGTATGGGAATATAACTACGTCTGGGCTGGAAAGTCGTGTTGTGGTATAGTTGAAAAGAGTGGCACTTTCGGCCTGAGTGTTTTCTTTTATTGGAGCGCAACGTAGAAATAATTTCATCTGTTTTCGCTCGCCTGATAAGGATTGCGATTTTAAGTTTTCGAGTAATCGCCCTGCTATGCTGAATTAGGCTTGCAATTACGGTTTGCCACCCATATTTTAAAGTTTAATTGCTTTTTGCCTTTAGCCTTCTTAATAGGGTTTGAAAGTGTACGATATAAAGCTGACGTGTATTCACTCTTGTGAAAGCACTGCCTTTGACCGTTTCAAACTTTAAAACTGCATTCTTTCCTCTCTTTCTTTCTGTTTTTTTTTACAGATTGAAAACCTGCTGGAGCAGTTGAAGGATAAGGATAAACAGCTCGGAAGTTTGAGGGACAGGGTGAAGTCTCTGCAGACTGACTCCAGCAACACGGACACAGCCCTTGCCACTCTTGAGGAGGCCCTCTCTGAGAAGGTAGAGCGAAAGAACGGGAAGAGTGAGGCAGTATTTGATTGGGAGCAAAAAGAGCAGAAAATTTCTTGAATAAACAGGACATATAGAGCAGTTTTCTATATCTGATAGCACGTCCTTGTTCTCAGCACTTGAGATACCTTATACTGTTCTTTATTTATGCTTTATTTAACCCTTCCAGACCCTGTGTTCATTACAATGAACGTCAAGTATTTTCTTTTTTAAAAAATGTTTTGTTGCACATAACAGTAATTAAGGGTTGTTGTCCATCAGAATAGACCATGAACCACCCAATGAAAATATTTAGCAGCCAATGAAACAGTGACTTAGCCCCGCCCACTACAATAGAAAACACAGCAACTCAGACTTAAGTGCATGGCAGCATTAGAGCCGACAAGGCAAAGTAAGAGCTATTTTTTGTGAAATTAAAATCTCAATATCAAATATAAAATAAAAATGCTAAACAATACAATGGACATAAAACATGTTCTTATAAAGCTCTGGAAAAAAAATTAGACTACTTAAAAAGTGAGTTTCTTTGATTTTAGCAAATTAAAAAACCTCTGTAATGGAAGATGGATGATCACAAGCTATCAAACCAAACTGAACTGCTTGAATTTTTGCACCAGGAGTAAAGGCATAAAGTTATCCAAAAGCAGTGTGTAAGACTGGTGGAGGAGAACATGCCAAGATGCATGAAAACTGTGATTAAAAACACACTCTTTATTAACTTTACAAAACTCTTTATTAACTTTATAGTATTGTATGAAGCTCTGCAGCTTTTTGTTATTTTAGCCGTTTCTCACTCTCTGTAAAAAAAATGCACTAAATGACTACATTTTTATTAGGATTTTGGGAGAAATGTTGTCTGTAGTTTATAGAATAAAACAACAATGTTCATTTTACTCAATAT
Source organism: Astyanax mexicanus (assembly GCF_023375975.1). Lineage (NCBI taxonomy): Eukaryota > Metazoa > Chordata > Actinopteri > Characiformes > Acestrorhamphidae > Astyanax > Astyanax mexicanus. Next base: position 10,684,237 of record NC_064419.1, read on the forward strand.
ATACATATAAACAGCAAAATCAGAGAAATCCAGAGCTGTATTTCTAAGACTTTTTATATTTATAAAAATTCTTAGATTTTCCATATCTCTGGAGTATAATTCAGATCTAAAAGATTTAAGTGTCAGGACTGTTGGCAGATGTTCCCAGACACTTGCTTTGTAATATAACTCCAATATATAATTTCACATCATATTATTGTTACGTCTATAGGGCCAAGTTACTTAAAGGAACTTTGTAATCTTTTGGTGTTCTTCGTTTTCCCATTTTCCTCTTCCTTATAAAAAAATCAAGGTTTATTGTTTTAAAAGCACAGTGCTTAGTGAACTGTTTACCAGATTTAGACCAGTAAAACATTTTAAATCAAATTAACTTTAACAAGAACAGCTGTAGACAAACCTAAGCTTATTCAAAGTCAGAGCGTACTTGGATCTTAAAGGGAATGGCAAGTAACATACTGATTGGTTTAATTAATGTTACGCCCAAAAACACACATGATTATTTAAGAGAATTAGGTCATGCCTTTTACATGTTTCAAGCCATGCAAGACATGCTTTTTGCACCCTCACAATACGAAAAACACAGACACACCCTAAATCCAGCTGTGTGATCCGCAATTGACTGGTGTGCAATAGACCTGTTACTCTGTAAAGCTGCTTTGTGACAAAAATAATAAAATAGATAAAAATGCTATGTACATACATTTGAATTGAATTGAATTGAATGGAACTGAATTAATTAACACCAGATATCAAAAAAGTAGCTCAATAAAAAAACATGACTTATGTATGTATAACTAATCCAAGTTCTTTTAATCTGAAAGTAAACTGTGAAATGATCTGTGATTTCCTTCAACACGTCAACATGTAAGCGTCTACAAATAGATCAGACATTCTCAGATTGCTCAATTCTCTACGAGTCATTCTGCAGACACGCAGACTAATGATGTCACAGTGGGAGTTCATAGCTAGGTGCAGCGTTTTCCTTGTAAACTTCATTGTGTTGACTCGGGAGGACTGATTGGTGGTCGCTGCTAGTTGTAAACGTAGTTTGGATGAGTATTCTCGCTCGTTAGAGGTGCAGCTGCTTCTCATAACCGCTCCGCTCTGTAGTAGCTTTGTGGTCTTTCACGGCAGCTGACTTCACAGGGTGAAATGTGCACAAGGTCGTGGAGGCCTGTAGATTCGCCCGCTAATGGTCATCAGGGTGAATATTTACATGCGTTTTCCTGAAAGTCAGATGAGCAAGCGACCTTTCCGGAGGGTGGAATATCTGAGTCATGAACAGTGGAATTCAGACGGCATTGTTAAAATTTTGTTTACCTACAGGGCAATCGTTAACTCCGGCTTAATTGTTGCGCATGTGAATTTCTCACAGAGTTGCAGGACCCTGCTTCTCAGCAAGGGTCGCAAAGTCCACAGTATTTGGTAAACACGTAGCACCTGATTTCACTTACAACTGCAGCTTCTTAAAGAAACAGCTCCTCCGGAGATTGTTATAGGCCATAAATGATTAAACGTTGGGGTCGGGAAGGTTGCACTAGCATGCAGAACAATTAATTAATTATGCAACAGATGTTTCCATATGCCTTTTTTTGAAATGGGTAAATCTAATTTGAATCAGGTAACAGAGTCTATACTTAGACTAGACAAGTGATTGCTGTGCATTTTGATAGATTTACACATAGTTATGTTACAGAATATGGTGCAGGTTTACTAAAAGTGGAACCAATTGCAGGTGATCAGCTAAAATACCATTTTGCTCAAAGTTTTTGTGTAAAAGCCCAAATTGATCAGGTAAAAAAAAAGAATTACCCTAATTTTCTGTGGCTATGTAATATTATTTATATGTAATAAACCATGGATATTAAAGGGGTTAAAAAAGAGCAGATGAGTATGGTGAAGTCTCCTACTTTGTTGTCTTGTTGTTTCGAATATGTGTATATACAGCTCTGGAAAAAAATAAGAGACCACTTCAGTTTCTGAATCAGTTTCTCTGATTTTGCTATTTATAGGTTTATGTTTGAGTAAATAAATATTGTTGTTTTATTTTATAAACTACAGACAACATTTCTCCCAAATCCCCCCCCAAAAACATTGTAATTTAGAGCATTTATTTGCAGAAAATGCGAAATGGCTGAAATAACAAAAAAAAGATGCAGAGCTTTCAGACCTCAAATAATGCAAAGAAAACAAGTTCATATTCATAAAGTTTTAAGAGTTTTAAGAGTTCAGAAATCTTGGCATGTTCTCCTCCACCAGTCTTACACACTGCTTTTGTATAACTTTATGCCACTCCTGGTGCAAAAATTCAAGCAGTTCAGCTTGGTTTTATGGCTTATGAACATGCATCTTCCTCTTGATTATATTACAGAGGTTTTCAATTTGGTAAAGTCAAAGAAACCCATCATTTCTCAGTGGTCTCTTTTTTTCCAGAGCTGTATATATTACTGATTACTGCAACAATCTCTGCATTTCACTGTGCATCCTGAGTAAAAATAGAGACATCGCAGATACCACTGGTTTTCAAAGTTGAGCTTATAGTTTGGGGACAGACAGATTAGTTGGTTTGCCACTAACAATGTTCATGAAAATGTATAAAGCTACATACTCACGTGTAAAAAAATGTGAAAAAATCACTGTCATACTGTTGGACTGTTTTCGTGTGAAAGCCTATTTTAATAAAAAATAATACCCTAATTTTCTGGCAGCAACATGTCTGATTTTTGATGTAAACATATAAAATATAAATATTTACTTTATTAAGTAAAAAGTTTATATAATTTGAAATTTTAATTATTATAATAAATAAACAAATTTACAGTACAGTGTCAGATGTTTGGCAACATAAGCCACATAACAGCAAACATAAAATGTAATCTTGAAAGTAGCCTTTCAACAATAGCTTTCATAACATAAAACCCCAAGAAAACTGGAAATGGAAGTTGTAATAATGTTTTTTTGCTTGTTCATTATTTTGCTTGTATTTAACACCTTAACTGACCAATAGGACCAATCCATCTGCAGATAAATATCTGTAGTTACTGAAAAATACACCTTAGTGTGTTATAAGCCATGGATGTTAAAGGGGCTAAAGCTTAGTGTTTTATTACAATGAGTGAATAAATGTGTCAAAGTTTCCTACTGTGTTGTCTTGTTGTGTTGAATATGCATATATGTGTGTAGTACATAAAGCCTACATGTATATGTGTGTATATGTATTCAGGTGTTATGGTGCCAGACAAAAGCCCACAGATACCTCTAGTTTTGAAAGTTTAGTTTTGATGTCTTAATTAATGCATTAATTATCTGCTGAGTGTTGGGTAGCTATCACCTGCGGATTTGGCACATGCCCTTGGACAGTATTCTGCTTTTATGTTATTTATGATAGACGTTTATGAGTTTTCCCTGCTGCCACAGGAAATAGCTGAAGGCAAAGACAGACACACCTGAGTGACTGAAGAGAGGCATTGTGTTTGGAAGGCAGCTGCAGCTCTCCATCACAAAGCAAATGTCTTTTAAATCAGGGGAAATTAACACGGCCCAGTAAATAGAGATTTACAGTAGTAGAATTTCCCCTTTATTATTCATTAGGCTCGAATAAAAACAAAAAGTCATTAAGTTGGCTTGGAAAAGGCAGCTTACTGTTCTTTGTATTCTTGTGATTCTTATTTTATTTGCAGAATGTTATCACTTTTTTTGTCCTGCAGCTTTTGGTGTACAACTTAAGAATGAATTGGGTTGCCTAAGCTTTTTGGAGCAATATTCCGTATGTTTTTCGTACAGCGGGAGTTCAGCTTGGACATTTCCCCATAGGATTCCATTAAAAAGTGTCCACAAAATTTGGTCAAGAATGTCAAATGTTTCTACAGATCACCTTTTTATCGCCCCGTTTCACACTGTATATTTCTCAAATCAATCCAGTTTTCATAAAATGACCATACAATTTCTCCAATCAAAAAATAATAGGTGAAATGTTTGACTCTGTATTGCTTCTTAGGAGGAGCTGCTGTATAAACCAGCTATTGGGTAATGGCTTTTAATCCGTAACTAACCAAAAGTTTTTGGACACTTCTCTATTTGCCAAACCTATTGGCATTCCACCATTTAGCCAAAAGTTTTTGGAAAGTTTTTGGAAACAGTCAAAAGTATTGGCATTTCATCATTTAGCCAACATTTTTGGAAATTGCTTAATTAGCTGAAAGTATTGTCATTCCACAATTTAGCCAACATTTTTGGAAACTGCTTTATCTGCCAAAAGTATTGGTATTCCAAAATGTATACAAAGATTTTTGGACACTCCTCTATTAGCCAAAGTACTGTCATTCCACCATTTAGCCAAAAGTTTTTGAACTTTAGCATTTAACCACAATTTACCTGCTTGGCAACCACTCTTCACACTTTTCAGACAGAAGCAGCTTAGCAATGATTAAAATGTTCAATTTTATTAGCACACTAAAATTAAAGTACAATTTCTTCCATTAGAAGTGAATGGGCACAATGTTGGGCACAACAATCCATTCCACACACCAGTTTAGTCTGTGCTTGGAACCCCTTCTCTGTATCTCTTCTCACTACTGTGTGTGTATGGAGGAGCTGCTGTATAAACCAGCTATTGCGTAATAGCTTCTAATCCATGTTTAACCTAAAGTTTTTAGACACTTCTTCTTCTGCCAAAAGTATTGGTGCTCCACAATTTAGCAAAATGTTTTTGAACATTGCTGTATTAGCCAAAGTACTGTCATTCAACCATTAGCTAAAAGTTCTTGAAGTTTTTGAAGCATTGAACCAAAATTTAACAGGATAGCAACCACACTTCACACATTTCAGAAAGAAGCAGCTTAGCAACGATTAAAATTTTCAGTTTTATTAGTGCACTTAAATTTACATACAATTTCTCCCATTAGAAATAAATGGACCAAATGTTGGGCCACCAACATTTAACCAAACATTTATGTACACTTCTCTATTTACCATAATTTAGTATATTTTGTTTTGACACAGCTCTATCAACCAAAAGTGTTGGTTTTCCACAATTTAGCCAAACTCTTTTGGACACTGCTCTATCTGTCATTTGGCCAAAAGTTCTATTATACTTCTATTTTATCTAAAAGTACTGGTATTCCATGAATTATTTAAAAGTTTTAGACACAGTACTATCAGCCAAAAGTATTAGTTTTCCACAATTTAGACAAACGTTTTTTGGACACTGCTACATCAGAGAAAAATTTTGACCTTTCACCATTTAGCCAACATTTTTGGACACAGTTCTATCAGCCAGTAATATTGGTTTTTCACAATTTGGACAAAATATTTGCATTTCTGTATTTAACCAAAAGTTTTGGGACTCTACTCTCTTATCCAAAAGTACTGATATTACACAATTTATCCTAAAGATTTGGGACACTACTCTCTTATCCAAAAGTACAGGTATTACACAATTTATTCAAATGTTTTTGAACTGTAGCTTAACTAAAAATTCAACAGCATAGCAACAACTCTTCAGACAGAGACAGCTTAGGAACTATGAAAAGAAATCATCAAATTAGTGCACTTTTCCAAGCCAACTTAAAGTTTCTTCACATACTTTCCCTTTCTAGTTGTAATAGTTCACTTATCTCAGACTTAAAGTCTGTACTCATGGATTTATTTGACATTTAGAAATGGTGAAATAGTGTATGTGGGCCTGTGTGCATTTATGTTAGTTTCTATACTAATGTTAACGTATAAGCTTGAGGTATATTTGGATTATAGTGTCTAAAGCACTTCACTGCATTGGAGCGTCTCCTGAATGCCGTAAATGTAAAGGTAATGTAAATGTTTTTTTGAACTCTTTTTAATGTTTCGTTTCAGGAAAGAGTGATAGAGCATCTGAAGGAGCAGAAGGAGAGGGAAGAGCGAGAGAAGCAGGAGGAAATGGAGGCCTATAAGAAGGAGAATAAGGAGTTGAAGGACAAAATCGCCTCCTTCCAGTCTCAGCTCTTAGACAAAGAGGTCAGTGTCCTCAGTGTGCACATTGTGAGAGTCTGCAGGTGAAGAATCATGATTGGTCAAGGGTTTTCTTCGTTTGGGATTTTTAAACACACAACACATACCAGTATTGAGCTTTTACTATATAATCTACAGTAAAATGGTGAGACTATTGGTTACAGTCGAGATACAGGTATTGACCTGCAAGTTTCACTTACAACCCAAAAGTAGCACACCTCCATTGTGATGTGTTTTATGTACATGAAGACATGTGCACTATAAAGTACTATAGACCCAGATATCTGCCAAAAGTATTGGTATTTCAAAATTTATATAAATATTTTTGGACACTCCTCTATCAGCCAAAGTACTGTCATTCCACCATGTAGCCAAAAGTTTTTTAACTTTAGCATTTAACCAACATTTAACAGCTTAGCAACCACTCATCACACTTTTCAGACAGAAGCAGCTTAGCAACGATTAAAATTTCAATTTTATTAGCACACCAAAATTAAAGTACAATTTCTCCCATTAGAAATGAATGGGCAAAATTTTGGGCACAACCTTCCATTCCACATATACCAGCTCAGTCTGTGCACCTGCAAACCTTTTCTCTGTATCGCTCCTCAGTACTGTGTGTGTATGGAGGAGCTGCTGTATAAACCAGCTATTGGGTAATAGCTTCTAACCCATGTTTAGCCAAACGTTTTTGGACACTGTTTAATCAACTAAAAGTATTGTTTTTTTATTGTAGTGAAGTACTGAAAGTAAAAGTACAGTACTGTGTTATTAGTGTAGTTATTACAGAAATCAGTGTAAAGTTCTTAGAGTTAAAGGCAGAACAGAAGTAGCGAGATCTTCTTATAAGATCAGCTTGATTCACTCTTGATTCACTCAATGATGAGCAGTTTCATCAAACCCAGTGAACCCAATGTAGATCATCTACCACTCTGAGTTTAGTGATAATGTGAGTTTAGAACGATTACTAACATTTTTATGATTATAACGAGTAACAATACAACACATAAACAATGTATTAGAGTAAAAGTATTAAACTCATTCAGAATATGTAGTGAATTAAAAGTGAAACTAGGAGAAAAAATGATGCTATACAGTGGTGATGTAGTTCTACATCCCTGTGTAAAGGTGGGACCAGGTAGGATTGATAAACCATCACTGATTGGTGGAAACTTCACACCAGACCTCAAGCAGTTTGGAGTGTGAGTCTCTCCACTCTTCCTCCAGACTCTGCTCCCTTGATTTACAAATTAAATTAATATAAAATTTACTGATGATCAGTGATGGTTTGGAGAGACATGTCATCTGCTGGTGTTGATCCACTGTGTTTAGACTATATAAGTCTAAAGTCAGTTCAGTTTTGTTTTCCCACAAAATCTTACAGCACTTCATGCTTCCCCCTGCTGCTGACAACTTTTATAGAGATGCAGATTTCATTTTCCAGCAGGACTTGGCACACTGCCCACACTGCCAAAAGAACCAGTTGGTTTTATATAATATTCAAAATTTCTGAGGCAATAAATAAATGCCTAAAATAGATCTCTCTGTGTGTAACACATCTATATAATATATGAGTTTCACATTTTTAAACAAATTAGTGAAATGAAGTAACTACTAATGATATTCTACCTTTTTGAGATGCATTAGTATATCATGAAGCACTTACTAGTGTCCCAGTGACTACACTCCCTTTCCCTCATACTTTCCTATATACAACTCTGGAAAAAAATAATAAACCACTTATAAATTATGAGTTTCTTTGATTTGACCAAATTGAAGAAATCTGGAATACAATCAAGAGGAAGATGGATGATCACAACCATTAAACCAAACTGAACTGCTTGAATTTTTGCACCAGGAGTAAAGGCATAAAGTTATCCAAAAGCAGTGTGCAAGACTGGTGAAGGAGAACATGCCAAGATACATGAAAACTGTTATTAAAAAACAGGGTTATTCCACCAAATAATGATTTCTGAACTTTTAAATCTTTATGAATATGAACTTGTTTTCTTTGCATTATTCAGACAGACAATTATTAGTTGTCTGTAGTTTATAGAATAAAACAACAATGTTCATTTTGCTCAAACATATACCTATAAAAAGCAAAATCAGAGAAACTGATTCAGAAACTGAAGTGGTTTCTTATTTTTTCCAAAGCTCTATTTACGTTTTTTTTTTGGTACTATTCACATTTGTTAAATTTATAATATAATTCAGCACGTTTGGTTTTTCAGATACTGTAGTAACATGATTGTATGATTACCTAGTAATTCTCTGGTTACTAGTAATTGCAAGCCAGTACTTCATGGACTATAATTATTATTCCAGACCAGACAGATGCTTGTCGGTGCTCGTCTCTCCAGCGTGTGCTTTCACAGACGAACACACACATTTTCAATTGTCAACACAGGTTTTCCCAGTGACAAATTCTTCAGACACAGTTTATAATTATTTTTATTGAAGTAAAAGAATTAGAAGAATTTAGGATTTTATAACTGCGCTGCAATCGTTGTAATGCATTGATTGTAACCCCTACTTAACGTGTTAACGTCAACTGTAAAAGTGAATCCTGTACTCTTATAAGCACACCTGTGAGCACAGGCTTCTGGGTAGAAATCGCACATCTTGCACTTTGTTCCCAGAGAGAGAGAGAGAGAGAGAGCGAGCGAGCGAGAGAAGACGAGTGAAAGAAAGGGCTGTAATTTATAGATCCGTCCCTCTGTCCTCATCCCCCGGTTTGCCAGAGCAGACTCCTCACTGTTTCATGGAACATGCCGGGGCAATCTTTCAGAGAGCCGAAATTTACGAGAATGTTTTCTTTTATATGCACCGGAGCGAACACATATCATTCCAGGAAAATTATATCTTATTGCGCTTTGACTCTCCGCCACATATACACTTGTGAGGAACTTCCCACTCGCTCTCCTTCCCCGTGCTAATCAAAAGCACATAAACAACCACCATATTTTACAGCTCTAATTACAGTATCAACAGCCTTCAAATGTTGAGCAATGTAACGGTGCGAATATAATCACTTTGTTTATATAACATGCAGGCCTGCTGAAGGTTTAGATTACTTGAGTAAAGGTGCACAGAATTACGTTTTATGATTTAAGTGCAATTAGAGACACATCATGCACAGGCTTAGTATCGCAAGAGACAGAATAGCTTAAAGAGCCACTAAACCCCAAACCATATTTTTTTCATTAATAGCTGAAATGTGTTCCTTTTGAAGCTGTGAAACATACCAGACCTGCTAAAATTATATAAACATTTCCTATCATTAAAAAAAAAAAAAAAAAAAAAGATTTTGTTGTGGTCATTACCACCTCAGTCATTGCAGCGCCCTCTCTCAGGTTGAGCTGTGCTATAGGCGTGAATGATGATTATAATATGCAAATCAGTCAATCAATAGTACCGCCCGACTCCTGGTGACATCTAACTATCTGTGTTTCACCTCTATTAGAGACACAGTGCCTCCTGCCCTGCCTCTAAACCCATACATCATCATAGTTTGGCCTTTCAAACTAGCACTCCCATTTTTTCTGCATTTTTCAAATTTGAGCTGAGAGTGGAGTCGGCTAAAATCAGGGGGGTTATGTACCCTTTAAGTTTTTCACTTTTTTTTTTCAAATATAATAAAAATAACTTTAAAATACATTTTATTATCAAGCATTGTGTCTTGTACAATGACCTAAATGCAAAAGTAAGCAAAAGTAAGTAAAAAAAAACATTAATAAAAAGTAATTGTTACATTAACAAAAAAATTGTTTCCTGTCCCCACTCTCTAACTATAAACTTTACCATGAAATATAATATAATCATTTTAATCCTTCAGAGATGTATTTTTTGGGACTGTTGTGTGACTCCAAAACTATCTATGTATGCTTTAAAAATATTTATTTTATTTTAATAATAATAGCAAATCCATCATATTTGAGTTTAAAATACACATTTTAGTTCTGTCCCTGACTTTCACTCATTCCTGTTACCGTAACACATTAGCTCATCTAAAATATCTGGTACATTCTACCAGTAACTCACATCTACAACAGGAAGTGACATCAGTTGGTTCTTCTGAAGATCATGGAAAGACCAAACTTAAGTCCCCTCATTTGTTTTTTTCTGTATATTTGATCTCAAAACTGATTCCTGTTACCTAAATTAATTCTTAGATCTTTGTTATTTTTAGTAAAATTGCTAACATGCACTTGGTGCCCTCATGCTATTAGCATAGCCGCCATTTAGCTAATTTGAATGTTTTTGCTAATTCTATGCTTAAAACTCATTCCTGTTACTTTAACACCTGTTACTCAAATCATAAAAGGTTACAGGAGTGAGTGCCAGTAACAGGACTGAGTTACAGGAACAGGAATGAGTGCCAGTAACAGGAGTGATTTTTTTTTTGTCATAAATATCAATTAATTGAACATGAAGTCAACCATTTCTTGAAAATAAAGACTTTCTTGAGAGAAAATCAAAGGAATTAGTGGACTTGCTTTAAAACATGCTTTTCAAATGTCACATGAGTTTTGTAACCATCGTCAGCTTAGAAGCCTTGTACAAAATTAAGTACAGCTGCTTGAGATTGACCAGTACATGTTTTTTAATAGGTAAATACATGTGTTATTAGGATTACATTGGATTTAAAAAATATATAAAAAAATGAGTTTGAATGGGAAGAGTTACAACAATGTCCACAGCATACATTGTTCCAGCCTTTGGTGCTCTTCCAGCACTCGTCCATACAGCTGGTTTTGTTCCATACATGTTCTCTCTCAACCCTGCTGTAGATTTAGCATGCAGATGCTTCATATCACGCTTCTTATCTGTGGAAGGCTAATTTAATTCTAGTGGAACTCTATTGCTTTTACAGCTTATAGAGCCGTTCAGACTATTTTCCTTCATCCTCTTTATTCTTTTATATATTTTTCCCCAAATAAAAGGTGCTAGCGCTTGTGCCTGAGCCAAAACCTAATCGTGACTCATGATGACTCTGTGTGTTTGCACCTCACTGAAAACTCCCAGGCTACAAAACATGCTTCAGACCATCCCAGAAACCTTCTGGTTACAAACTGTGGAACTGCTGATTCAGCTGCTTGTTGTTTTGAAGGGGTGTTGGAACATAAAGTTGTTAATTTGGGCTCAAAAACACATAGAGAATCACTTAATTAAATTTTATGCTAATTAACTTTTAGATCAAGTTATGTAAACATCTTTCAAAGCTTTTTGTTTATTAATTTTTTACATTTATTGGCCATTTTATCAGCTCCACTTCCCATACAGGAGCACATTGGGATTTTGTAGTTCCGTGTAATTACAGACTGTAGTTCTGTATCTGTTTCTCTGTGTACTTTATTATTATCCTCCTTGCATCCTGTTCTTCTATACTCAGGACCCCACAGGAGAGAGAGACCACCACAGAGCAGCTATTATTATTATTATTATTATTTAGGTGGTGGCTCATTATTCTCAACACTGCAGTGATTAGCACTGATTAGTATGGGGTGGTGTATGAGGTATTAGTGTGTGTTGTGCTGGTGATACCAGTGGATTAGATACAGCAGTGCTGCTGGAGTTTTTAAACACCACAGTGTAACTGCTAGACTGAGAACAGTCCACCAATCAGAAATATCCAGCCAAAAGCATCCCATGGTCAATGTCTCGTAGGTACTGATGAGGGACTAGAGCAGGGGTGTCCAAACTTTTTTTGTTGGGGGCCAGAAGGAGAAATGTGTTTGAAGTTTTTTCTTTTCCTGATTACTTTCATTTACACACCGTTTTACTTGACTTACTATCTTTATCTTTGACAGTGTTGTGTAAACTAAGATTTTTCAAATTAATGTTTCATTTCATGATGTCTCTTAATATTAAACTTCTTAATTACGGCAACTTTTAGACTCTTTGGCCCGCTTTTCTGCGCTACAACTGCGCACTCTCTCCACTTTTAGACTCTTTGGCCCGTTTTTCTGCGCTACAACTGCGCACCCTCTCCGCTTTTAGACTCTTTGGCCCGTTTGTCTGCACTACAACTGAGCACCCTCTCCGCTTTTAGACTCTTTGGCCCGTTTTTCTGCACTACAACTGAACACCCTCTCCACTTTTAGACTCTTTGGCCCGTTTTTCTGCGCTACAACTGAGCACTCTCTCCGCTTTTAGACTCTTTGGTCCGTTTTTCTGCGCTACAACTGAACACCCTCTCCGCTTTTAGACTCTTTGGCCCGTTTTTTTTGCACTAGAAATGGACTCTCTTTCCGCTTTTAGACTCTTTGGCATGTTTTTTTGCACTAGAAATGCGCACTCTCTCCGCTTTTAGACTCTTTGGCACGTTTTTCTGCGCTACAACTGCGCACCCTCTCCACTTTTAGACTCTTTGGCCTGTTTTTCTGCGCTACAACTTTACTCTCGCCGCTTTTAGACTCTTTAGGCCATTTCTGACACTTAGCGTTCAAACTTTGAATCTCACATTATAAAAACCAGCTTAACAGCGGGCCAACTTTCATTCTATTTCTAAAATACCTCGCGGGCCGCTCCAAAAAAGAAACGGGCCGCAAATGGGCCGTGGGCTGTAGTTTAGACACCCCTGGACTAAAGGATGAACGACACAAACTGTGCAGCAATAGTTTCTTCTGTCTCCTGTCTCTGACTTTACTTTATCTACAAGGTGGAACAGCTATAGATAGGAGTGTGTAATCGAGTGGAGGACAGTGAGTGATGATGAAACACAGTGTTTAAAAACTCCAGCAGCACTGTTGTATCTGATTTACTCACACATACCAGTGCAACCACCATGCCAGTGTCACCACTGTTATGAGAATGATTTACCAACAAAATAGTACCTGATCTGTGGTGGTCCTGTGTAGGGCTGAGTATCAGTTTTAAATTTGTGATACTGATACGATACTTTGAATTCGATAACAATACCCAAACAATGCTTTTTTCGTAACAAAAAGAACAACAAAACAACAAAAAATTATTATTTAACAGCCAACATAAGTAATCTCATTCTCATCCTGTCACCATAAGAGACATCTTCATAAATCTTGCTTGAAAGAAAACAGTGAGCATTTTTAGGAGTTCTTTTTAAGAATTATGAACATAAAATGCTCACTCTTTCCTGAGTCCTGACTGATGGGACCACTTGCTGTGAAAAAATCTGGCCCAGTACAATTTTTGAGTACAAAATTAATTCACAATAATTTCTATTGTTTTGATGATAGCGATAATAAACAATATTTTGCATTATTTAAAAAAAAAAAATGGTAAAACTCTTACATAGTACAAGCCTTTCATTCTTAAATGTTATAATTGGTTGCTCAATATATTAATGGAAAAAAATAACATTTTTAAGGAATTTATATATTTACTTAAGTGCAAATACCAAACATTGCACAGATTCCTTAAGTTCTTAGTAATGGGTATTTTTAATGTAAGTAAAAAAGATCTGTGTTAGATTGGCAAAAATGAATTATATTTATATTAGTGGTGTCAGTCACTTAAAAATGAATTAAATAATCTTTTTTTTAATACTGGTATTTCCTTTTATTTTTTCCTTTTATTTCCTTTTATTTATTTTTTTCCTTTTATATATATATATATATATATATATATATATATATATATATATATATAGAGAGAGAGAGAGAGAGAGAGAGAGAGACTGGGAGACTTCAGCACAGTGGTGGTGTGTCGACAATTTGAATAAAATGAAGTGGGGATGAATCTTTGTAAGTAGAGACCGTTCGGTACTTAATAGTACCAAGACATTTTGGATAGTGCTTTTCTGGTATCGAATTTTAATGCACAGCCCTTGTCCTGTGTGGTCCTGTCCATTGAAGACTACAGTACAGTCTATAATTAAAGAACTACAAATGACTATGAATACATACACAGTGAAACTTGTAGAAGCAAGAAAGTGTTTTGTAGACAGCCAGTTTTATGAACATGGTCTTTGGCTGGTAGTTTTCGTGCAGCTTACATGGTGCATCTCCTGCTTTATATGCCCCCCATCATGCCCCTTTGTTCATGATGGAGGAGCCTCCTAAATCTCTCATTTCTTTTCCTTTCTTTTCTTTTCTCCCTGATCTGTCTCTTCTCAACCTCCTCTTTCCTCTCAGTCGTCTTTACTGGAACTCAAAGAGCAAGTATCGTCTCTGGCCTCCTCGGGCCTGCAGAAGGACTCGCGGCTGCGGGCTCTGGAGAGCAACGTGGAGCAGCGGGCAGAGGAGTGCAGCCGGCTGGAGAGCCAGCTGCAGAAGGTGGGTAGAGCCACCATGCTCTGGGCTGTCGGATGCCTCCAATTGGGGGCAGCGATAGCCCTGCTGTGCAAATAAACAAAGCAGGGGCTGTTTTGGATTCGCGAGCAAAGTCTTCCTGATGATTATCACAGAGACGTGAAGCCATGTGGCGCACAGGGGCTGTCACAGAGCCTGCGGGTGTGTGGAAACGGTGGGAGAAAGGAACATCGGTTACAATAACAGAGACACTCATGTAGAGCTGGGCGATATGGCCCCCAAAAAAATCTTTGATTTAAAAAAAAGATTTTCGATTTAAATTGTTTTTTTCCCCTACTAAAATCTCCTAAAAGTCGCTAGAAGTCGCTAAATGACGTCATCGCCTAATTTGCATAATACATGTTTTTGAAGCTGTAAAGGATTAACATTGTGAGAGAGAGAAAAGTGAGTAAAAAACACTCTAAATATGTTATAAATTATACAAATAAACTTCAACAAATGAACACCCTTGTGTGGTGTTCATATTTTTGTTAATTGTTTACTTTGTTACTTGTATTTAATTCAGTAAAATTAAGCAATTTCACATTAAAACGCTTTACACATGCTCGCTTCACCTAAATTGCAAGCAATATAAACAGCTTACATGGTTAATATTTGCACTTTACCTTTCTTATGTTACATTTCTTTCAAAAAGTGCTACTCTTTTTTTTATTAGTTTTTTAATAAAATGTAAAAGAAAATGAATTTAACTCAAGATATGAGTAGAAAATTGTTTAGTTTCAAATTTACAAATGAAGCAATGTTTATTAGCCCTTGGCCAAACATACTGTATGTAATATAACAGTCTGTATTTATCGAAAATGTGTTTTGATATATGTTTTTCACAAAAAATGAGCCAATGCCAATGATTTAGAAAAAATATTTTTTTAGTATCATTTGATGAAAAATGAAAACGGGTCCCACAGACCCGAACACCACACAAGGGTTAAGTTTTCTTTATTTTCAAACCTATTATAGACAAAGGGAGGGAGAGAGGGCGGGGCTGAGCTTAGGGGAGCGTCTGTGGTGAAAATTAAAACTCAGAGAAAATCGATTTTCATAAAAACACATCGTCCTTAACTGTAAATTACCCAGCTCATGGGTTCTGCTTGATCTGTTACTCGAGAAGTGAGATAGTGTTGCAGTGGTCTTCCCGTTTTTTAAGCGAGAGCTAAAGTCTTTGATATATTTTTTTTTGATTGTCATGTAAAATGAAAGAATGTTTAAAAAAAAAAGTCAGATTGAGTTCTGAGTTCTCAGCACGAGGCTATGGTGAGATTTTGACATGCACCCACACAGTACTTAATCTGTGTATATACTTTGTATTGTGTATCCGTCTGTGGTTCAGCGGGGAAGTCGCTGTTAAGAGGAGTCGTCTTAGGTTTACTTGCGTCATAAAAAGCTGAAGTAAGCCTGGAAAATACTTGAGTGTGTTTGTTATACAGTAAGGCTGTAGGGATGCAATGTCGCATCAATTATCTTGTCTCCAAAAGAAACCACACGCACGTACGCACGCCGAGGCCGCAGTGCTACCTCAGCCTTCCACCCCCTGCCGATGCTGAATCTTAGAGCGGAATAGAATTATCCGGTCTGAACCTTTTGTTTGAGAGAGTCATTGTCTAGTCTAGCATCCTGAAACTCCTGAGATGTGGTGTATAAAGTACTTAATGTGTTGTAATGGCTGGTGTAAACTAAGTGTAGAGCAGATGGGTTGTGGTCAGCTTGTGGTTGACTTTTTCCTTGTTTTCTGTCTTGTCTTGTTTTGTTGGAGGCTTCTTCGTTTGGGGGTTAGAAGGTACAAACAGGAGTTGAAGAGTGGTCATACATTTGACTTTACTGAAGTGTTGGTCTGTATTAATCTGATCAAACGTTTCTATTTTTTAGATACAGACAACAATTTAAACATGTATCCATCTTGTAGCTCACATTTGATCAGTTCACAGTGGTTTACAACAATCTGAGCAGTTTTATTTGGGTGCTGACCCAAAAACTGGCTCACAGAGCATTCATTCATACTAAAGAGCAGCGACGTAATCTAAGTTAAGTATCAATTATTTTAGGGGTTTTCATCTGCTCATCCAGCTCTGGGCAATGAAATTACATCATTTATATTTTTAAACTTATTTTCTCACTTGACTTTCTGCTCTTTACCTCAGAAAAAAAAAAACAATTGATTGGCTGGCCACACACACACACACACACACACACACACATCTTCTTCATCTTCTTTTTCTTCTTCTTCTTTTTCTTCTTCTTCTTCTTCATCTTCTTCTTCTTCTTCTTTTTCTTCTGCTTCTTCGTCTTCTTTTTCTTCTTTTTCTTCTTCTTCTTCTTCTTCTTCTTCTTCTTCTTCTTCTTCTTCTTCTTCTTCTTCTTCGCCTTCTTTTTCATCTTCTTCTTCTTCTTTTTCTTGTTCTTCGTCTTCTTCTTCTTCTTCTTCTTCTTTTTCTTCTTCTTCTTCTTAATCTTCCTCATTATCTTCGTCTTCTTCTTCTTCTTCTTCTTCTTCTTCTTCTTCTTCTTCTTCTTTTTCTTCTTCTTCTTCTTAATCTTCCTCATTATATTCGTCTTCGTCTTCTTCTTCTTTTTCTTTTTCATTATCCTCTCTCTTCCTCTCCTCAACCTCCAATTTCACATTTTTTCTGCTTAGCTAAACATTTACCACCAACACATACAGAAGTTTTTCTTCTTCTTCTTTTTCTTCTTCTTCATCTTCTCCTTCTTCTTCTCTTCCTCCTCTTCTTCTTCGTCTTCTTTTTTTTTCTTCTTTTTCTTCTTCTTCTTCTTCTTCTTCTTCTTCTTCTTCTTCTTCTTCTTCTTCTTCTAGTTTTTCTTCATCTTCTTCCTTATCTTCGTCTTCTTCTTCGTCTTCTTCTTCTTCTTCTTCTTCTTCTTCTTCCTTATCTTTGTCTTCTTCTTCTTCTTCTTTGTCTTCTTTTTTGCATACTCATGCACTCATTTTGTTGCAATTTATCAAATAAACTTGATCTAATACCAGCTGAAATACTGAAATAAAAGCTGAATCAAACAAACTAGACTTTATTCCCTCAGTGTTGTTTCTTACCATTAAAAATAATAATAATTAGTAAGACCTTTCTGATGAGCACACAGGTGGAAAACCCAGTTTGACACCTGTGGTTTATTGTGGAAAATAAGGGTTTGGACACAATAACCTCCCAGCAAGGAAAAAAAAGCTGTGTGTTTTTTTTTGAGCACAGCAGTACAACTCCATTCTCATGCAGATGGTCTCTATATAAAATCAGCATGCAGAATAACAATCAACAGCAACACTAATTATCATTAGACCAACAGAGACATGAAAACAAGAAGACGTGATAATAAAATATAAAATATTTTAAGCTGGGCTCTCATGCAGGCCAGACCAAATGACAGACACTCGCAGATAAAAAGGACAGAGTTTATTACAAAAGAGATTAGTCTTAAGAATAGTGAGGGACAGGCAGGGTCAGGAACAGAATGGCAGCAAAAGTAAATAACATACCACAGAGTAGTCAAATAGTAGTCAAAGCAGGGTCATACATGGTAATTCCAGCAAAACAAGGGAGAAAGAAAAAGAGAGGACCAAAAATACAAAACAGCAACAGGTATTTAATATTAATTGGCATGAAAAAAGAGATAAAAGGATACACAAAAAGGGTCAGTAACAATGAAGGAAAAACAATAAAACACATCATAGAAGAGCAAGGATTCAAATAGATTCAAAACTCAGCACTGATCTGAACAAACTGAAGGGCATATATACAAGGGAGGGCAGGTGGAGCCAATTAGTAACCTGGAGAGCGGGAACACAGTAGCGTCATGTGATCAGTGAAGTCAGGGAAATCCGGTGTGGGTGCATGATGGGAAGTTGAGTCTTTATAGCACAGTTCAGAGTCAAATACACAACTGAAGTGAAAATGTGCAGATTCAGGTTTATATGTCCATTTACAACCCTGTTATTGTGTTGTAGAATAAACATACTGATTTTAATTATATTTTAACCATGGAAAAAGTGGTTTATGTCACCAGAAGTCATAGTAGGAAAGCATAGCTTTGTTTTCAGCACTGTGCCAAGAACATTGTAATTATATAATTATAATATTTGTATTTTTTCCTGTACTAAAGTTGAGTAGTACTAAAGTCTGCGCAGTATGTGTTTATGTAGTTTATGTAGCTGAACAGCTGGGTTAGTCTTTAGCACCTACCTATCACCTACTTATTTGGCTTCCTTGCACAATGTGCTGCTTTGAAGTGTCTCTTATAGTGTGGGGCTTAGTTTTAGTTTAGGATGGTGCAGTTTGTTTGAGGGGTAGCAGATGTTGAAGAAAAGCTGAAAAACTAAAATTAATAGTTCTCACATGGACACGTCTATGGCTTTTTCATTGTTGAATGCCACTTTTTTACTCCCCTTTTGTAAATACGGGCACAGGCAAAGCTGCGGTCATGTAGCTTTTTGCTTAACAAACAGTTTTTCTAGTGTAGTTTTGATGTGTGTTCTTTTCTCAAAAAGCAAAAAATTAAATTATTTTAAGATTAGATGCAATAAGATCATGGTTTATTAGTCATACAGTGTGAAAATGTAGGGTGTTTTCACACGGGAAAGTACAGATCAAGTCGCTGTCCAGTAAAAAACAAGTATCTTTAAAACTGCAAATTTACAAAAGAAAGAAATAACCTTTTAATGAAAGTCAATGTAAAAAGAGCTTATTTTAGGTCATTTTGAATTATTTCTGTTGGTCTGTTCTTCAAGAAATTTTGAGACAGTCTATAGGACAGTTTGTCTCTTCAAATTATGCAGTAAACCAAAAATCGACAAAAATGGAGATACTTGCTTTTCTTTGGACAATGACTATATACTAAATGAAACTGGAGTTTCTCTAGACTTAATAATTGGTTTGAGGAATGTTAGTTATGTGTTGTGCTGAATTCTAGCTCTCTGTCAGAATCCGACTCCTCACTGTGTACACGCTTTCGGCCCGCTGCAGAATGAGTGTAAAAGATTCTCCTCAGATTTCTTTTATTTCTCTTTATAAATAAGGGTTTTCATGCCTTGCACCTACGCCATTAAAATAGCGTCAGAGTTTAGGAATGAGTCTACACTGATGGGTGTGGTGGTCTGGAAGTGAGGTGTGTTCAGGTAAATTTCTGCCATGTTTCTATCTTGGTGGTGGGAAATACAGGTGCACCACTGACTGATTAAAATCCTGGCAACAGTCAACACGACTTTAACATCAACAATAAACAGAATAAAGTTTTGCAAAAAAACATTACTGTTCCCCTAAATGAACTACTGGCGTACCTTCACAGTGTGAACGTGCAGGTCAGTATCCTTGGCTGAGACGCTCAAAACACATCGCTGTTAAGATACGAACGCGCCAAAGTCAGAGCACATCTGCCTCTTAAAGGGAATGGCAACTGACACACTGATTGGTTTATTTTACTTTACGCCCAAAACACACCCATGATTAATTAAGAGAATTAGTTCATGCCTTTTGCATGTTTCTAACAGTGCAATGCCTCACGATACTAAAGACACACTGACACACCCTAAATCCAGCTGCTTGATATGCAATTGACTGGTGCACTATAGATTGCTAAAGATCGCCTTCACTAGATTGTCTCAGAAAACTGATTATATGTGCAATTTTTGGCAACTTAAAAAAATAAATAAATAAAAATAATGTTACCTAACAGCCTTGGGTTTTTAGAAGTTGGCCTGTTGTACATCTCTGTTTTGGTTGGGTGCTGGGTTTCTTATTAAATAAGAGACGTCACTACTAAGGACAGAGTTTCTAATATTTAGTAAAAGTCAAAGAAGTTTTCAATTCTCCGACATTGTAAATGGATATAAAAGAATGGGGAGTATCAGCTTCCGTAGGTGACTAATCTTAAGGTGCAAGTTTAGGGGCCTTATTTTAACGATCTATAGCGCACTAGTTAATTGCGCTTTGCACAGCTGCATTTAGGGGCGTGTCCTGTGTCTTTTATAATCGTGAGGGTGCAAAAAATACGCCTTGCGCAGCTCCAATGGCGCAAAGGGAGTGTTTTAATTCCCTTAATTATTCATGGGTGTGTTTTGAGCGTAACGTGAAATAAACCAATCAGTGTGTCTGTAGTCATTACCTTTAAGAGGCAGCTGCGCTCTGTCTTCTGTTCATTTTTATCTTAAGAGCATAAACTGACTGTGCATCACGCTGTTCAAATAAGGGAAGCAGCTGAAATAAGGGAAGAGTAATGTTATTTTATTCTTTATTCTGTTTATTGTTTATGTAAAAACCATCATTTACACTGGAGGGGGACCCTCATTTACAATGCCACTGAGCATTTACAGTTTAAAAGGGATTAAACATATTTTTTTTGAAAATTAGAAATAAAAACTGACATTTACTATAGACAAATAAAATATTTACGTAAAAAAGGAAAAATAGGACATTTTTAAAAGATCATAAAAATTGATACATAAAAAATTAAGAATTTATATCTTATGAAGAAAAAACAATAGTAGTGAATATAAAGAAAAAAATATAAGAATGCTAAAAGTATAATATATATATATATATATATATATATATATATATATATATATATATATATATATAATTATATTCGTTAATTTATATAAATAAACAAAGAACATGGGAATCATGGGAAAAAAGGGCTAGACCAGATTTTCATTAATGTATTAATATTGTTTAATATTTTAATAAATTTGCCCTGGTGATAAGAAACTAACGCTAACATATAGCTTTATATTTCTGTGTATTTTGCGCGGGGTGTACGATAGGACCATAGAAGTAGCTGAAATCCAGTTCTTATGTTTATCTATACTGTTGTATAGTCACAAACTTCATGTTTATTCAGCGTTCAACAGTTTATATTCAAACAGCCACCGTGTAGCAGTACCGTAGTGTCTCTCGTGCTTTGTTTATTGTAGCTCTGGTAAGACATGCTTCTAAATTATTTGATGTTGGTTTGATTTATAACCCCAAGTTTATGGTGTTTTTCAGAGTGCATTTCCCCAGACGTCTAAACAGTATTTTATGTAGCTCATTATTGTTTTACTGTAATGACACTGGGTGTTTTCGGCTGCTGGAACCTCCACCTGGGAGGGTCCGTACTCGTCAATCTTCAGCCTGATGTCTTTGAAGCTTTTTTTCTCTTCCTTACTTAAATGAAAATATTCATCTGCTGGTGTTTATAAAATTCACATTCAGCTGTCGCAACAGTGCAAGCAATCAGGAGGACATGTTTAGCGGTACAAGAAAGATAATTCTAGGGCTGACGTCTAACTGCGGGTTATTATTCCCATGGTAAAAAAGAAATATATAAATATATATTACTGATTACTGCAACAATCTCCGCCTTTTACTGTGCATTCTGAGTAAAGAAAGAGAAAGAGAGAGAGAGAGAGAGAGAGAGAGAGAGAGAGAGAGAGAGAGAGAAAGAGAGAAAGAGAGAAGACAAGAAAGGTTTGTTGGTCTTGTAAAAGATATTTTTGTAGTGAATTAGGAGAACAGAAGAGGAACACAACGTTTATGACAGGCAGGCTCTGAAGAAATGATCTTGAGGAGATGTTCTTGAGAAAGATAAACCACATGAAAGCTGTGCTGAGAAGAACAGACACTTTTATGTGCAGCTGAGTTCCCGTCAGAAGCTGTCTGTTTAGATAACATGTCCTGTGTCTCATGCATAACAAGATATATAGCAGTGTGACAAAAAGTATAATTGTCCCCCTACAGATTTGGTAAAAACACTTTTTAAATGATAATTTTATTCATTAAAGGAATAAAAAGTATCCAAACCAATCTAACCCTGTGTGAAAAAGTGTTTGCCCCTTAAACCTAATAACAGCAATCAAGCTTTACCGATAACTGGCAATGGGTCTTTCACATCTCACAGCTGCATTAGAGGGGTTTCCAGTATGAACCTCCTGTTTAGAATCATCCACAGCACCTCAATCAAACTTTGGCTAGACCACTCCAAAACCTTCATTAAGTTTTTTTTTTTTTTTTAAGCCATTCAGAGGTGGACTTGTTTATGTGCTTCGGGTCATTGTCCTGCTGCAAAACCCAAGTACATCTGAGCTTAAGGTCACAAACAGATGGTCGGACATTCTCTACCAGGATTATCTGGTAAACAGCAGAATCCATAGTTCCATCTATTACAGCAAGTTATCTGTCCAGGCGCTGCAGCAGCAAAGCAGCCCCAAACCATCACACTACCACCACCATGTTTTACATTCGGTATGATGTTCTTTTTTCTAAATGATGTGTTCATTTTACGCCAGATGTAACAGAACACGCACCTTTCAAAAAGTTCCACGTTTGTCTGGAGCATATTAGTCTGAAGAATAATAGTTCTGGGGATCATCAAGAAGTTTGTTGGTAAATGTGAGATGAGCCATGGAGACCATTTTCACCCAGTCTCTTTTTTGTTATTGAATCATTAACACTGACCTTAACCAAGTGAGACCTGCAACATTCTTTAAATGTTGTTCTGGATTCTTCTGTGACCTCCTGAATGAGTTGTCCATGCCCTTTTGGAGTAATTTCGGTTGGCCAGCCACTCCTGGGAAGGTTCACCAGTGTTCTGTGTTTTCTCTATTTGTGAGTAATGGCTTTCACTGTGATTTGCTGGAGTCCCAAAGCTTTAGAAAATGTCTTTGTAACCTTTTCCAGACTGATAGATGATCAATGATTTTGTTTTCTCATCTGTCTCATAGTGCCATGTGAATGTGTTGTTTTGGAGATCTTTTAGCTGCTTCATGTTGTCAGACAGGTTCTATTTAATGGATTAAATAGATTTCTTGATTCTACAGGTCTGGCAGTAATCAGGCCTGGTTGTGGTTTGTAGTGAAATTGAACTCAGCTTTCCAAAAAGTGGGATTTATCACAGTTAATTGATGGGGGACAAACACTTTTTCACAAAGAGATAGATTGGATTAAATTGTTTTTTTCCCCTAATAAATGAAATCATCATTTAAAAAACGTGCTTTTTGTATTTACTGAGGTTATATTTGTTTGATATTAATGTTTGTTTGATAATCTGAAATAAGGGTGTGCCTTATTATATCGTATGCAATGATATTGCCTACATGTTTGAATACCGTGAACCATATTATACACTGAAATATCGTGCCATATCACCAACCCTAATTATCACATCAGGGTACTACTTGTTTTTATCAAAATAATTATTTGTATTATTAGTGTTATTAGTAGCATGACATTCTGGATCATTAACTTCTATTACCAATCTGATAAAATTCTTGCATTTGTTAACATCTCAGTTAGGGGTGTGCCATGTCATATTGTATGGAATGATAAAATAAAATTTTCACTTTGTTGCACTAGTGTATTCTTGAAACATTTTTTTTAAATTGTCATATCGCCAAGAGTATCGTTATCGTGCAAATACCATGAAATATCGTGATATTATTTTAGGGCCATATCGCCCACCCCTAATCTGAAATATGTAAGCAATTTTTTTTTTTTTTACACCTCACATTTTGCACTTTTCAGCAGTGTTTTTTACTTTAAAGTCAACCTCAAGTATGAAAGCTTTTCCATACAACATTTTTCACTGAGTTTCCCCAATAAAGCACCAATAAATTCACAATACCATATTATCAACATATATTTGGCAAACAGCATACACTATATATCAGTGGCTTTGGATATAATCACAACTTTTGAGGCTTTAAAACTTGAATGAAATGTTTAACAGTGAAATTATGCATTTTTTAAGGTTAACTCTTACCTGCATTCATCTCTAATTCAGAAAGCCTTTTCTTTTCTCTGTTTGTCTCCAACCTCCCCCTGTCCTTTTCTCTTTCTTTCTTTTTCGATAGAACCCACTGCAGGGGAAATCAGCGGTAGGCTGTGTGTGTGTGAATATGTGGAATTGTCTTTGTTCCCTCTTCTGTTTACTGCATTGTGTTTACTCATTAAATCAATAAATCAGTCATACTGACTCTGGTTAGACCATGCGTTAACATAACGGCCAAACCAAGTTCAGTACTGGACTGAAAAATCAAAAACAGTGTATATCGGATTGACAGATTTCTGGATAATTCTGTATTCTGGAATTGAATTGACCCACCTGTGGTTTTTTTTTACATTTCATGTGTGTGTTCAGAATTTGAAAGGCTTTTTTTCTTTCAGTACAGTATTTGCACTCACGTTTAACTTGTTGTGCCTCTGCCAAGAAAAATACAACAGAAAAAAACGGAATAAGTTTGAGAATGGAACTGGTTCATACCTGGAAGAGAAATGCCGAGTAAATGAAGACTTGTGTGTCATCCATGGTTTTGTGCTGTGATGTGCTGTGATCACTGTTGTTTTCCCACATCTGTATTCACTATTTAAAGTGTAAACAGTAGCCTGTGAACAGTTCTATGTACATTTATGTAAAATTATGTACCTATGTACAGTTGCAAGTAAAAGAAAAAGTATGTGAACCCTTTGGTATTACTTGGATTTCTGCATAAATTGGTCATTAAATGTGTTCTGATCTTCATCTAAGTCACAAAAATCTGTCCAGGTCCTTTTTTTTGGTGTCCTCCCATGCATTACATTCTTGTTTAATGTATTTCTTATTGTAGATTTGTCTACAAAAATGTTAGCATGTGCCAGAGATTTGTGTAAGTCTTCAGCTGACACTCTAGAAAAAACATCAAGGCTTTTTAGAGATACTTTTGTAACCCTTTCCAGCTTCATGCAAGTCAACAATTTTTGAACGTAGGTCTTCTGAGAGCTCTTTTCTTTTATGCAAGGCCTGATTCACGTCAAGCAATGCTTCTTAAGAACAGCAAACTCAAAACTGGTGTTCAATAAAACCATGCAAACCTAAATAATTTTTGTGTGGTTTAAGTTTAAGCAGACTTTGTTTGTCTATTGTTGTGACTTAGATGAAGATCAGAACACATTTAATGACCAATTTGTGCAGAAATCCAAGTAGTAATCCCAAAGGGTTCACATACTTTTTCTTGCAACTGTATATTTTTTTATTTTGTTATATTATTTTTTTTATGTTTTATGTTTATGTATGTCTGTTGGAAGGCCCTTGAAGCTGAAGAAGCAGCGCGGAGGAACCCGGAGCTCTCTGAGCTTTTGAAAGCTCTAGAAAATGAAGTGGCCTTCCATAAAGAGGAGTCAGGGAAGTCTAAGGCAGAAGTGGACAGACTTCTCACTATTCTTAGAGATGTGGAATCGGAACGCATGGAAACAGACAAGAAAATGTCTGATATGGAGAGGTAAAAATGAGCACCACACACACACATACACATATTCACAAAAACACACACATGCATTGGTATTATTGAATATTATTGATTTTTTCACCTACTCTCTACTATCTCCTGAAACATCTGTTTAAAACTGTATATTTCATCTTTTTATCTCATAAATGCCCCACTCTGTATTAGGGCTGCAACGTTTAATCAATATAATCTACTATGTTGATTATTTAACCCTCCTGTTATCTTCAAATTTACTAACATCTTTTATCTTTGGGCTCATTTTGACCCCAGCATTTTTAACCTCCAAAAAAAAATATTACATAATAACTATAATTGTGATCAACGTTTATTTCATATGCTATATTTACCATATTTTTTTGCAATATAAGTCTCACTTAAAATCCTTTAATTTTCCCAGAAATCGTCAGTGTACTTTATAATCCAGTGCGCCTTACTGTATGTATGAATCAAGGGCAGAGTTATACAGGAGTTTCAGTTTAGTTCTCCAGAAGTATTAGCATTAGCTGCTAACCGAGCTAAGTGCTAGCTCTTTTCCTGTTTAGAGTTGAGTATTAGCCTGCAGCTAACTCTGACTAGCACTGCTGGAACAACATTAGCATTAGCCACTAACCATGCTAGGTGAGTATATCTGACTGTAGCCTGTGCATTTACGGTGTTTAAACAAGCTATGTGGGATGAACCGCTAGCTAATATTGATCTGGCTTATCAGAACTCTCAGGGTTCCTCAGTGTAGGTTGGTGGCTAATGATAATATTGCTGCACCCAGCCTTAGTGGAAATTTGGAAATCTAAGCTTACTGTAAATAAACAGAAGAGCTTTACTCACCCAAATTTAGGAGATAAATCTGTGTAGATTAACTTCCAGCGCTCACTTTACTTTAAAAGTAACTGTTTTCCTTTCTAAGAATTACGATTTTGTGTCACACAGGCCAGGACCAGGAGAGACACACGCTGATGATATAGTTTAAACAGTTTAAACAGTTTATTTACAAAGGAGATAGGCATATAAGGAGAGTCTAGAGCAGGCAGGGTCAATAACAATAAGGCAGCATAAACAAACAACATACCAGGGAGTAGAGGAGTAAGCAGGGTCGGTACACAGTGAATCCAGCAGAAGGGGAATAGGCAAGAGAGTAGACGAAAATACAAGCGAGGTGGGCAACAGAAAACAAGCAATAAACTGGGCAAAGCAAAAAAGATAAACAGTAATACAGAAACGGTAATAGAGAAACACTTCATAGAAAAGCTAGGAAACCTAGATTCAATACTCAGCAACGTTGAGTGCAAACTGAGGGGTATTTATACTGATAGTCCAGGTGCAAACAATCAATAACTAGGTGAACTGGAATGCTGATGAGTAGTTCATAGTAGTTCTGAGGGCAAGCATGCTGGGAAATGGGGTCTCTGTGTCCTTCAGAGTAAACATGAAATACTTTTTTTGACCAAAACCTTCTTATTTAATTCTCAGTCAATAAACAGAAACAAATACTTTTTCAATTTTTTCAAAACTTTCTATGTATTTTTGGACATTTTTCAAAAATGTATCCAGACCTGGAAACTCCTGTGTTCAAATTCCATGAATTTTCCAGGGTTTTCATGAGCGTATGAACCTGTATGGATATTCTGATTCCAGCGTGAAACACAATAAATTAATGCTATTAAAATTTATACTCAAAAGTCTATTAGAAATGCTGCAAAATAAATTTCGATCTAAAGAAAATTAGGTTTATTTTAGAGATATAATGTTTTTATAGGACAGGGACAACCTGTCTTCAATAAAAACAGGCAAATTATCCCCTGGTACCCACATGCATTTGCTTATATAATCATTTGTTTTTTTACATTATAATAAAACATTTAATTAATGGTGTACCTCCGCCTTGGTGTGCTTTATGTACCACCAGTGTTTCACCTACCACAGTTTGAGGAGCACTGCATTAGAGAAAACACATCCGTGTAGTCACATGAGTCTATGCCCGTGCATATTCTGGATGTGTGAACTTGCTGGATGTGTGTGTGCATTTCTCATTGTGGTGTGAATGATGCAGAGTTTTATAGGGTTTGTCATGCTGCCAGTGCAGCGGTTGCAGGGAGCACTTCACTCCTGCAGAATGAACGACAGAAAAAAAGAAAGAAAGAAAGAAAGAAAGAATGAAAGAAAGAGAGAAATAAACACATATCTACCCTTTTCTCTCTCTTTACTGGCAGCAAGTGCACAATTACCCAGTGATTTACAGATTGACTGGATGCTTGTGTTAGGAAAACATGTATACATGCACACACACACACACACAGACAGAAAGAATGATTTAGCAGTAGGTGCACTAAGATTAGAGCCTTTGGTGCCAAATATGCATGGGGTTGTGCTTTCACTGTACGGTTCTCTGTGGGGGGTCCTGGAAAATGTTAATTTGTTGTTGACAGGTATGTCATGTGTGATATTTGCTCCTCATTGCCCATATGGACAATGTTTGAGTGTGTGTGTGTGTGTGTGTGTGTGTGTCTGTGCACGGCATAGACATTGAATTTCAGAAATTTCTTGGATTTTTTTTTATGCCAGAATACAGTGGCTTGCAAAAGTATTCATACCCCTTGAACTTTTTCACATTTTGTTTCCTTTCAACCACAAACCTAAATTTAGTATTTTATTGAGATTTTAAATGATAGACCAACATAAACTCAGCACAATTGTAAAGTGGAACAAAATGATATATGGTTTTCAAAAATGTAATCAAATAAAAATCTTAAAAGTGTGACGTGCAAAAGTCCACCTGTGTGTAAGTCTCAGTACAAATAATTAATCATAATTGCTGTGTGTGTTTTTCTGAATTTGTGTTTTTTTTACAGAGTGAAAGATTGTTTCTTGTTTTTTCTTGTTTTTTTTTTCTTGTCTCTTCATGACTTTTTCTGACATCTGTCTCATTTCTTTACATCTGAAACATCCTCCTAGATCTGCCTCCTGTTTCCCCTTACCCAACTGTAGACCTCCCTCTGCTCAGCCCCTCCCCATTTCTGCATCTCCTAAACCCTGGGGTGGCTTTATGTGGGATATCTTTGGAAAGTGAGTGGTCCTCTGGCATGTCTTTCATCTCTACAGATGGATTTGGATTTGCATGCTTGGGCAGTTAAAAAGTCGAATTTTGATCATTGTCTCTCTAAACTGTACAGAAAAGCATGGCTCTCTAAATGCACTAGCCAGGTTTTCAGCCACAAATCCAACAAACTTTTACAAACTTTCACTTTCAGAGTATCATGCTGGGTATCAGTCACAGAAAAGTAGTTTAAAAAAGTATATATATATATATATATATATTTATTTTTATTTTTTTATTTTTTTTAGCAACCCTATCTTACATCCAGTGCAAAGTGCATTGTGATGCTCCTTGCTATCTTACACCCCATCAACAATCTACTTTCATGCCTGGTGCCCTCACTTTAGGAATAAATCTACACTGATGGGTGTGGTGGTCTGGAAGTGAGGTGTGTTCAGGTAAACTTCTGGCATGTTTTTATCTTGGTGGTGTAAAATACAGGTGCTTTATTGACTGATTTAAATCCTGACAACAGTCAACAGTCAGCCACCCAATTTTATCTTAGTTATGCAGGAGCACACACACCCCCGCTCATTACACACAAAAATAAATATGCTGCAGCACAAATCCAGCTTGTACATCAACAATAAACAGAATAAAGAAAGTAGAATAACAATAGCAGTTCCCTTAAATGAGCTGCTGGTGTACCTTCTTCTTGAAGACTGGATACATACGACTGGATCTATTCACTGTAGTGTTGTTCTGTTAGAGAGACTGAAAACCTGGCTAATGTGAATATGATTGATGTATGATTTTGCATGTAGTACAGCATCAATACTAATACAAATTCGGATATGGATGACAGATGTTCGATACTGTGCATCAAATTTCCTCCAACTGAAGGACATGTAGGAAAGCATGTGTAAAGAGTGAATTTTTGACATGACCTGATCTTTATTAATTGTTTCATCTATTTGTGCCAACATTAATCTATACAAGTACTGTATATATTAAATATGGTTTATTTATTTATTTGTGTGTGTGTTTTGGTGATTGTGCCTGGGGCTGGGTATCGTTTAAAAAATTTTGATACTAATACCTATACTTTAAATTTATAATGATAACCAAACAATACTATTGATACCTTTTCTAAACAGCAGACAAGAATAATAGTGTCACTATGACAGACTTCATCTTTCTGGATCTTGTTGGAATGAAAACAATGGGGAACGTGTTTGTGGTGATTTATTAAGAACAAACACAACAGCATTAGTTGCGCTTAAACTATATATTTAAAAAAAAAAACTTTTAAAAGTTCTTTCTTTTTAAAATATTAAAAAAGAAAATTAATTCGCAAAAAATTCTGTCATTTTGATGATGATAATATATTATATGTTGCATTAATTATAAAATATGTTTTTATAAGTATTGTGTTGTACTTGTCTTTGCTTCTTAAAGGTCAATAATTGGGTTGCTCAGAATATTGAAACTATATATTTAAGGCATTTTTTTATTTACTGGAGTGCAAATATCAAACAGTGCACATATTTCATAAGCATTTATTAACGGGTACATAAATAAATGTAAATAAAAAAAATAAGTGTTAAAATGGCAAAATTATATTAGATTTATTTTTTACTGGTGTGGATAATTTAAAAATTAAATAAAATCATGATGCTGATATTTCTCTGTAATATTGTTGGAGGACAGTAATAATAATGTAATCTGGTTTAGGCTAGAACCTTTTTTTAAACTATGTTACATTATAAAAAGAGACAGAGAATGTAACAGAGAGAGAGACAGAGAGACTTGTTTAAAGAAAAATAAAGTGTGGATGATTGTTTCTAAATAGAGTCAGACTTTAGAGCACTTCACATATTTACCGTGCTGTGCATGCTCTCCGCATTATGCACATTTATGTGCGTTTCATGCAAATAATTGGAAATAAGCAAACATTTTTTAGACCTGTCGGTACTCGTTAGTAACGAGACATTTCGATCGGTGCCTTTTTAGTATTAAATTTTGATACCCAGCCCTAATTGTGCCACAGCTTGACTGTTTGTGTGATGAATGAACAGCTGTTTTGGTTAACTATTAACTTTTTTAGAAAGAGTCTCTTGGTGTGAAAGTGGAGGACATGCTCAGATGCACACTGCTGGATGTTTGTTGTACTCGAGGGGAGCTGAAACTCGGCTTGTCTTCTATTCTCAGTCTCTCTTTTTATTTCCACCTCCTGTTGTTCTCTTCTTCTTTTTCTTTCTGTTGCGCCGTTCGTCAAATGTGGAGAAGGTCATACTGTGGTCAATCTGTCTGTGTTTATTTGATTGTGGCTGAGTTGAGTTGTGTATGCACGCATGTGAATATCTGTGCATTCGTATGTGATGGAATGTATGTGCAGGCCAGTGGGCAGTACTCTGTGCTTTCTGTTTAGTAATGTGCACTTTGAGAAATAACCTGATTATCACTGTTTAGAAATAATGCTATCTCTTCCTTTGACATTTTCAATGATTTATCTCTCCTGGGTGCCAGTTTATCCTCCAGGTTAGTAGAATAAAAATAAATATATACATTTTAATTAATACTCTTTTCTCCCAAAGAAATCCCCAAATTAATTTCCATCCTAATAACATATTGGTTTCACATGTAAACCTGCTCCTAACAACACTGCCGCTTATTGCCTCAGAAATTATTGTTCCAGAAAGTCATTCTAAAGATCTATTTCCTTCATATCTTCTACCTGCATCCATTCAGACTGTATGATTTTTGATGGAAATGAATGAAAAATGTTGTTAATTTCCCACCACGA
Source organism: Astyanax mexicanus (assembly GCF_023375975.1). NCBI lineage: Eukaryota > Metazoa > Chordata > Actinopteri > Characiformes > Acestrorhamphidae > Astyanax > Astyanax mexicanus. The sequence goes on from NC_064419.1 coordinate 10,715,592, forward strand.
TTAAAGTATGCATTAGAATTAAATTAAGCTACACATGCACACTAATGTAATAATTCCAATATTATGTAACTAGCAATTTTCCAAAAATAATGAAAACATTTCATCACTGTCATCACTGACATCAGTAGATTTGGCATTTCATTTGGAAATAAAGAAACCAGAGTCTGGAGGAAGAGTGGAGAGACACACAGTCCCAGCTGCTTGAGGTCTAGTGTGAAGTTTCCACCAATCAGTGATGGTTTGGAGAAACATGTCATCTGCTGGTGTTGATCCACTGTGTTAAATTATCAAGTCTAAAGTCAGTGCAGTTTTTTCCCACCAAATCTTACAGCACTTTTTTTTTATTTTTCAGCAGAACTTGGCACACTGCCCCCACTGCCAAAAGTACCAATAGGTCTTATATAATATTCTAATTTTCTGAGACACTGATTTTTGGGTTTTTATTGGCTGTAACCCATAATCATCAACAATAAAATAAATAAACAATTGGAACTGAATTACTGACATAAAGTAACTTTTCAATGATATTCAAATTTTTTGAGATGCAATAGTGTAGTTTGTTGAATTGAATTCACCTACGCCAGGTCACTAGTTGGAATATAGAGTGTTCATAATGCTCCACATGGTGTCTGCTTACAGATACATTTCCTTAATTCAACAAAAAGACGCTCCTTTTGATGTGAAGTTCTGAATACTTGCAATATAACAAACGCTATAAATTAACAATTTAAAATATTTAACATGTTAAATATTATCTCAACAACAGGTTTGTCACATGTAACTGAAAATAATTGGCATCTAGCTGCTTTTCAAAGATGGCCGATGACTGAATAGACCATTGCAAAGGCCAATACTCCCATAATTTACAAATTGTATACATTGACATTAACGAAAGTATTGATGCAAAAATTGACATTATGTTATGTCTCAGGCAAATATATAAATTAAAACGGGTATGATGGGTTGATTAGAAACTGGGTCTTGCCCGCTACCCTGCGTTTGGGTAGTGTACCTCTTGGTGAGAGATCCTCGACTGCTAGACTGATAAACTTACCAATTGTAACCTCATTCCCTGCTTCCCTTTCATTCCTCCTCTATCTCACCATTCGCCTTTGGCCTTCTTTAGACCCTTTCAAAAAAATGTTTTTGCCTTGATCTTCTATGTCCTCTATTGCTTATATACCTCATTATTTGTAAGTTCCTTAAGCCTGGGGTGCTGTTATAGTTACTTTTTTTTACTGTTTTCCACTACTGTTCAACTTAGTGATTAATTAAGTAGTCAAACAGCACAGTGGTTTGTTTAGCTTAGCTTATTACAGTGCTTACAATTCTTTATACAGTTAAAAAATATAGTCCATTGTTACACCCCTATTGTTTTTTCTTTGTTTACATATATTTAAAATATTGTATCGTGTCTTGTCTTATCTTGTAATCTGGCTCACGACACAATTCCTCCAACGAACGTAGGTTATACTTTGTTCTAATTTTCTAATCTTTATTCAATTCCTTCGACTATTCCTTGGTGTGTAATATTTTTATTTTTGTCAATGAGTGCATATTGCAGCCCTGGGTCTTTCTCATATATGTGAATATAATACATACAGAATATATACATATATCCACGTCCAATAGTGTTGTAGTGCAGTGTTGCAAACTGGTAACTGACTTTAGGGGAAAATCATTATATTCTCATTTCTTGTCTAGACTGGAGTGAAGATGGATGACTTTTTCAATTACCCTGTTTTCACTGGCCTGCGCTGAGAGTAGATAGTAATGAGTATAAGAGAATAATGTCAGACAGCATTATTTTGAAACACACTTACTCATGCTCATTTTTTCTCACACTGTAGAGAGTCTCTCATTTTTTTGGATGGTATGAATGATCAGGTTGCTTCTTCAGTGCCAAGAGTAATATGTAGTTAAAGGCACGTGAACAATGTGGTGGTCTACCACTGTGTGACTGTACCCATCTCTTAACCTCGATATTGCAATATCAGGTCTAGATTTTAAGTAGCGGTGATGTGCAATTTCAGTTGACCCCGAGTGTGTGTGTGTGTGTAAGTGCGTGTGTGTGTGTGTGTGTGTGTGTGTGTGTGTGTGGTTGTAACACAGGGAGGTTGTTGGCAGAAGGAGCATCTACTTCAAGACACACACACACTTACCCACACACACACACACACACATGCTCATGCTCTTCTGGCTAAGCAGAGATCAGGGCAGGCCACTGATAGGGCCATCAAATAGCTCCCCCCTGTTCATAACATTTGTTTTATGATAAACTCAGTTCATCAGTGCACACACTCCCAGCATTCCTCTGTGCAATATGTCAGTTTTATCAGTTGACTGATTATGAAACCTAGCAAAACACAAGTGTCTTCCTATGCTTTCCAAGATGTTTGATGGATTGCTTTGGTTAGCATGGGTAATAATGAGTCATAAGGTTGAGGAGTGTCGTGACTGGGTTGGGTAATTGGGATCTGTAAATTAGGGAGAAAATGGAATAATGTTGAACAGATCTTTTTCTATTGGATTTTTTTTAGGGATACATGTTAAAAACAAAATATCATCATTATACACCAGGTCAGATTCCACAGAGTTCACAGAATAGGGACAAATCAAACAGACAAACAAAGAGAGAAAAAGAAGCTAAATAAATAAATTAAAATTTCCAAAAACGCACATAAATGATACCTGATCTTCCAAAATGTTATGGTACACACATCCACATCCTGACTGAAGGCACTAGTATGCATTTTCTTGCCAAATACAGAAGTGTATTCAGTGCATATACAGTATCAGTGTGAGAAATTGAAGATAGATAGATCAATCATCTTACAATGTTTATGGCCAATTAAAATACCTCATGTTGTTTTCCTAATTGCTATTTTGCAGGCAAGGGAAGGAGCAAAATAAGAAACTGCCAGGTGTAAAACCCACCCAACTGGGAGAGATGAGACCGTCTGATGCTCCTCCACAGGTGAGCTGAGAAGTTAGATATTCCATTGCTTTTTTCTGATAATTATTGTATGTAAAAAAGTGCAATTACTGTAGGTAAAACAGCAATTCTTCAAAACTTTAGAAATAAAACCTTTTTGTCTCAAACAAAAAATGCTGCCACTATGATTGGGAGATCGCTGGTTTAAATCCCGGTTATGCAGCTTGCCATCAGCTGTCGGAGCCCTGAGAGAGCACAATTGGCCTTGCTCTCTCTGGGTGGGTAGTTGGTGCTCTGTCCCCTCAACACTCCTAGGGTGATGTCGCTCAGCACAAAGCGTCTGTGAGCTGATGTATCGTAAGGAAGTCGCTGGTTACTGGCCCAAAAAGAGGTGGTGGCTGAGTTCACATGTATCGGAGGAGGCATGTGCTAGTCTGGCATCACCTGTGATGGGGAATATACAGCTGAGTAGTAGCTGATTGGGTGGAACAATTTGGCCTAGCTAAATTAGGAGAAAAATGTGTAAAAACATAGAAATAAATGAAATATTAGGTTTAAAGATTCAAATATAGCGTAAATGAGGAATGGTTTTTGATATATAACAATAAAAAAAAAAACAAGTGTTGCAAGATTTGAGAAATTTAATGCATTTTGTGCTAGAAAAGGGAATGAATGCATACATGTTTTTTTGATTTTGCTATCACATAGGCCGTTAAAAACCTACTTAGTACACATACTATATACACACACACACAGTGCGGAGTGCAACTGCATAGAAGAGAGATAGCATCAGCTACTAATCCTCTTGAGTGTGCTGCTTCATCTTATACAAACATGTCTACAAGTCAGTCTAAGGGCCTTATTTTAGCGATCTATAGCTAAACCGTCAACCGTGCACTGTGCAGCTTAATTTAGGGTGTGTCACTGTGTCTTTGCTATCATAACAATGGGAAAAGTACACCTTGCGTAACTCAAAACATGCAAAAAACATGTACTAATTGTCTTTGGGTGTAACGTGAAATAAACCAACCAGCGTGCCACTTCCCATTCCCTCGGAGAGTCAGGGGTGCCCTGCCTTTGGCGAATTGCTATTTTAACAGCGCAATGCATCTGCACTTCTCAGCAGAGGAAATTGAGCTGGTCGTTCACGCTGTGAAGGTGCGCTAGCAGTTAATTTATTTATGTTATTTTGTTTAGTATTTTGTTTACTGTTGATCTAAAAGTTGGCTTTGAACACTGTAACAAGCGGGGGTATACGAGAAGGGAAGTGTGTGCAGCGTACCAGCGTAGCTAACATAGATATGTACGTCTGACTGTTAACTGTTGTCAAGGTTTAAATCAAACAGTGGCACACCTGTGTTTTCTGCCGCCATGATAACAATACACACAGAAATTCAGATCATCAGCAAAATCATTCGCTATTTTAATGGCGCAGACACAAGGCTTCAAAAAAGACGATTGCTTTGGTTTTACATAGCAATGTGCCTTATCTTTAGTCTCAGACTGCTTTTGCATAAATGTTCTATACAAATAACAAAGTAGTATGTTATTAAAGCATATTAAACTGCTTACTTAAGAGAGCAGGCTTGCAGAATATTTCCCCTCCAACCCTCCTAACCCTCTGGACAGGGCGTATGTCACCTACACACAAGATTCCCAATGAAAAACAAATCTTCTCTTCGTTTCAGCCCATGTGACAACAAAGACAGCTTGGGAAGAGCCTCTCTGTTTAGGTTTCAGGCTGTGCCTATTTTTTCTTGATTATACCGTGACCGTTTCAGACCCATACACGTTCAGCACGTATTCACTGACTTCTAAAATAACTGGAGCCTTTATGTAACCTGTAATCTTCATGTGTCATACACATCAAAACATCACTCTATTAAAAAATAATAACTAGATTGCAGTTCCTGCAGAAACTCTGAGTGTTATTGCATAGCTGATTTGTGGCTGATTGCTATAGTATCTCTGCTGGTTGCTAAGCGGTTGCTAGGTGGTTTCTAAGGTGTTGATAGGTGGTTGCTAAGCTGTTGCTATGGTATCTGTGGCGGTTGATATTGTGTTGCCAGGTGGTTGCTATGGTCTCCATGATGGTTTCTGTTGTGTTGCTGAATTGCTGCTAGGTGGTTGCTATGGAGTTACAAGGTGGCTGCTAAGGGGTTGTTATGGTGCCCATAGTGGTTGCTATGTTATTTCTAAGTGGTTGCTAGGTGTTTGCTAAGGTATCATTATAGTATCTGTGGTGGTTGCTGTGACGTTGCTAAGAAGTTGCTAGGTGGTTGCTTTTGTGTTGCTAATTGGCTGACAACTGGCACACTGATTGGTTTATTTCACGCTACGCCTAAAACACACCAATGATTAATTATGAGAATTAGTACATGCTTTTTGTGTGTTTCGATCCACACACGGCATATTTTTTGTGCAGTCACAATAACAAAGAGACATTGACACGCCCTAAATCCAGCTGCACGACACGCAATTGACGGATGCGCTATAGACCAATAAAATAGGGCCCTTAATGTTTTAAGAGTTTGCTCTTATGCAGAAATGATCAGGAGACTTAAAAGGTAAGGATCTCTAATGCCAAGCTCAGACTACAGGACATTTTTGTGCCTCACAATGTTCACTGTGTCAGATTAAGCAGTTTTATACTTTGTTTTGCGTCGTTCTCGGGGGACTGGCAACACTACACATTAGTCACCGACCAATCATCGTCCGCGTCCTCACGTGAGTTCATAAAGGCACTGAAGAAAAATCCACCAATCCAGTAAACCAGAGGTGTCCAAACTACGGCCCGCGGGCCATTTGCGAGGTATTTTAGAAATAGAATGAAAGTTGGCCCGCTGTTAAGCAGGTTTTTATAATGTGAGATTCAAAGCTTGGAAGCTAGGTGTCAGAAACAGGCCAGCGAGAGTGAAACTGTAGCGCAGAAAAACAGCCAAAGAGTCTAAAAGCAGAGAGGGTGTGCAGTTATAGCGCAGAAAAACGGGGCAAAAGAGTCTAAAAGCAGAGAGGGCGCAGTTATAGCGCAGAAAAAAGGGTTGCCGTAATTAAGGAGTTTAATATTAAGAGGCATCATGAAATGAAACATCCATTTGAAAAATCTTAGTTTACACAACACTGTCAAAGATAGATAAAGATAAAAGGTCAAGTAAAATGGTGTGTAAATGAAAGTAATCAGGAAAAAAGTATTATTTAAAGTGGTATATTTCATCATTTGTTTTATTACATTCTCTGTGGCCCGTGAATATATTTCTCCTTCTGGCCCCCAACAAAAAAAGTTAGGACACCCCTGCAGTAAACCAACTGACCTCAACACACACGCACAAATACACTCAAACTAATTATACACTGTGCATAAACCGAAAAAATTACATATGCATACGCAAACACAGACAACCAAGGCGCTGAACAAGACTGTGACATCACTAGTAAAAAGTGAGATATATATCATTGCACCATTACACGCATCACAAGCATGCCTTTCACACAGACAGACACATTCACACACACACACACACACGCACTCACACACACTCACACACGCACGCATGCAAGGGAAAACGAGTAAAAGTGCAACCAAAACAAAAACAGAATCGGATCACTAGATTGGGTCCCTGGTGCAGCAGTGACACAGTCAGGTTGTGTGCATCATAAGCCCGGCGCAGTGATTGGACCTGACAGCTCAGCTGTAACCTAATGCAGCCGGATCAACAGAGCAAACAGTAACGTTGGCCCAACAGGGGAACTGGCAAAAAAAAAAAAAAAAAATCACACCCCTTTTTGAAAATGGCACAGCACAGTCTCGGTGCCTATACCACTTCAGTACGTTACCCCCTTCACAACCCCTCTAAACAGAGAGACATGCAGAGATCATTGTGGCTGGGGGGCCGTTCCACACCTCCACCTCTACAAACTTCAGTAATTATGAAATTCGACGGTTAAAGTCCAATCTAAAGGAAGATAATCAGTTAAACAAACGAGGAGAGAGTGAGAAAATGCTGCTTTTCCTCCAAATAATCAAGAACATTTTACAGACCTGCTTTTGACACTGTAGTAGCAATGACAGGAGCTCTCTGGCTCACTCTCCAGTACTGTATGTATGGAGAAGCTGCTGGATAAACCAGCTACTGCTCAAAAGTTTGAACACCCCACATGTCCAGAGCAACCTAGAGTCCATAGCCGCACGATGTATTTGTATGTTACGTTATAATCCGATTTATGTGAATACATTATTTAGTATTCACCTTTCAACACCATAGCAACCATCACAGATACTGCAGTGACCACTACAGATATTATAGCAACCTAGCGTCCTTAGCTGCGTGATGTATTTGCGAGTAACATTAAAAATCTGATTCATGCAAATACATTACTTAGTATTCACCTATTAACCGATACCATAGCAACCATCACAGATACCATAGCCACCACTACAGATACCATAGCAACCTAGCGTCCACAGCTGTGTGATGTATTTGCGAGTAATGTTATAATCTAATTCATGCAAATACATTACTTAGTATTCACCTATCAACACCATAGCAACCATCACAGATACCATAGCCACCACTACAGATACCATAGCAACCCAGCGTCCACAGCAGCACGATGTATTTGCATGTCACGTTATAATCTGATTTATGTGAAAACATTATTTAATAACCACATATCAACACCATAGCAACCAGGGGCGTAGCAGCAAATTCTGGGCCCTGTACACTCTCAATGTCAGTGGGCCCCTATCCATGCCAGTACACATTTTTATGCATTTTTATTGGCCCCTCTCCCTACTTGGCCCCTGGGTAGCCATGTCCACTTTCCCCCCTACTACCACACCCTTGTATTTAATAGTAAATAGTAGTAAACGATCACAGCAGGTGCAACTACAGCATGGCAGAGTGGTCTCAGGAAAAAAGGTGAAAACTCACAGTTACAAATTGTGCATGAAATAAAATACAGATTACTATTACAGATTTCTATAATAGAATATATTTAGAAAGGTTGTTTGTCTAAAACTACAAAAAAGTACCAGTCAGCTCTCTTACACAAGTGTTTCAGTCTATTATACAATAGTAGTTGTAATTATACAGTAGTACCAATTAGTAAAAGTACAAGTGCGTTTGGTAACTTAATATTACAATGAACTGTAGAGCTTTACTAATTTCAGTAATAATATAATTTCTTGTAGGTCTTGATCAAGTTTTTACTGTAACGGCAGACTAAAAGGAGTGACGCTTGCCGAGCAGTGATGGCAGTAATGGCGTTGAAATAGACAGCGTTACTAACGCCGTTACTTTTTTCAGTAAGGAGTAATCTAACGAATTACTCTGACAGTAACTATAAAGCCGTTACCATTTCCCACACCCCGTTACTGCACGTTACTTTAGCCACTCAATGAACTTTTTTTTTAACTTCGCATACAGACAAAGGCTCAAGTGTGTGTGTGTGTGTGTGTGTGTGTGAGTCACAAGGGAGGGGAGGATGAGACCAGGGTTTCTCTAGGGGTCTGCAGGCTCATCCTCAGAGGAAGACAGTATTGTGTAGTGAGTACTTTAAATCAGGGATCTCAAACTCGCGGCCCGCAGAACGATTTTTTGTGGCCGCGACTTGAAATCAAAATTTAGTGTTAGTGCGCCATGCACGCAAGAAAGACGCATCCTCTCCCCGTGCACCAGCACAGCACATCCTATTCATTTAAATAGAGAGAGCGGCTGCATGAGCGCAGCCCCGCCCTCTGACAAAAAGTTCCTCTGTGTGTGCTACAGATCACAGTAAGGTTGATACAAAATCTCAAACTTACGATTGACTACACCTGTTGCTTGATTTGAATAAATAAAAAGGTCTTGGGGGGGGGTTAAGGCAGTAGTAACGCTATAGTTACTTTTACTGGTATCTATTACTTTTATAGTGGAGTAACTCAGTTAGTAACTCGGTTACTTTTTTGGAGAAGTAACTAGTAACTATAACGAATTACTTTTTCAAAGTAACGTGCCCAACACTGATGCCGAGTAAGAAGTAATGACAGGTTTATTTACAGGATGGATTACAGGAAATAACAGCCAGATAACTGGATAAACAACACTCTCACCAAAAACAGGAGTCGTAGAAAGGCAAAAACTGTAATACAGACAGAATAATGCAGAGAAAAAACGCACAGTATGCAACAAACGTCAACAATACCTTGCGAAGATTAAACGCACACTGAAACCTTATATACAGGAAGTAAATTATTTTGAATCGGAACTTCCCAGAACACAGGTGACTCTGAACGGGGGAGCGGCTGACGGTGACGTCACAGCCAGTGGGTTTTTTTGGGAAATGGAGTTCGGTAGTGTGGAAGAAGAGCACTGCGGTGTGACATTTACCAGTTTCTTAAAAAGTAAGATTTACTTTCAAAGCAGTGTGAAAGCTCTAGACACATTTTACTTTAAGGTGTGAATGTGTAATCAGAAGAATGAAATAGACTGAATAAGAGAGTGCCTCTTTCTGTCTTGTTCTCGAGGTGTGGAACGATCTGTTTTCTCTCCTCTCAGTATCTTGGTGTGGCCTTTGCACCCGCTAACAATACCCCCTTCCTGTCTCTCAGATTATGTGTTTGTAGTTCACCTCTTTCCTTTCCTTTCTCCGTAGCTCTTTTCCTCTGGGATTGGGAGCAGTTGGAAAAATCTTCTTGAAGTTTTATTTTCTCCAGTTTTGCAGTTCCTTATGGCAAATATGATATGCTTCCAAAGCCTTTCAGTGAAGTCAGACGTCTATTATTACATTGCTGTCATAACAAATTCACACATCTCTAAAACATTTTAAAATAAGGAAGAAAGGGTTCTTGATAGATACGTAAAGATTCATAACATTCAATTCACAAAATTCAGTATGAGACAGCCGTGTTTCCATTTAGTGATTTTATATAACAGCAAAAAATAGACTGTACAAAAATCTTTTTAACCTTAATGTACTTTTTTACACATTTACATTGATTTTTATTTAATTGCAGGTTAATAAAGGTATTACAGTTTTTTTTCTGGTTACCTTCATTTCATTTGTTATCATACTTACATATATAGCAGTTCTTAAATGATAATTGCATTTATTCAAGAAAAAAATACTCCAAAAACAGCAAAAATGCTCCATAAACCTAATAATTTGGTTGTGCCACCCTTGATGGAATTTTGGCCCACTCTTCTTTACAGAATTGTTTTATTTCAGCCATTATGGAGGATTTTTGAGCATGAACATCCTGTTTAAGATCATGCCACAGAATCTCACTCAGACTTTGACTTTTTTTAAACCATTCTAAGGTGGACATGCTGGTGTACTTTGGGTCATTGTCCTGGTGCAGAACCCAAGTATGCTTGACCTTAAAGGATTTTTTGGTAGAGAGCAACATTTCTGGTTCCATGAAGTTATCCTGAGGCCCAAACCATCACACTACCACCACCATGTTTTAAGTTCAGTATGATGTCCATTTTTCTGAAATTGTGTGTTAGTTTTATGCCAGATGTAACGTGACACACACCTTCCAAAACATTCCACCTTTGTCTCATCAGTCCACAGAATATTTCCCCAAAGTCCTGGGGATTATTAAGATGTTTGTTGGCGATTGTGATACGAGACTTTGCGTCTTTTTTGTCAGCAATGTTTTTTGCTTTGGAACTCTCCCATGGATCTCTCCTATTTTCACACAGTCTCTTTCTTATTATTGAACCATAAATAATGACCTTAACTAAGGCAAGTGAGACCTGCAGTTCTTTAGATGTTGTTCTGAGTTCTTTGTGACCTCCTGGATGAGTTGTCCATGCCCTTTTGGAGTCATTTTGGTAGGCCTGGTAAGGTTCACCAGTGTTCCATGTTTTTTTCCATATACAGCTCTGGAAAAAATTAACTTTCTCTGATTTTGCTGTTTATAGCTATATGCTTGAGTAAAATGAACATTGTTGTTTTATTCTATAAACTACGGACAACATTTCTCCCAAATTCCAGATCAAAATATTGTCATTTAGAGCATTTATTTGCAAAAAATGAGAAATGGCTGAAATAACAAACAAAAAATGCAATAATAATGCAAAAAATAATGCAAAGAAAACAAGTTCATATTTATAAAGTTTTAAGAGTTCAGAAATCAATATTTGGTGGAATAATCCTGGTTTTTAATCACAGTTTTTATGCATCCTTGCATGTTCTCCTCCACCAGTCTTACACACTGCTTTTGGATAACTTTATGCCTTTACTCCTGGTGCAAAAATTCAAGCAGTTCAGTTTGGTTTGATGACTTGTGATCATCCATCTTCCTCTTGATTATATTCCAGTGGTTTTTAATTTGGTAAAATCAAAGAAACTCATCATTTTCAAATGGTCTCTTATTTTTTTTCCAAACCTGTATGTGAATAATATCTCTCACTAGCACACACTAAAAAGCATTTATTACTTGATAACATTTTCTCTTTTTGTAAAATTCTCCATACAATCTCTGTTGGGGTCAGGACTGGGATATGATTCGCTAATGCTAAATAAATGTTGTTACATGTACAGGGGTTTGACAATGAAACTGAAACACCTGGTTTTAGATAACAATAATTTATTGTGGTGACGGACAGTTCTGTTGGAAACAGGGGAGTTGAGGTGCATATTAAATTCTGCCGTGATTTGATCAGCCGTGGTTTTATGTTTTTTGGTTACAATCCGGGTTAGCACCCAAACATCCCTTTCAGACAGCTTCCTCTTACAGCGTCCACAGTTAATCCTATTGGATGTTGTTGTTCCTTCTTGTTGGTGTGCTGACATTACCCTGGATACCGTGGCTCTTGATACATCACAAAGACTTGCTGTCTTGGTCACAGATGCGCCAGTAAGACGTGCAGCAACAATTTGTCCTGTTTTGAACTCTGGTGTGTCACCCATAATGTTGTGTGCATTGCAGTATTTTGAGCAAAACTGTGCTCTTACCCTGCTAATTGAACCTTCACACTCTGCTCTTACTGGTGCAATAATGTGCAATTAATGAAGATTGGCCACCAGGCTGCTCCAATTTAGCCATGAAACCTCCCACACTAAAATGACAGGTGTTTCAGTTTCATTGTCCAACCCCTGTAATACTAACATGCTGTAAGCAATATTGTTTTTGTCTTATTATACCTGAGCAGAGGCCTAAGCCAGATTTTTGCCAGATGTTAAATCCCTTTCCTCTAGCTTCACATTTCCCAGGATCCAACGCGAGAAACGGCTGAGCGTATCAGGGAGCTGGAGCGAGCTCTGAGAGAGAGCATGAACACTTCTTCTCACAGGGAGGCTCTGTGGGCTCAGGAGGAGCAGGCACATGGTCTAGCACAGAGACAGGTACACACAGTGAACAACCAGCACTGAGGGAGAGACTTCAGCTGCTTTCTCTACTGCTTGAATGATCATTTCTTTTCCTTTGCCTAATCAACGTCCTGCTCTCCTCTCCAGGAACATCCACAGCCTTTCACTTTCATTCTAACCGTGGCATGCCCTTCTGATTCTATATTTCTAAATGAACTTCTTTAACACACATACAGAGTCACACACAAGACCTGGAAAATACTGGTCTGATATTTGTTTGATAAAACACAGGTATTTGTAAGAGTGTTTTTTTTAAGCAGTGTGCATACTAATTGTTCCCCAATTGGAGAAACGTTGTTGTAGCAGATAAGCTCTGTAATTTAGCATTTAATACTAGTTTCTGGAAGCTTTTTTGGCACCATTCTTCATTGCTTGCTGCATTGATAAAGGTGTTTGTGCAAGTGCCTCCTCTTCTTCTTTTTGCTCTGTGTACAACTCATGATCGAACATATAGGGCCATATTTTAGCGATCTATAGTGCACTGGTCAATTGAGTATCGCGCAAATTTAAGGCTTGGTATTGGTGGTCAAAAAATATGCCTTGCGCTGCTCGAAATGTGCAATGAAGGCATGAACTAATTCTCTGAATAAATCATACTGGGTGTGTTTTGAGCACAGCGTGAAATAAACCAATCAGTGTGCCAGTTGTCATTCCTTTTAAGAGCCATGTACGCTCTGACTTTGATATCTCTGGCGTTGAAATCTTAACAGGGTACACCAGCAGGTAATTGATAGCAATGTTATTTTATTTGTTTTACTGTTTGTTGTTGATATAAATACTGGATTTGCACTTGCACATTTATTTCTGCTTAGAAATAAGTGTTAATATATAGTTACAGTAGAAACAGAATCACCATCATAAGTGAACCCCAAGGGGAGTCGATTTTCAGCTTAACGCTGATCATTTTTCCCGTTTGTTTAGACTGAAGACATCCTGTCTCAGCTTCTTGTAACTGGTCAGAAAGTCCCAACCATCTAGAAAAGTGCTTTCACGCTGCAGAAAACCAGATTGTGCATCTCGGCAACTTTCACACCTGTCTCTTTTGGTCGGAACCAAACAAGGCAGATGTGTTTCTTTTCTGTTTTAATCCTCACCTGGCTCTTAAAGGTTATGTCTACTGATTTATTTTACGTTACAGCAAAAACACCCATGATTAATGAAAGTGGCAGTCTATAGTATTTTGTGTCTAAGCTGAAAGCAGAAGTATTTCTGAGTGGATTAGAGATAAAATATTGTGTTTAATGGTATCAGTGTGCTGAACAATCATCCCTGCTAAGCCTAATATATTAATTCTAAAAAGTAGGGTGTCGGGTCACTTTTTGCGGGAGTTCTTTTGGCCACGTCACACGTCTTTACATACTTAAGTCAGACGTACAGCCTCTAAAAGAGGATCTGGCACAATTTTACTGAACGCGAGCAGCTGATGGAGCAATGGAGACTTCAGAAGGGCCCATTCACCCATAGTAAAAACAAAGAAACAAAGGAGAGAAGCGATAGAGTCCACGCTAAAACCAGGATTATTATCGGATTGGTGTTTGAATAGTAGAGAGAGCTCCGTAAGTGATGCTATGCTCTCTCTCTCTGGCTGAACATAACCTGGAATCGGATTCATCGCTCTGAAAGAGACCAAATCACACCGGCCCAGTTTAAAATGATTCTTCTGAATGCTCTGTAAAACCTACCTTACCCATTCTCACCAGAGAGGGCTCTAAATCCTCTAATCCCAAAATTAATTCATACCTTTTGCGTGTTTTAAGCTGAGCAAGCCATATTTTTTGTGCCCTCATGATACCACACACATATCAACACACCCTAAATCAAGCTGCACAATGCACAATTGATGTCTCGCTTTCAGATCGCTAAAATAGAGCCCCTTGTATCGCTAGGCCATCTCTCTCTGAACTATTTTATACTTCTAACTTCTAACATCCTTCTCTTTCTTTCAGCTCAGCACATCTCTGTGTTTCCTGTGCCCTAAACACATGAAGTTGAATGTGTGCTTTGCTCTTTATAACTGCAGCTGTTTCGTTCCAGCCTCTTTCCTTCCAGGTTTCTTAATTAGACGCATGATTTGGACCGTTCTTTCTCTGTTGTGCTTTATTTTCCATGTGTGTGTGTGTGTGTATGTGTGGCAGCTCCTCCTGACTGCTTCTCTCTGCATTGTTCCACTGAGCGCTCCCTCTCCTCTGTATCTGATGATGTCTTTGGTGCCACAGCTGTCTTGGGTCAGTTGTGAGTGCCGTGGCAGAGTTTGAACTTTGCGTTTATCCGTAAAAGGACTTTCTTTTCTGGCCGTTTTTGGAACGAATCAGGTTTCCTGTCTTCTCCACTGTTTCCACTCATAAAAAGAGGATGCCGATGAACTGGAGTGACCTCACTCTTTTCTCTCTCACTCTCTCACACATGCTCACTTACCCACACACACACACACACATGCACAAGCATGCACTGCACAGCAAGCAGACACACAGCTAGAGCTTATCTGCTCTGTTTAGCACCTGCAAATAAAACACATATATATAATAATTCATTCAAAAAGCTTTTTTTCATTTTTCTTCAGTCTGCTTCAAATTTCGGTAACACTTTCTATGAATGTCATCTCCATTAGACTCTATAACCACATTCATAACATATTATAATGCATTCATAAAGCATTATAAACATGGCTATAAATATTTATAAAAATACATAACCCATTATAGCCATGTTTATTAAGCATTATTTGTGAACTTGTGATCATAATACATCTACAAGCTGTGTTTATAATATATATGTTAAAATAGTATCTATATATCTATCGTTAATAATATAGTCCCACAATGAAAGTCTGGCACTTTACTGTTATAGAGCGCACAAAGACCTGTTATAATACATTATAATTGACTATAATTAATATTATATTTAAGACAAGAATAATTAATGAGTGGTTAAAATATATATTTATAGGATTACTGAGGGTTTGTTTGTAAGTTGGAAGCTTTTTTGTTTAGTCTGTAGGATGGGAATGATAAACATAATAAACATGGCTATGATGAATTATACATTTTTATAAATATGTATAGCCATGTTTATAATGCCTTATGGATGCATTATAATGTGTTATGAGTATGTTTATAGAGTCTTATAGAGATGACATTCATAGACAGTGTTATGCAAATCTATTTAATGGTTTTCTCATCTTTATCTTTTTTCCCTTATTTGGTATGTGTTACACGTCTGTTTTTAGTGGTAGCCGTGCTGTAGAGAACAATGGAGTGAAAAACTGTAACTTGTAACTGATCTAGCCTTAAAGGAAAAATCTGTTGTGAAATTGAATTTGGTTGTAATTGAACATGAAAACGAGTACAATATTTGTCAAATAGTTCACCTCTATTGGTCCCCAGCATTCTGAAATTGTGATATTGTAATGATACGATTAATAATGTAAGCTGTGCATCAGTGACCCGGAGTAATATAAACGGTATTAGGTATAATCAATAATCTGGTAGATATCATAAGCAGCAAAAAAATTATATTAACATTTCACATATGACACGTGACGATGTTAACGATGATAGTGCACATGTTTATATTGCGATATTGATGCTAAAACAATATATTGTGCAGCCCTTATTTAGTATTTGTACTAAAAGAGGTGTTGTGCCGTCTGTATTGAGATAAAATATGTGTGACCTGAGACATGTCCATGCTTGTGTGTGTGTGTGTGTGTGTGTGTCTGCAGAGGTGGAAAGTAATGAATTACATTTGCTCACATTACTGTAATTTAGTAGATTTTATGAGTAATTTGTAATTTTTAAAGTAGTTTTTAAAATAGGTAATTTTACTTTTACTCAAGTACATTTTGACACAAGTAGTTTACTTCACTACTTTGGAAAACTCCCCGTTACTGAGTAAAAAATAAAATGCTGGGGGAAAAAAAATTTGTCTGAATTAAAAAAGAGGTTTGAGTTTTGTTCTCCATGGCAGCGCAGCTGAACTAGCATGAACTAGTGTTTATTACGGTTAGCGGGAGAGACGCTGTGTGAATCAGCTGTGTAGCCTGGGGTCTGTGTGCGTGGCTCGGGGGAACCGGTGCTCTGTGGTACGGTGGCCGAGAAAGCCCAACGCAGTGCAAATTGAAAAGCGCTGCAAAAGCACAAAACACATCCATCAAAATTACAACACAGGCGCAGCAAATAGAAAAACGCGCTGCAACTAGAAAAACGCGCTGCAAATAGAAAAACGCGCTGCAAATAGAACCACAACACAACGGAAGTGAGTCACAACACAACGGAATTTTCCCGGGGGACCTTAAAAGATACTGTACCAGCTAAGCTGCGTCTTCAGTAACGTCTCGGACTTCACTATGTGTACAAAGGACAATAAGTGGCAAACAAGGCGTTTTGTGAAGCAGAACTTTTAATAATATGCACACAACCGTGGTAATCACAGGTAATAAACATAACTTACTTTTCAGAAGCTTGTTTGCCACTTATTGTCCTTTGTATACAGCTGGTACAGCATCTTTTAAGGTCCCCCGGGAAAATTCCGTTGTGTTGTGACTCACTTCCGTTGTGTTGTGACTCACTTCCGTTGTGTTGTGGTTCTATTTGCAGCGCGTTTTTCTATTTGCAGCGCGTTTTTCTATTTGCTGCGCCTGTGTTGTAATTTTGATGGATGTGTTTTGTGCTTTTGCAGCGCTTTTCAATTTGCACTGCGCTGGGCTTTCTCGGCCACCGTACTGTGGAGTTGTGTTACCCATCGATATGTGCTTCTTTACAGCACTGCGCATGCGCCCACTAATAGTTTTTTGTGTGATTTCATGTTTTTAATGATAATTCCTTAAGTTTTTATTGGATACATTAAACAATCTGCTTGGATGTTAAAAAAACTGGCAAGTTAAAATAATAATGAACTGTAAAACTATAAAAATACGGTTTATTGTCACCTATATGAGCAAACATTTTAACAGTAAAGAAAACAAATGGATCATAGAAACCTATACCACTTGTTCTTGAAAATGTTTTATGGGATGGTCTGAACAAATACTGCCTGAAAAATCCAAATTATTATTTGGAATAATAATTAATTAAAAATATTTAATTTATGATTTGTACTTTTTTACATCAAATAAATAAAAGTAACTATGTAACTTTTACTGAAAGTACATTTTTAAATGAGTACTTTTACTCGAGTAGACTTTTAGATGGGTACTTTTACTTTTACTTGAGTAGAATTTTAGCAAAGTAGAGGTACTTTTACTTAATTACAATTTTTCAGTACCTTTTTTACCTCTGTGTGTGTGTGAGAGAGAGAGAGAGAGAGAGAGAGAGAGAGAGAGAGAGAGACTTTCATGAAGGGAGAAGGAGAAGGAGGAAGTAATTGGAGTACCTTTATATCCCAGCTGTTCTTTTCAACAAGTCCAAAAAAGAGCAGAAAAAGAAGGAAAGTGTGCAATTCGGAGGCACTGGCCAATCATAACTTCTTAATGTTTTTCCAGTCTGGTTTGGGCTTATGTTGGGCAGAGAGCTTCTCTCAAAGAGACTATTTCAGAGTTTACTCATGGCAATTATACTGAGGGAAGCCATTGCCTTGTTTATTGTTCAGGAATTTCTAAACTAATGTCAAAGACCTCATAATTACCAGGTCAGTAACGTCATGGAGTTAAAAGGAAAGAGTTTATTAAAATCTAATTTAGGAAGGACAAGCAGGGTATGAACAGAATGGACAGTTTCCTGGATCGACAGAGTAAAGTTGTTTTTTTTTTTGTTTTTTTTTGTATTATTATTGCGGAAATCCTTTGCCTTGTTTATTGTTCAGCGATTTCCAAACTAATGTCGAAAACCTTGTAACAATAATGTCGTAAACTTAAAAAAAAATTGAATGAGGGCTTATTAAAGTCTGATGTAGGAAAGGAAAGTATATGGTTGATATATTGATGCATTGAATAATATATTTTTTTATCCTGCATTATTAGTCATTGTTTTTCTTTAATTAAAATGTCATCAGGAATCCGTCTGTAGTCGATGTGATTTCGTGGGAACTTCTTTTTCTTCTTTTTCCTTTTGCACAAAATTTCTGCCATTTAAAAAGTCTGCTCGTTTGAAATACAGTCATCCGACGGGTCTATGAAGAGGAAAAACTTTTTTTCTGCCCTCCCACCCCCCCAAAAAAAGAGTTAATGAGGTCAAAGACGATAATTTTTTAAATAGCTTGTGGCCTAAAGTCCGCCATCACCTGACTGCCCTAACAATAACTGGCTGTGCCACACTCACCCCACCCCCCCCAACCCCCACCCCCTCTTTTTCTTCTTTTCTCCCAGAGTAAAACAGTCTCATGATGTTTAATGCGCTCATCAAATGAAGCTTGCAGAAATGCAACCGTATTTAAAAAAAAAAAAAAAAAAAAAAACATAAAAAAAATTTGAGTGTAATAAAGAAAGGGAAAGAATGTCGTGAGTTTTGGCGCTGGAGGCCCACCTCTGCGCCCCGGAGGTCCGGAGCGTTTGAACCGTAGCTGCGGAGCGGGCGACAGCGATGCAGTCGGACAGCAAGGCTTTAACCGGGCTGCTCTGGACCAATGGGGAGCGAAGGAGCAGGTGATGGATTAGCGCAGAGCTCAGAGAGAGAGCTATTGAAGTCGCGCTGCATTAGCACATATTAGCACGCACACAGGCTAAAGGCGCTAAGCAGCTTAGCATCTCACATCACCCCCCACTACTAGCCAGCTCATTTGACTAAAGCACATTGTATTCATTATTAATGAAGTACTTGCAGAGTGTGTGTGTTCCTGAAAGGAAACTTGATGTCCACAAAGTGATTGACAGATTTAAAGCAGTGGGTCTAGTAGACTACTTCCCCATACCAAGCATTTATTAATAGTTTAGTAATATCTATCTAGTAGAAGTAATCAATAATCTAGTGAGTCAGCTAATTTCATGACTTGTCTTTAGGCATGCGACTTAACTTCAGTCTTACAGAGTTGCTGAAGTGACAGTAAATGCTGTAATTTGAAAAATACACACATATAATATCTTACAAAATGCATATTTTATTATATCTTTTTTATGGGACAGCACTGAATATATGATAATTTGATATAATGTGAAATAGCCAGTGTACAGCTTGTATAACAGTGTAAATTTGCTGTGTCCTCAAAATAACTCAACACACAGCCATTGATGTCTAAACCACTGACAAAAAACATTAGTACACCCCTAAGTGAAAATGGCTATTTTGTGCTCAATTAGCCATTTAAGGTTTGCAAGGTCTCAGGTGTGAATGGGTAGCAGGGCTGATAAATTGGGTGTTTTGGGTTCTATTCTCTCATACTGTTCACTGGATATTCAACATGCCACCTCATGGCAAAGAACTCTCTAAGGGTATAAGAAATTCAAAATATGGCCTAGTTTGTTTTTAACTGTTTTTAACACTCTAAATCTAAGATGACCAAGCTCATACAGCAGTTTTCCAGGACGGGTTCCACGTGTTCAGTGTAATATCCAGAGGTCAGCTTTACAAAATACACGCACGAGTGCTGCCAGCATTGCTGCAGAGGTTGAAGATGTGAGCGGTTAGTTTGCAGTGTACTCACTACAGTTGCCAGTGGTTTAGACATTAATGGCTGTGCGTTGAGTTATTTTGAGGGCACAGAATATTTACACTGTTATACAAGCTGTACACTGATTACTTTACATTGTATCAAAGTGTCATATCTTTGGTAATGTCCCCTGAAAAATATAAATATAATATAATATTTACAAAAATGTAAGGGATATGCTCACTTTTTATGAGATACTGTGTATATTGTGATTGAGTGAGTGTTTTTCAAAATCATTCTTAGCATTTCAATTACCTTTTAGTTGACTCTGCTTTTTTATCTGGAAGGTTATGGCAGTCAAAAACTATGAAAATATAATTTGGGAAATTACTTATATTGAGCCATTTCAAAATAGTGCACCAAACCCAAAGAATATCCAACAGCCATGCTGAGATGGGAAACTTACCACTGTCCAAAGGATAAAAGGATGTCCAAAATGAAAACACATCAAACAAACTAAAAACACTGAAACCCCTATACTGAAAAAAATATATAAGTAAAATCTACTTACATTTTTTTCGCAACTTTCGGCATTTGTTTTTTTTTTTTTTTTTTTAAGTAAATTTAATTTCATGTAAATTTAAGTAACTTCAACTCGGTTTTAAGACTTAAATGTTACATAGATTAAATAAGTAAACTGAACTTCAGTCAATCTTTTAGTAAACTTTACTTCATTTCTGATAACAATATTACCTAATTACAATTACTTAATCTATACAACATTACTCAAATAATTTATGATACGTAATATATTGTAATTCCTGAAATGTAGTTATTTTTTGTTAAAACACAAAATTTAAGTATACTAAAAAGAATGTATTACATGCCATCCATGTGTTGAGACAGTGAGACTTGGTCTGTTTACAAAATAAATCTTTGAGATTATGTAAATATTTGAATGTGTGTTTTAACTAAAAATATAAAAAATTCAGGAATTAAAATATATTATGTATCATAAATTATTTGTAATTAGGTAATATTGTATGCAGAAATGAAGTAAAGTTTACTAAAAGAAAGGATTGACTGAAGTTCAGTTCACTTATTTAATCTATGTAACATTTAAGTCTTGAAACCGAGTTGAAGTTACTTAAATTTACTTTAAAAAAGCAAATGCAGAAAGTTGCGAAACTTTTTTAAAGTAAATTTTCCCATCATTTTTTTTCAGTGCACAAGGATTGTGCAATTTCAAAGTGCATATCCTCGTTTTTCAACTTTTTTGAATAATGCCATATCTGAGGATGTATGCATTGTTATATTTGCTGTGTTGTAGCATTACACAATTAAAAAAAAAAAAATAATAATAATAATAATAATAATAATTAAAAAGACATAGTACATACAGACATATACACTTCTGTATCTTTTTTCCTTCACTTTTCTATATGCATGAAGAGTGCATTGTTTCTGACACATGTGAACCACACTGTGGTACCATGGTATCCTGAAAATGTGTGAACAATTTGCTGTCTTCAAGAAAATTAGGCCTGTGCCCTTTTGCTTGCCACTTTTCCCGCCTCTCTCTCTAAAACCACATGTTGTGGTTTAGTTGCCTGTTGTATTGCATGTGCACTTCTGTTCTTATGTGGGAAAACGCCTCAACAAATGTGATTTTCTATATTGTTTCTATACTGTGCGGATAGTTCCTTTTAGTTGTGTTTTTTATGAGTAAAAAAGAAGAACCTCTAATGATTGCTGAGTCTTAGTTAAACGCAGGCATGCAGTGTGGTGAGAACTGAACATAAGTGCAGCCTCATTTGTAAGTGAGACTAATCACATGAGCCCAATGAGGTTAACAGGAATTTGTGACTTTTTTGGATTAGAGAGCATCAGCCGCTTTTTCAAGTCTTATTCCTAAGAAGTGGGAAAAGAAAGAACTTGCATCAAACAGAAATTGTTTGCAGGTTTTTAGTTGGCAGGACTTACAAATGGATTTGTACTCTGTAAAGGTTAAGTACATCACAAGCAAAAAAAGCACTAAGTACATTTAATATCTTGGATTTAGAGAACAGTCTGGCCCAGCCTTTGAATAGTGATACATCTGGTTCAGTGCAGTGCTAATCAGTGATTTATTCAGCTTCAAAATTAAGCAGCTTCACAAACAAAATGTTCTATATAAAATGTCTTGTCTGACAGGTAGAAATGTCCCTGATCGGGGTCTATCACATAATTTCTAAAGGATCGAACAAAGTACTGCCACTATGATCGGGAGCTCGCCATCAGCGGCTGGAGCCCTGAGAGAGCACAACTGGCCTTGCTCTCTCTGGGTGGGCAGATGGCGCTCTCTCGCCACATCAGTCCTAGGGTAATGTTGATCAGCACAGGGCATCTGTGAGCTGATGTATTGAAACCAAGTTGCTGTGCTTTCCTCCAAGCCCTAGCTACTCGGAAATGCTACATCAGCAGCAGTTGGCCTTGTAAATTAAGAAGAAATTTGAATTAAAATGGAAAAATAAATTAATGAATTATTACAAATAATAAAAGAAAAAAAATGTAATGTAACATTGTTACTCCACAAGTTCACTATAGACTCTATATGCAGCTAAATTAGTGTATATTTTCTTCATTTAAGCTATTATTAAAACTTCTGCCAGGCCTAATAAACTACATACCACTATTATTACTGCCTCCCTCCCAAATATACAGAGGAAATCCAGCATTAAAAAATTATCATGATCTTATGATCTTATCATAATTAATCACAGAATTTCTGTTGTTGTGTGACATTTTTTAGTTATTTAGTTTATTTAAGAAAAGTATATGCATATTTAAATTGAAATCCTTTATATTGGTCATTTAGTACTTGTTGTTTTGTGCTGAAATTGACTGTTTTAATACTGTTGTTTCAATAATGATTAAAAATTTAAAAAATAATAATAATAAGGGACAACTTGGATGTGTTCTTTCTTCTTTTTTACTTTATTGCGAAAAGTATCGAATCAGGACTGAGTCTCGGCAGATACTCAAAATCAAATAATGCACAAAAAAAAAATGTGATCGGGACATCCCTACTGACTGGTTAAAATACATGTATATGAAAATAATGTGGTAAGTTGGTTTTGTATAGAGGAAAAGCAGAAGGCAGTGGCTGTATGTAATTATACTCTCAGGAGTATAAATGTTTGTGTAATGTATTGTAATTTATTATATTGTGTGTATTTGGTTGTTGATTTATTCCTGTTTTGTTAAAGTTGGAGGAGCTGATGGCAGCCTTGGAGAAAACGAGACAAGAGCTGGACGTCACGAAGCAACGGCTGTCCACCACGCAGAGCTCGCTTTCTGAGAGGGAAAATAACCTGTCCAGCTTGAGACAAGAACGACGAAAACAAATGGAGGAGATTCTAGAAATGAAGTAAGTATGAAGTTTTTTCTTGTATATAAGCAGCCACTGTTGGAATTTTAGTTTAGTTCTCCAGCACCGAGGCTGGTTCAGTAGATTCTAGAAAAGGAAGAGGAAATTCTAGAAAAAAAAAAAAAAACGGCCCTGCAGCCTCAGTACTTCCTCCTTAGTTGTGAATACACCGGTATTGTGTGGACAATGCACCCACGTCCCATGGGTCGGAGGGCCAGCAATTCTTCTCGGGATTAAACACGATATTCCTCGCTGCCCCGCATATTTACTCTAAAAATGTCCTTATAATATAAATGTGTAGTAGCACAGAGACGATAAATAAACGTAAAAAAACTCGGAAAACACACAAAGGAGACAGAGCTACTGTAACAGGCAGCCACTCGCTTCAGCACTGGAAGTATTAGCATTAGCCGTTAAACCCAGCACTAGCTCTTTCCCCTTTCAATTGGACTGTAGTCAGCGTGTTTGCTGTGTTAAAACAAGCTATGTGGGACAAACTGCTAGCTAATATACTAGCATTTACTAGCGCTAACTACAGCTGGCTAGCACTGCTAAACGAGCCTGGATTTATTAGCTTACTGTAAACAAAACGGAAACAGTTTACTCAGTCAGAATATTTTCAGGAGAGAAATCTCTGTAGATTAACATCCAGTTCTAGGTTGACTTTAAAAGAAAACGTTATTTTTTTTCTTTACGAATTACTGTTTTGCTTTCCCAGCTTGTCCATTAGAAGGGAAATAAGACAACACCCTTGTTCACTTCAAGTATGCGTTCTTACTAGTGTTGCTTAATGCACCTTATAATCTAGTGCACCTTGTGTATGAAAATAGACCAGAAAATAGATGTTCATTGATAGTGCACTTTAAAATCTGGTGCACCTTATTGCCTGAAAAATATACTAGAAAAACTAAGATTAGAAAAAGCTTGGTTATACAGTATGTATGTGTTGTGGTAGGCAGTGACCAGTGATATTGCACATAGGTTGATAGTGAATAAATAGCAAATAAATAGTAGATAAATGGTGATATTAAACAAAGTGATGGTAAACAGATACTGTTAAACCTGGTGAATTTATCTATTGTACATAATAAAACATTACAGCAGTAATAAGCAGAGTTTTATTCACATAGTAATAAATAGTGAACTGCTGTCTACTAAAAGCACAACACTGATTAAGTGTAAACTGTGTGAGTGCATGTAAAAATATTATATCTTTATTTAAGTTTCGTAAAACAGCTAAGAATCATGATGATTAAAGTGGTGATGAAATAAATGTGACGAGACATTTCTGACGCAATTATTCTGTATGTCTGTTAAACAAGTAAACACTTATGCAATTTCCCTCCTATTGTCAGTACATGAAAGAGAAACAATCTTTGGATTAAGAACTTTTGGCAACCAACAAGCAACAAACACTGTGGGAGGACCACAGATATAGAGTCCAGGTGTGCGTCTGACAGGGGGAAGGAGAAAGATGGAGAGTGCAGAGGGGCATGTGTTATCTCACTGCTATTTGGGCTCCATGTGTTCATGATTTAAAAGAGAGAGAGAGTGGTGTATTCTGTACTTCGACTTTTACAACTACTACAACATATACGAGTGTTCTTATAGATCACCCTTGTTTACTTCAGTTAAAATGCTCAGTAGGAGGGCCAGGAGTCTAAAGTGCTCCCACTATGATTGGGAGATCTCTGGTTCGAATCCCGGTCATGCAGCTTGCCATCAGCTGCCGGAGCCCTGAGAGAGCACAATTGGCCTTGTTCTCTCTGGGTGGTTAGATGGCGCTCTTTGCCCTCATCTCTCCAAAGGGTGATGTTGATCAGCACAAGGCTTCATCTGTGAGCTGATGTATCAGAACTGAGTGTGCTGTGATGCTACTCAGCAATGCTGCATAAACAGTAGTTGGAAAAGAGGCGGTGCCTGACTTCACATGTGTGATGGGGAATATACAGCTGACTAGCAGCTGTTTAGTTGGGACAATTGGCCTAGCAAAATTGGGAAAAAATGAAATAAAATTATAAAAAAAGAATAAATGTCCAGTGGAAAGATGTTAGTCATAATGTTGTAACTTTAAATTCTAAAATTCTACACTTTTTTTTTTACATTTTCCCTTAAACTTTTTCTCAATATTTTTTAATGTCTGCTGGTGAAATTCTTATTTTTTATTTATTATTTTTTTGTGGTGCATTTTCGCACTTACACCATCAAATAAAGCAAATAGAGCAACAAACAAGCTAACAAATATTGGTAATGTTACACACTTATACACAATACCAATAAAATGCACAAAAGAAGTAAATAAAAAGTCAGATTTTTTAATCAAACTCTGTAACATAATCTCATAGTAGATGTATCTGCATACAATCCCAATTATTGATAAACTGAAGAGATGACCATATCCAATTGAATAAATCTGTTGATGAGTGTATCAGCATACATTTCACACTCCTTAGGTATTTATTTTTTTTTACAATTTTATACCAATTCTTAAGAGAGGGAACCTTATTATTCATCACATTTTATAAGACGGTTAAATACTCTTTCTTACTGCATAATTCCAAATACTTAACACATTTTTATCTTTTTATTTTTATTTAAAAGTTTTTCATTTGGAATGCCAAAACATGAATGAAATAGGATTGCAGTCTAGAATACAAACAACTGAGGCCCAATACTTTTTTATACTTCATTTTTAAATGAAGAACTTTTTAAAGTGACCGTCATGTGTGTTATGAAGTCATGTAGGGCCATTTAAAAGCATGCCACTGATGTTCTTGACACTGTTATGACCTTTAATTTTGGAAACCCACAGCATACCTTTGTAATTACAGCAGCGTACTCAGAAGTAAAGCACATTCCTGTCATTTATCCACATTACAGCATTCACCTTCTCTCACTTTCTGCTTTCCCTGCACTTTAATAACTCAGTAATTATGCTACTCTTACACAGAGCGTAAATGAAGGCGAGAGAGTGTATAGTCTCTCTGACCGACAGCCCGGTTTGAGCTGCCCTCACAAAGCGCCCCTTAATTCAGACAGACAACCAATTTACATGTAAGTGGATTCAGATGGCAAAGCCAAGGGTGCCCTTGTCTGTAACTGTGCTCTCTCTCTCTCTCTCCGTCTCTCTCGCTCTGTCTCTCTCGCTCCCTCGTTCCTGAACAGTGCTGCAGTGTTTTAGGCTGTGGTATTTGGGTAGATTTGCTGAGGATTGTGGCACTAATTTGGCTGAGTGTTTCAATCCTGAAACAAGTTTCGGCCTTACACCCTCTTTTAGCTGAAAGTGAAGGAGTCTGGGAAAATTACCGCTCACCAGGAAAAGAGGGCCAACATGTCACATGACATGAATTTCTGAAGTACTAGTGCATGACAAAAAATAATTTAATATTATCAAAATTGTTGTAAAGAAAATTTGCTGTAAGAATTTTGGGTAACACTTCCTATGAACCCTGTATTCATAATGTCTTATAAATGCATTTATAATGCATTATATGACATGCATAATACCTTATAAGGACTCTAATAAGACTGTATAATAACTCATAAGTACTTACAGCGATATTCATAACACATTATAAACTACAATTGTAAGGGTTTATAAAGAAAGGGCTTATAATGCCTTATAATATCTGTTTGTTAGTACATTGGGCAATGTAGTGTTGTAATGCATTATAACACAGATTTGGTATAAGTTGGTATAATGCATTATAATATACAGCTATGGTAAGCTTTTGTAAATGTGTTTAACACATTATTAAGCCTTATATACAGTCATTACAGGCTTTAGGTCAAGTGTGTTTTCAAATGCTTACAGTAAGGCATGATGACATTTACTTCACATTTAAAACACACTTCTCTTAAAGCCAGTAAAGAGCACTCATATTGCTTTATAAGACATTACAGTGAGGCATGATAAAATTGACTTCATATGAAAACTCACTTCACCTAGTCAGTAATGACTGTATATAAGGCTTAATAATGTGTTACACACTTTTTTAAAAACTTAGTTTGAGAAATCATTGCTGCATATTATAATGCATTATAACAAAATATACCAAATATGTGTTATAGTGCATTACAACACTACAACACTATAAGTACACTGTACAAAGTACTTATGAGCTATTATACAGGCTTATTCCAGTCATTATAAGGTATTATGCATGTCATATAATGCATTATGAATGCATTGGTTCATATTAAGTGTTACTGAATTTTCCTAGGAAAACACTGCAGTGACTTTAGACTTGATATAACACAGTGCACACACTGCCAAAAGTACCAATTGGTCAATAAACAAAATAAGGGTTGGCAACGAGACAAATAAACAATACAGGGCTAGGCAAGAGAGTGGTCAAAAACGGGTCGATAACAAAGAAACAAACACAGAAGAATAAAGGGAAGAACAGAAGACAGGGGGTATTTATACTAGTGAGAGCAGGTGTGAGCAATCTAGAAACTAGGTGAGCCAGAACACCGAAGAATCCCCTGATCAGGAATAACCAGGAGGTCTGGCATAGGTGCATGCTGGGATGTGGAGTCTTTGATGTGTGTTCTAGAGTCCATGGCAGGCAGATTTGACAATGTCAGGACTGATATCAGTTTCTTGATTAGATACAATCTAATCTATACAATCTGACTGGCTTTCTTACATACACTGTCAACATGATCTGTAAAACTCAACAGGTGATCTAAATGTATCTCTATAGATTAATAACACAGTTTTTATGTTACCATCAGTGTTAGGCACGCTACTTTGAAAAAGTAATTAGTTATAGTTACTAGTTACTTCTCCAAAAAAGTAACTGAGTTACTAACAGAGTTACTCCACTATAAAAGGAACTAGTTACCAGTAAAAGTAACTATTGTGTTACTATTGCACCACCTTCTCAGAGCGTGTTTCATAACCTTACAGCCCACCTGTTTACAACTTGAAAACGTCAAGACCCCCTAATAATTAATTATAATAATAATAATAAAAAAAAAAAAAAAAAAAAAATAATAATAATAATAATAATAATAATAATAATAAAATATCTAAAAAAAAAAACAGAGTAAAATAAACTCTTGCTAGAATAACTTTACCCTGAATGGGGATTTAGGCTTTTCAAAATATAGTAAATTATCTTCTTACTGGAAACATGCTCTTATATTGTGCTTCTTTTGTATTTTTACCTTTAAATATACACACAAGAGTAGCACGGTTTGACAGGGTAGCACAACTCGACAGAACACCTGATGGGCATATCCATGTGGGCGTATCTGTGACGTTTTTATATATTCAAATCCAGCAACAGGTGTAGTCAATGGTAAGTTTAAGATTTTTAATCAACCTCACTGTGATCTATAGTTCTATAAATCCGTTTTCAGCTGGTTGAAAGGCAGCTGTTCTGTGTGTGTATGTTCCTCCCTCACACACAGCGG
This sequence comes from Astyanax mexicanus, assembly GCF_023375975.1. Taxonomy (NCBI): domain Eukaryota; kingdom Metazoa; phylum Chordata; class Actinopteri; order Characiformes; family Acestrorhamphidae; genus Astyanax; species Astyanax mexicanus. The sequence continues at coordinate 10,744,235 of NC_064419.1, forward strand.
AACTTTTTGTCGGAGGGCGGGGCTGTGCTCATGCAGCGGCTCTCTCTATTTAAATGAATAGGATGTGCTGTGCTGGTGGACGGGGAGAGGATGTGTCTTTCTAAAATTAGATTTCAAGTCGCGGGCCACAAAATATCTCTCTGCGGGCCGCGAGTTTGAGATCCCTGATTTAAAGTGCTCACTACAGACTACTGTCTTCCTCTGAGGATGAGCCTGCGGACCCCTAGAGAAACCCTGGTCTCATCCTCCTCTCCCTTGTGACTCTCACACACACACACACACACTTGCTCCTTTGTCTGTATGCTCGAAGTTTAAAAAAATGTTTATTGAGTGGCTAAAGAGAGTCAAGAGTCAAGAGGCTTTTATTGTCATTACATCTGAGTACAGGTACACAGTGTGATGAAATTACGTTCCTCCGGAACCATGGTGCAACATAGAACAACAAGCAATAGACAACATAAAGTGCAGGAGTGACGACAGTGCAACATAAAATTATAAAATTATAACACTAAATAACAATAAATACAATAAATACAAAAGACGAGACAATTTAAAGACAGGACAGTGCAGTACCGATACGGTATAATAAAGTGTATAGTGGGGATAAGGTGCAGAGATGTGTGACATACTGTAACATATATAATCACAGCAGTTACTGAGGTAGAGTTTATAGTTTTTAAGAGTGCAGCAAATAAAGTCATGTCAGCCTCTGTGTGCTGACTGGGTGTGTGTGTGGGTGAAGTTCAGTTCATTGTGAGTGTAAAGGGGGGGGGGGTGTACAGTTTAGTTTTGTGTGAGTGTGTTGGGTGAGTGGTGGGTGGGGTGGGAGTTCAGTTCTGTCTCTGTGCGTTGAGAAGTCTGACTGCCTGGTGGATGAAGCTGTTGCAGAGTCTAGTAGTGGAGGCTCGGATGCTCCTGTATCTTCTGCCGGACGGCATCAGAGCGAAGAGTCCGTGTGAGGGATGGGTGGGGTCGTCCACAATGCTGGTGGCTTTGCGGATGCAGCGTGTGGTGTAGATCTCGGTGATGGAGGGAAGAGAGACTCCGATGATTTTCTCAGCTGTCCGCACTATCCGCTGTAGGGTCTTGCGGTCTGAGGTGTTGCAATTCCCAAACCAGACGGTAATGCAGGTGCTCAGGATGCTTTCTACAGTCCCTCTGTAGAACATGGTGAGGATGGGGGGTGGGAGATGTGCTTTCCTCAGTCTCCGCAGGAAGTAGAGGCGCTGCTGGGCTTTCTTGGTTATGGAGCTGGTGTTGAGGGACCAGGTGAGGTTCTCTGCAATGTGAACACCGAGGAACTTGGTGTTATCCACAATTTCCACAGCAGAGCCGTTGATGTTCAGCGGGTGGTGGACACCTGGAGCTCTCCTGAAGTCAACAACCATCTCCTTGGTTTTATCCACGTTAAGAGATAGGTTGTTGGTTCTGCACCAGTCCGTCAGCCACTGCACCTCCTCTCTGTATGCTGACTCGTCGTTCTTGCTGATGAGGCCAACTACAGTTGTGTCATCAGCGAACTTGATGATGTGGTTTGAGCTGTACTTTGCAGTACAGTCATGAGTCAGCAGAGTGAACAGCAGTGGGCTGAGCACACAGCCCTGGGGGCGCCGGTGCTCAGTATGGTGGTGCTGGAGGTGTTGTTTCCAATCCTGACTGATTGTGGTCTCTCAGTCAGGAAGTCTAAAACCCAGTTGCAGAGGGAGGAGTTCAGGCCCAGCAAGCTCAGTTTTCCAATCAGATGCTGAGGGATGATGGTGTTGAATGCTGAACTGAAGTCGATGAACACGTCTTGAAGCACGTCGGCACGATTGCAGTACTCAGAGAGATGTTGTAAATGTCCGTGAGAACATCCGTGAGTTGTTCTGCACATCCTCTGAGCACTCTGCCAGGAATGCTGTCTGGTCCTGGGGCTTTCCGTGGGTTGACTCTGAGTAGAGTTTTCCGCACATCAGCTGAGGACAGGCACAGTACCTGGTCGTTTGGAGGAGGTGTAGTCTTCCTTGCTGTCGTGTAGTTCTGTGCTTCGAACCTTGCGTAGAAGGAGTTCAGTGCATCTGGAAGGGAGGCATCACTGTTACAAGCAGGGGAGGGTGACTTGTAGTTGGTGATGGTCTGGATGCCCTGCCACATGCGGCGAGTGTCAGTAGTGTCCTGGAAGTGGGCGTGGATTTTCTTTGCGTAGGTGCGCTTTGCCTCTCTGATCCCCCGGGAGAGCTTGGCTCTAGCTGTTCGGAGGCCAGCCCTGTCCCCTGACTTAAAGGCCTTGTCTCGGGATCTCAGCAGCACACGCACCTCTGCAGTCATCCACGGCTTCTGGTTGGGGCGGGATGTGATGGTTTTGGAGACAGTAACATCCTCAATGCACTTGCTGATGTAGCCAGTCACTGAGTCTGTGTACTCCTCCAGGTTGATGGAGTCATCAGAAGTAGCAGCTTCTCTGAACATGTCCCAGTCAGTGTGCTCAAAACAGTCCTGAAGAGCAGAGATGGCTCCTGGAGGCCAGGTTGTAACTTGCTTCTTCTCTGATTTGGCACGTCTGATGAGCTGTCTGTATGCTGGGATGAGCATGACAGTGATATGATCAGAGTAGCCGTAGTGGGGCGGGGCTCTGCTCTGTATGAACCGGGAATGTTAGTATACACACAATCGAGCAGGTTAGCTCCACGGGTTGGAAAATCCACATGTTGGTGAAAGCTGGGCAGCAGAGCCTTCAGATTACTGTGATTGAAATCACCAGCAACAATAAACAGTCCGTCGGGGTGTGAGTTCTGGAGTTTGGAGATAACAGTGTACAGTTAGCATTAGCACCGTTAGCATTAGCATTAGCACTGGGTGCTACATACACTGCTATTATGTACACGCTGCTAAGCTCTCTGGGCAGGTAGAATGGCCTGGCTCTGACTACAGCAAACTCCACCAGCGGCGAGCAGTAGCTGGAGATCAGCGCAGCGTTGTTACACCATGCTGTGTTGATGTAAACACACACCCCACCTCCACGTACTTTGCCCGAGAGGCCAGCGTCGTGGTCCGCGCGGTAGCATAGCATGCCGCTCACCTCAATCGCGGAGTCCGGGATGGAGTCCGTTAACCACGTCTCCGTGAAAACGAACACACAGCAGTCTCTGAACTCGCGCTGGGATGTCCGCTGGAGCCGGAGATAGTCAATCTTGTTCGGCAGGGAGCAAACGTTGGAGAGAAGGAGAGATGGAACCGCTGGCCGGCTGGAGTTAGCCATTAGCTTAGCGCGGACTCCGGCTCTCTTACCGCGCTTTCGGCTCCTCGCGCAATGCTTGCGGAGAGACCAAAGTAACGTGCAGTAACGGGGTGTGGGAAATGGTAACGCCGTTATAGTTTCAGTTAGAGTAATTAGAGTAGTTAGATTACTCCTTACTAACTGGCATTAGTAACAACGTTTATTTCAACGCCGTTACTCCCATTACTGGTTACCATGTGTTCAGGACAGGACCTGCATTCACACAAATAAAAAAAATATATACTTTATGTTTAGGTATCCACCTCTTTCTTGCTCACCTCAACGTGTTTTTTTTTCTTCTCCTTGAGACGGAAGAAGTCTCTTTTAATGTATAACAATGCCGTTTGTCAGTGGGAAAGCCCTTCTCTTGAAGAAGCTTTTGAAGGAAACCCAAAACCATAATGGCTCTAGCGATGCAATAGCGGTGTAATAGCTTGATAAATTCCTCACTGAAGAGAGTGCATACTGTTTTCATTTGCCAGTCCCCTGTCATACACTGAGCACTTTCCCTGGAAACATGCTTGGCTATGTTTCACGAGCAGGTCGTCTGAAAAGCCCGTTCTGATCTGATCTCCTTGCTTAGCCTGCATAACACTCACACTCATACACACTGAGACATGCGGAGAAGAGACAGGATAAAGAGTTGTGTTATTAAACCCTTGAGATATGTCTGGTATGAATGTTGCCGGCCATATGGCACACTTATGCATGTATGTGTGTGTGTGTGTGTGCATGTGGGTGTATATGGTGCATGCTCTTCTAAGAGATAAATTATTCAGCTTTGGGTTCACCAATGTCATACTTATCCCATTTATCACATTTATTTCTTAGTTGGACTCATCTTGTGCTTCCTTCCTCTTTAGATAGTCTCTCTTTTTTATTGGAGATAGAAAGCAGTCTAGTTAAATGTGTGTGTTGCAATGTGCTAACAGCTCTGGAAAAACTTCAGTTTCTTAATCAGTTTCTCTGATTTTGCTATTTATAGGTATGTGTTTGAGTAAAATTGAACATTGTTGTTTTATTCTATAAACTACAGACACCATTTCTCCCAAATTCCAAATAAAAATATTGTCATTTAGAGCATTTATTTGCAGAAAATGAGAAATGGCTGAAATAACAAAAAAGTTGCAGAGCTTTCAGACCTCAAATACTGCAAAGAAAACAAGTTATAGTATAATTATATTCAAGTTCAGAAATCAATATCTGGTGGAATAACTAAGTTTTCATGCATCTTGGCATGTTCTCCTCCACCAGTCTTACATACTGCTTTTGGATAACTTTATGCCACTCTTTGTGACAAAAACTCTTGGTTTGATGGCTTGTGATCATCCATCTTGCTTTTGATTGTATTCCAGAGGTTTTTAAGTTGGTAAAATCAAAGAAACTCATCATTTCTAAGTGGTCTCTTTTATTTTTCCAGAGCTATATAAACCTTGGACTTTGGGACAGCCATTGCTATGGGTTTAACTTTGATACATACTATACACTGTATGGACAAAAGAACAGGGACACCAGTACTTCTACACCAACAGGAGGTTTTATGATATCCTGTTCCAAATTCTCAGCCATTCACATGGTGAAGACGCCCCTCTTTGGAGCTATAATAGATTCCACTTTTCTGGGAAGAAAAAGATTTTTACAAGATTTCAGAGTGTATGTGGGATATTTTGTGCATTTCTCCAGAACATTATTTGTGAGGTCAGATATGATGTTGGAGAATACCTGGCTTGCAATCTCCATTCTAGATCATTCCAAAGGTGTTGGATGTGTTTGAGATCAGGGCTCGGTGTCAATTTCTTCCACACTTCATCTGTAAAGGCCTTTTTTCACAAAGCTGGAAGTGAACATTTGTCCAGACTTTCTTGGGGACCAATCTTACGTCATTAAAATAGCTTTGGAGTTTAGTATCTTCAGCTGAGACATCCAAAAGCGCTGCACTGTTAAGATACCAACATGCCAAAGTCAGAGTGCACCTGCTTCTTAAAGTAAATGGCAAGCAACACAATGATTGGTTTATTTCACGTTACAGCCAAAACACACCCATGATTAATTAAGAGTATTAGTTTAGTCCCTTTGCATGTTTTGAGCTGCGCACCCATGACACCAAGTGCGTAATTGACATCTCATCTGTAGATCTCTAGAAAAAGGCCCTTTAACAATTTCTTTAACATTATTTTGTCATTCGCCAAACCCATACTCCTCCATTAGCTTATTAGATAGAAGAAGGAAAGGTAAACATTTTCATTTTTTATTTCTAGATACAGCTGCTTGACCTAGGGAACCCATGCTATAAGCTCTGGCACTGAGTTTTTGTGTTGGTCTTAATGCTATAAGAGGTTTGGAGATCTAATGGTATTGACCCAGCAGAGCATAGCTGACTTTTAGTAGTTGCTGTGGTTTGTAAAATAATACCACTCAGAGCTTATTATACTATACCATAGAATAATAAGAGGAAGGAATTGCACCTGTGGCCTACTATTACAGTATTACAGTACTGTGCTGAAATGTAATGAGTTCTTTAGAACCACCCATTCGTTCACTAGTGTCTGATAAGGCAGATTACACGGCCAGGTGCTTGATTGTATACAACTGTGGCAGTAAAACATAACTGAAGCACATAAATTTGGTGATTAAGAAGCATGTCAGTCTGTTTTTTTTTCCATATAATTTTTAAATAACTATATTTTGCAGTGTAAGAAACATTTAGAAATTCGTAGGGAATGCACAATAGCTAAAACACAATTACAATCCAATCCAATTTGCATCATAATTAGCAGTTTTGACAAGCTTCATGCTGACTGCCACTATTGTTATTAGGCTTGCAATGTACTTTTTTTCTAGGTATCACTGTCATGCAGCATCAGAAAGCATATAATCAAGTCTAATCAATTTTGCAGTTTGCAAAAGGATGATTGGTCCCACATTTCTTTTTCTTTTTAATTACTTTATCCTTAGCCTAGTGTGAATCTTCTCCACCAAACATGTATTTGTCATAGATTTGAATTAAAGAAGGAAAATTATGTAATATATTTAATTATTTCTTTTACTCCAAGGTTTTATTTAGCTAAGCCGGTTAGCCACCCACTCAGCTGCACTTCCCCTATCACTAGCAGTGCCCAATAGCATTACTGAATAGCCAGCACACTTGGAGGAAAGTGCAGTGACCCAGCTCTGATATATCAGCTAACAGATGCCTATGCTGACCGACATCACCTTAGGGGTAATAAGGAGAAAGAGCGGCATCTACCCACCCGGAGAGTGCTTTCTCTGACTCTGACTGCTGATGGCAAGCAGCATGACCCACTTTTCTTTGGGTTTATTTACCTGCTTTGAATTCAACTGTTCTGCAATTGGGTTCAACAACCCTATGGGCTGGAGAGCTACTAGTCTGTAGCACTCCATCTCATTACACTTCATTTTCCAAAACAGATTTTTTTTTTTTTTGATCCCAAGACCCCTGCTCCAGGAGGCAAACATGCTAACCACTAAGCCACTGTGCTTTAAGGTTATGCATAAAGGTCGGTAATCTGGGTTTATGAATGAGCGAATGTGTTAATGTGTTTCTGTTTGCCCTCAGTGTTACAGTAAATCTGGCAGTGCGTTTTATGAATGTACTTTATTGACTCATAGTGCTTTCATTCAGTGTAGATGATTATTATCCTTGTGGATTTCATTCATACGTGCTGCTGTTCAAGCCTCCAGTTAGATAAGATGATGTTCCCTTTCCCTATTTACCCAACAGCTGTTAATTATAGACTATTCAGCAAGACTGTTTGTATCTGAATCAGTGAAGGACAGAGAGTGTACAGTAAGCACCACCATTTATTTGGTTGGGTGCATATATCTGGGATGCAGCCTAAAAAAACTATGTTTTTATGGCAACACTTACTAAAGACTTTATATCAGTGATTTTTAAAACTGTGGTAAGGGTACCGTTGGTGATATGTGAAGCACATCAAGCCGGTACACTAACTAGATGACATCAGAAAAGGACTGGAATCTATACATTTTCCGGTACCTGTATTTTTTCTAAAATTATATTAATTAGTGTTTAGTGCTTAAACCGTTTGATCATGTATATAAGCTACACTTCAGTCCTTCACTCTCAGAACTACAGTTTTATAATTACTAACATTAGTTTTATTGGTCCAACAGAAAAACCCTGTGGAACACCACAAGATCTGCTCTATTAACCAACAGTCCCCAACAGTTCACCACTCTGACTGGAGTTTCAGCTGCACTATAACTGTAAAACTGTAAATGGAGAGAAAAAAATCAGATTTAATAATGTATTTTATTGAGATTTTAAGTGATTAACCAACACAAAGTAGCAAATAATTATGAAATGGAACAACATTTCTACATGGTTTTTAATTTTTTTTATCAAATAAAAATCTGTGTAATAAAAAAAAAAGTGTGACGTACAAGTATTCAGCCCAGAGTCCAGCTGTGTGTAACTTAGTCTCAGTATATATACACCCATTCAGTGAAATTCTCAGTGAACACTAGTGAACAAACAGCATCATGAAGACCAAGGAACTCACCAGACAGGTCAAAGACGCAGCAATTTTGTGGTTGTAATGCAATTTTGTGGTTGTAAGGTGTCAAAATGTGGAATAGTTTAAAGGGGTATGAATACTTTTGCAAGCCACTGTATAAGGCATAGATGTGCAAAATATGCAGAAATGTTATTCAGCTAGTAAAATGTGTGATATTTAAAAAAAAAAAAAGAGGTTTAGGTAATATATAGGCCTACTATAATTGTTTTTTCAATATTTTTTTTGTTTTGTTTTCCATGTCAGTACTGATGTTTTAAAAATAAGAAAATGCACCGGAGGCATAGAAAATTAATGGAAAAGTTATGTTTTTTGGTTAAAAAGAGTATAAACCCTGATATCCAACAGCATTATTACACATTGCATTTTGTTGTTGATATCATTCACCCCGAGTTTGCATGCATGCATATGTTGCTGTGGATGATTTTTAAGTGGTATCTTGAGTTTTTGGTTTGATTGTGGTACCTGTTCTAAAATGTTTGAGATCTGCTGATCTAGACAGTATTTATACAGAAGGTCTTTAGTATTAGTGTAGCATGTTTAGGCAAAAAGGTGAAAGCCTCACTGCTAAACACAAGTGCTGCTGCGTCCAGCTGTGTTCGTGTGTACGCTCACATGTGCTCGCGTGTGTGCAGATGAAACAGAACACGTCACGGCCTGAAGAAAGGTGTGTGAGAAAGCGTTTGACCCCACGTGCCCCCGTGACCCGTGCAGCAGCAGCGGCAAAGCTTTTCCAGCTTTGTAGCTTCGGCCTCCGTGCGCACTGTACTTGAAGTTCAGCTTTACTGAGTGCAGGGTGATGTCTCTATTCTTAGCATATGTGCCTATTGGAGAAGGGGGAGGGAGCACCCCATATGTTCACTGGATCCCCCCCCCTCAGTAAATCACTCCGCTCTTTCTTCCTTCAAGCGTAAATCTCTTTCTTTCTCCATCTGTATCTTTTTTGCTCTGCATATTTGCCCTGTGGTGAAGGTTATACCTCCTCTCTTTCCGTCTCTATAACCACTTATGTTTCAGTGACGGTTTCACAGTTATTACATAGACTGTAAAGGAACTGTCTTGATGCGTTCTGTGCATGTCTTTTAGCTGTGCATGAATTTTATCATGCTAGTTTCAAAGCACCTGCTCTGGTCAACCCAAAACATGAGGTTATACAGCTCTGAAAAAAATAAGAGATCACTTAAAATTGATGAGTTTCTTTGATTTTACCAATATGAAAACCTCTGGAATATAATCAAGAGGAAGATGGATGATCACAAGCCATCAAACCAAACTGAACTGCTTGCATACATTCATTCAAAAGCAGTGTGTAAGACTGGTGGAGGAGAACATGCCAAGATGCATGAACACTGTAATGTGATTAAAAATCAGGGTTATTCCACCAAATATTGATTTTGGAACTCTTAAAACTTTATGAATATGAACTTGTTTGGGAGAAATGTTGTCTGTAGTTTATAGAATAAAACAACAATGTTCATTTTACGTAAAAACATATACCTATAAATAGCAAAATCAGAGGAACTGGTTCAGAAACTGAAGTGGGCTCTTAATCTCTTCCTGACCTGTATATGCATACATTAAGCAAAAATAAAATCAGGTAAGCAAGTTATTCTTAGTAAGATTTCTTAAAATAAGCAATTACAAAGTCTTAAAATGAGTGAAGAAAAACTTAAATCAATCAAATATCCCTTATTTTCTAGCTTATATTTATACACAAATAGCTTGATCAGTGATTTTTGTAGGGCTTATTTTGAGTTCAATTTACTTAAAATAGGGTGAAAATTAAATTTAAAAGTAACACTGAATAACAATCTTACACTTAGAATACTTAGCAAGACAAAAAAAATCTTATCAGAGAAAAAAATAAGATTTTTTGCCTTGAAATTAGATAAATTCACTTGCTAAGCTTAGTATTGTTGCGGTGCAGACTTTCATTGCTATCTTGGCTACGCTCGTGCGCTGCGCATAAACCGCTGCACGTTATACAAACATTTACATTTACATTTACATTTTCGTTTAAGGTATTTAGAAGACGCCCTTATCCAGAGCGACTTACAACAGTGCTTCAATGTTACTTTAAATATCCAAAGCTTGTTTGTAGACTAGGATCAACAGATACACAGAGCTTGATCATGTTTAGAACCCTAGGAACTAAATTAAATAATTTTGACCTTTCAGGCAGTATTTGTTCAGACCACCCATAAAACATTTTCAAGAACAAGATGCATAGATTTCTATGATCCATTTTTTTCTTTACTTTTAAAAAGTTTAAAGTTATGGTCATATAGGTGACTATAAACTGTATTTTTATAGTTTTACTGTTCATTATTATTTTTTAACTTGGCATTGCTATGCTTTAACTGCTATTTACATGTTTTTTTAACATCCAAGCAGATGTTCCTAATAAATAAATGTTGGTCGGTGAAGCATATATTAATGGGAGAACTCAATTTGTTTTTTTATTTAGACTATTTGTTTTTTTTTTCCCAGCATTTTATTTTTTATTCAGTGACGGGGAGTTTTCCAATGTAGTGAAGTAAATTACTTGTGGCACAATGTATTTAAATAAAAGTTAAATTACATATTTTAAAAACTACTTTAAAAATTATGAATTACTCATAAAATCTACTCAATTACAGTAATGTGAGTAAATGTAATTAGTTACTTTCCACCTCTGGAATTAACACATACCTTTTTCATGCTTTAAACTACACAAGGCATACTTTTCTCATTGTTATGATAGCAAAGACACACTGGCATGCCCTAAATCAAACAGCACCTGCATCTAAAATAGGGTCTGGTGATTCTTTACATGCAATATAAGAGATGAAATATAAGAGATGGAAAACATAGAAGATAAGAAAAGAGAAAAGAAGAAAGTTTCAAAGTTAGGGGGCAGCCATGGTGAAGTTTGTGTTTGAATAGAGAGCAGGAACACCAGTGGGACATAGCACAACAGCTCTTTCACAAACTGCAGGCCGCAAACCAACATGTTTACTCAAGTTTGTACGATTTTGTTGACAACGTTAAACACATGTTTGTCACTTACCTTCCAACTATGTAATTGCTCTGTAATTAACTGCAATAAAGATTAGTGCAATGTTAACACACGAGGCCGTCTGGTGCCACCATACAAAAGTGCTATTTAAAATTTACACTTTTAAATCTTACAAGATCTACAATAGCAGTGCCAGCTTCACCATGATGGTTAGCCAAAGCTTTCGGTTCCAGTGACTTCGAGATTTTGGGAGGTATAAAAAGCCCTTTTAAGTCTCAAACTGTGTAAAATAAACAAGCCCAAGAAAGACAGTCTTGCTTTGACTTTTTAAAACCAATTGTGAGCCCAATTTGTTTGCGGGACTTAAAAAAAAAGGAAACAAAAACAATATTCACAAGCTCGGCTGAATCTGTTAAATTTTACAGTGTTTGTAGTAAAAGATTGGGTCTGCTTTTTTGCTTTTTGCTCCGCTTCCATTATATTATGTTGTGGTGTCGGGAAATTTCTTTGGTTTGGGCACATTCCCTTCTTGCAAATGACAAGTGTGGCTAAATCAATCCAACCTCAGCCCATTAAAAAGCACAGCTTAGTTTACAGAGCAGTTTTTACATAAAGAGAGAGAGACAGACACTTACATCAGTAGGCCTGGCTCTGTGTAATAAAAAACGAACAAGGCGGTGTTATTTTGTTTGGCTACCAGATTAAACAATGTGGCTTTTCGTAAATTGCCTGTTTTTTTTGCCGCTGCTGTTGTTTTTCCTTAGATGTGGACATTAAAGTCTGACAAGATAACAGTGAAATAATAAAGTTTGAATATAGTACAAGAAGTACAATAGAAAAAGCTTAAAATACCAGTGAAAGAGCAGGTAAAAGGTGTTGAAGACTGGATTGTAAGTTATTTATATACCATAAAAAAAAATATATACCATCATTTTTTCAGTTTAAAAGGCGCACTATCAATGAACGTCTGTTTTCTGGTCTATTTTCACACATAAAACTCACCGGATAATAAGGTACATTAAGTTACACTAGTAAGGATGCCTACATCGAAGTGAGCAAGGGTGTCACCATGTTTCCCTTCTAATGGGGAAGCTAGGAAAAGCACTATATTAAACAAAACTATTTCTTAAAAAAAAATAATAATAATAACATTTTCTTTTAAAGTCAAACGAGCACTGGATATTAATCTACACAGATTTCTCTCCTGAAAACTGTTTATTTGAGTGATTAAAGCGCTTCTGTTTATTTACAGTAAACATAAGTTTCCAATATTATGTCTAAGGGTGAGTCTGTGCAGTTTCTCCAGCACTAAGGCTGGGTGCAGCAGCATTAGCATTACCACTAACTGCAGCTCTAGTGAGAAATAAATGCCACCCGATCGTGCAAGACTGAGGAGCCCTGAGTGTTCTGGTAATTCAGGGCCAGTGGTTTGTTCCACATAGCAAACACAGGGACTACAGTCTGATATACTCACCTCTGAACAGTGAAAGAGCTAGCAGTGCAGTTAGAAGCTAATGCTAATGCTGCTTAATTACATTTACTCACGTTACTGTTATTAAGTAGATTTTATGAGTAATTAAAATAGGTAATTTTACTTTTACTCAAGTTCATTTTGACACAAGTAATTTACTTCACTACATTGGAAAACTCCCCGTTACTGAGTAAAAAATAAAATGCTAGGGGAAAAAACAAATTGTCTGAATAAAAAAAAAGACTTTTGTTCTCCATGGTAGCGCAGCTGAACTTCTCCATGCAGCATTTATTACGGTTAGCGGGAGAGACGCTGTGTGCGTCAGCTGTGCAAGAGAGTTATGATACCCATTGATATGTGCTTCTTTACAGCACCACGCATGCTCCGACCAACATTTTTTTTTTCATGTTTTTATTAGGAACATCTGCTTGAATGTTAAAAAATTGTACATGTAATTATCAGTTAAAGCATAGCAATCACAAGTTAAAAAATAATAAAGAACTGTAAAACTATAAAAATACGGTTTATTGTCACCTATATGACCATAACTTTCTAACTTTTTAATAGTAATGAAAAAAAATGGATCATAGAAGCCTATGCCACTTGTTCTTGAACATGTTTTATGTGGTGGTCTGAACAAATACTGCCTGAAAAGGTCCAAATTATTTAATTTATTAATTATTTAATTTATGATTTGCACTTTTTTACTTCAAATAAATAAAAGTAACTATGTAAATTTTACTCAAAGTAAATTTTAAATTGAGTATTTTTTTCTTTTACTCGAGTAGATTTTTAGATGGGTACTTTTACTTTTACTTTAGTAGAATTTTAGCAAAGTAAAGCTACTTTTACTTAATTATAAATTTTCAATACTTTTTCCACCTCTGCTTAATACCTGACTGGTAGAATTCATACATAAAATGCACTGGATTATTGTGGGTTTTTTTTACTTAGCTTTACTTAACTTAGTTAACCCTCTCCCCCCCACACCCCAGCGGCAAGACCTGTTAAATTAGAATAAAAAAAATACGACAACACCCCTGTTCCCTACTAGTGTTGCATAATATGCCCTATAATCCGGTGCGCCTTATGTGTGAAAATAGACCAGAAAATAGACGTTTATTGATAGTGCGCCTTATAGTGCGTAAAATACGGTAGTATAGTATTAGTATTGTCTAGTTAGCTATTTGTTAATGTTCAACAGGTCTCCATAAAATCATATCATCATATTATTAGGCCTTTCTAAGAGATTTGGCAGGAGACACCACTGATTGTTAGTGATCTAACCTGCTACGTCCTTATGATGGGGTCAGTGCTAATACAGAACACACCCTATTTTAAACAGTGCTCTTTTGTCGTCAGTGCTAGCTTGCTTTGAGATCTTTAAGCTCTGATAAAGGGAATTCCAGTGTTGTTATTTGAAATACAGTAGATGTTTTCCTCTGTATTTTGATTCATTTGTAACAACAGCTGAAAAGGTTGGGATGGGCAGGAATGTGACGAATGTGTGACGTTTCGGGCTCGCCGTAGCTGCCGTGTGTGTGTGTGTTTGTAAGGGACATACCCAAATTGTTTGTTCTCACGGAGGTGCGCTCCTGCGGCCGTCATGGTCACAGTTGAGGTGCTGCGAATGCACACGACTTTCTTCTAGACACACGCAAAGTAAAGGAGGATCCTCCAACAACACACACACACCCATACAGAAGCGCACACATGCATTTCTGTAGATAACTTTTTACACACAACAGCAAAAGACACAGAAAAAAAAACAACTAAACAAAAGATGCGTATTGTGCTGGTGGTGCATTCCCAGCGGCAGACATCAGCATCATCATCACTGTCTTCATTATTATGATTTATTCATATATCTATTTAAATAACAAGGGTTAAAACAATACATTTGCATAGCATTTAGATTTTCTGGAATAGGGCACTTTAGGATGCTAAAGAGCTAAAAACACTTTTGGACAGGGCCTAGACACAATAATACAAATACAATTAACAAATAATTTAAAAAACAATAATTTTTAATTATTATATAATAGGAAGCACAAATGGACGGCATTACAAAAAAAAATTGCGACTAATCGACTAATCAAAAAAAAATATATATAATAACAATCATCAGATTAGTTGACTATTAAAATCGTCGTTAGTTGCAGCCCTGTGTTGTAGTATTTTATCTAGTATTTAGTTCAACAGTTTAAAGTAATGAACAAAACAACATAAGCGTCATTCCCTGATATCAAAATCTAAGCTGTGGGTTTCCTCTGCCTAACGTCTAACTTTTGATTGAATGTATACAGTTACCTCCTCCTCCTCTTTTTTTTCCTTTCTCTCTCTCTCTCTCTCTCTCTCTCTCTCTCTCTCCACTTCCTATCAGATTAAAGGTTAGGGTCTCCTCTTCATTCACTTACTTGCTCCCTCTCTTCACTCTTCTGCCTTTCAAACAACAGCAGACCGCAGCGGGGGCACAGGAAGTACCCAGCTCCATTAGGCTGCCCATAAAGAACATATGTGTGTAACTCAATAGCCGGGCTAGGCCGCTACCAAACGTTTTTAGCCACAATGCTCTAACACACAAAGAACCAGCCTGGGAGCCTAAGATATCTGCAAACATATACACATACAGACTTACTGAACAGACACACACATACACACCTACACACAAATCTCTGGCTCATAAAAGCTTGTGTGCACAAAGCATAGCTATAATACACACATAAATACACACAATAATACGCACAATAATACACACAGATGGTTTATATTGGTCATATACTTTAAGCATATACAGTATATAGCAGGCACACATCATCCCATGCACTCTCACATTCACATTCGCAGAGTCCTGTCCATAAATGCTGGTATACACGAAGCATATGGCAGACATATATATATATATATATATATTCAGCACATGTGCCCCCACACAACACACATGCACACTCTTTATCAGTCTCATCTTGCTGCAATACACATTTCTCTCAGTGCTATTGAGTTTCTTCGGGGGGTACGTGGCCCACAGTAATGACCCACTAAGAGAATGACATGAAAACGAAGGAATGTCGGAACTAGCCCCGGGAAAAAAAAAAAGAACGAAACGAAAATGGCACATGGAATTCATTATGTTTATTGGTACACAACCGCTACATACACCCTCCATCTATCTCTCTCTCTTTTCTCTCTCTCTCTTTCTCTCTCCCCCCTCTTTTTTTAACGTAAGAGCGAGCTCCATTTATGTCTGTCAGAAAAATGGGAGATTCTTTCTGTTAAGAGGTGTTTAAAGACAAAAGGCTGCGCTTGTTCCGCAGCCACAGAAAGCTTAATGCATCTTTTACGGCGAGCGCTGGCCTGGAAGCTGGCCTGTGCGTCTGTCTCCGGGTTTAGAGTTACTGTTTGTTAGTGTGGATGGAATGGTCGAGTTGTGATGGGCCCGAGGCGCTCGCTGTGTGTGTTTTGTGGTGCTGACTTTCAAAGAAGATGTTACAACATGCACATTTTTTGGTACTGAGGGCAGAAGCAGAGGGTAATAGAAGATAGAAAGCTTGACTTTGTCCTCTGGTCTTGCAAACTCTGCATCTGCGTCATTAATAGATAGATTGGTAAATCTGAAACAGATATACCATCTAGTTCTTATATGTTCCTATCTTTAATTGTATTGATTATTCTGCTGCATAATTTCCTAATGGTTTGAATTCCTTTTAATCATTTGTAATCCATATCCCTAAATGTATGATTGTATCTAGCTAATTCTGAACAGGATTGCACTATAGGAAACTAATCTGTCAGGTGGTTTAAAGCAGGCACTTAGCAACACCATAGCAACCACCACAGATTCCATAGCAACACCTTAGCAACCACCTAGCAACACCTTAGCAACCACTTCGCAACACCATATCAAACTATACAGATACAGATACTTACTCTTAGAGGGGTTAGTTTTGAATCATAATAATTTCCCAAATCTATCAAACAATTCCAGCACCCTAGGAAGGCTTATTAAAAGCTGAAATACAGTATATAATACCGTATTTTTCACACTATTAGGTGCATCCGATTATTAGCCGCACTATCAATAAACGCCTGTTATCCGGTCTATTTTTCATAAATAAGGTGCACTGGATTATAAAGCCCATTATGCGACATTAGTAAGAAAGAGTGGTATCACCATGTTTTCCTTCTAATTCAGCAGGTCTGGCCACTGGGTGTCAAGACCTGTAAAGCTAAGCTAAGTTTAAAAAAAAAAAATAGCTTGTTTTCTAGCCGGGGTTAGCAGCAGGCTACAGGCTGATAATACTTACCTCTGAACGGCAAAATAGCTAGCGCTTAGTGTGGTTAGCGGCTAATGCTAATGCTTCTCCAGCTGTGCTAGCCGAAGTTATCATGCTGATAATACTCACCTCCGAAAGACGAAAGAGCTAGCACTTAGCGTAATTAACAACTAATGCTAATGCTGCTCCAGCAGTGCTAGCTGGGATTACCAGCAGGCTACAGGCCCAAAATACTCACCTCTGAACAGCAAAAGAGCTAGCGCTTAGCATGGTTAGCTGCTAATACTAATACTGTTGGAGAACTAAACTGAAACTCCTCTATAATGCTGTACATACATAAGGTGCACTGGTTTAGAAGGCGCACTGACTATTTTTGAGAAAATGAAAGGATTTTAAGTGCATCTTATAGTGCATAAAATACGGTAATAATATAATAATGTAGTAATAAACCATATGCATAGACTGAAGTGATCATTTATACTCTGGCATTTCCCTTAATCTGGTCGCCTTGCCGTATTGCAAGTACAAGTAGTTTAATGGCAACCCAAACAATTGGGGAGACATTGTGTATTCTTGCCGTGTAGATTTTTGTAAATTAAAATTTGCAAAAATGTTATTTGAATGAACTGCTACTTTAGGCCAAGAGTATATCATAGAGAGCCATATCATAAGATATAAATTATATAAGAAATACATTTTGTGAAGTCCAAATTGTTTTAACATATAAAAAAAGATATCTCCATTCCACTATAGTGTAACAACAGTAGAATTCCACAGGTGGTAGTTTTAGAGGAGTTATAAAGTATATTTAGCCAAATTATTATTATTTTTTTTATTTCTGTATTTATTTAAATATGACCACACATGGGGAATGAATGTAGACTTTATTGGTGTAATTATTGTACGTTTCAGAGCAATCTGGTCATTCTCTCACCCCCTGCCATTTTTGTAGTGAAAGCACATGGATGAGTGGGAGGCTCACTGTAGCGGCTAACTTTAGCGGGCAGACGAATGCTAGCGGGCTGTGGCCGGTCTGGAGGCCAGTAATTGTTCCCTCTGAGCGGCTTGGCCAGTGCCAGAGATAACAGGCTGTAATTACAATAGCTCCAGCCACCGCTGCCACAGCGCTTTTTGCTGCTTCCTTGAAAACCAGTGTTCAGCACAAACACGGCGGCTAATGAACTGGCGGGAGTGATGTGTGTTTGTGCACGTGTGTGTGGGTGTGTGTTAGGCATGGGCATTGTCGTGTGAATATACTGATATTTAGACACATTTAAGATTTGGTATCTTAGTAAAAAGGGCATGTGTTTTTAAATTAGTAGAAATTGTGTTTTAGCGATCAATATGTAAGCTGTGAACCGTGCAGCTTGATTTAGAGTGGTCAGTGTGCCTTTGCTATCGTAACGACTGGAAAAGTACTTCTTGCATGGCTTGAAACACGCAAAAGGCATGTAGTAATGCTCTTAATAAATCATGTTTGTGTTTATCAGCATGTCACTTGCCATTCCCTTTAAGAGCTAGGTGTGCTCCGACTTTGGCGGATTGCTATTTTAATGGCACAGCGCTTCTGCACTTCTCAGCAGAGGAACCAGACCTGCTCGTTTACACTGTAAAAGTGTGCGATCAGCTCATTTATGAGAACAGCAATGTTATTTTATTTAGTACTTCTGTTTAATGTTAATGTAAACAGGGTTTGGGTTTGTGCACCGCTATGTGTCCTTATGTGTGTAACGAGTGGGGGTCTGTGAATGGCGCACCAACATTGCCAAGATAGCAATGGACTTATTACTGTTGGCTGTTGTCTAGGTTCATTTCACCATAGATACATTTAAAAGCTTCTTTGCTATTTTATTGGGCCAGGCAAAAGGTTTAAAAATAGGCCGCTGACGGTGTATAAGATAGCAATGAGCATCGCAGCGCACCTTGCACAGGGTGTAAAACGGGGCCCTACCAGTCTAAAGTAATTCAGATATAATTTTTGGGCCTTTATAGAGCTAGATCAGATACAGGTCACTTAAATTCCAATTCTAAAATGAAATTTATTGATTCACGAATTATTTGTAGCATTTTAAGCTAGATAACACATATAAATCTGCAACAGCTTCATCCACCAGGCAGTCAGGCTCCTCAACACACAGAGACAGAGCTGATCCCCACCCCACCCAACACACTCACACAAACTGAACTGAACCTCCCCCGTTTACACACACAAAGACTGAACTACACACACACACACACACACTCACACTCAGCACACAGAGACTGAAATGTCTTTATTCCTATCAGCAATATTTGCTGCTACTCTCAAAACTAAACTATTACCTCAGTAACTGCTGTGATTATATATGTTCTATTTGTCACAGTATGTTACACATCTCTGCACCTTATCCTCACTATACACTTTATTATACCGTATCGGTACTGCACTGTCCTGTCTTTTAAATTGTCAAGTCTGTTGTATTTATTGTATTTATTGTTATTTAGTGTTATAGTTTTATTTTGCACTGTCGTCACTCCTGCACTTATGTTGTCTATTGCTTATTGGTCCATGTTGCACCATGGTTCCGGAGGAACGTGATTTCACTACACTGTGTACCTGTACTCAGTTGTAATGACAATAAAAGCCTCTTGACTTGACTTTGACTATTTATAAGGAAAAATGGTCATTCACATCACATGCGAAGATACCGATAACCAGCCGCACTTTAATGTTTTTAGTACCTCCACTCTTGTCCATCTCCATCACTTTCAGCCCTATCAGAGCTCTACATGTAGTCCCTACAGTGGATGTTTCTTCTGTTCACACTGAAAGTGAATTATTATTTTTCGTTTTAAGCCTGCCAGCCTAATTTGCTTTACTTCAGTGGCTGACATAGGGGTGTGTTTCAGGTTAGTGTGCGTGCCTGTTGAGTGTGTGTGCTATAATCTTGCATGTGTGTGGGTCTAAGGTGTGGACTTAGTTAAGAGACAGAAATCTGGAAAAGATCCAGAAGAGAAAAGCGCTCCTGATCCCAGCATTGTACCTTTTCCATGCCAGATTAAGAAAGATTTAGACAGGGCTCTGAAATTCTCCAGTTTACAGGACTAGAAGGTAGAGCTGCTTCTGTTTAAAGAGGATGAAATGAAGTATATAAAATAAATGAGCATGAACTGTCTTGCTTTTTGTTCTTGTTTTGTATTGTATCTCACAGTAGACCTGGTTCTGTAAACGTTAAAGCGTTAAAGATGAATTAATAAAGATTAGAATTAGAAGTGCGTTATTATTTAACAACACAATTAATTAGGCCATCATCCCACCCAGCTGTCAAATATACTTCTTTTTAATTGAGCTAAACTGCTGATAAGTCGCAGTTTAATCTGAAATATTAGTTAGATAATATACTGCTATGAACAAACAATGTCTTCAATGCTGCTTCATGCTGTTTACACACTAAGAGCATGGTATGTACTGTGTTCACTGCTACTCAATTTAATGCGCGGAAATCTGAACCTTCTCCCTATATTTACTCTGTTTGGTTTGGTTTCAAGGAAGAAAAAGCTCCAGATAAACAAACTCATCAACTGATCCGGACCATAGAAACAAAGTACAGGTGTGAAAACACTCTTTTATTCTCAGCTAATTAACTTCTAATTCAGAAATCCTTACAACCAAGCTGAGATGTTTACAATAAAAGAAAAAAAAATGCTCCATCTAATTTATCATGCATTCTTTAGTCCAGAGCTTCACGTTGGCTTTATCTCCCTGCATTTTACATTTTTTACATTCGTTATTTTATATACATATAAATATACACTGTAAAAACTTAGTCTTAAGAAAAACAAGTGTGGTTAATCACTGTTAATCACAGAATATTGTTGTGATTACTGATTGCGTCTATTGACACCACTGAAAGTGAAAGTGAAAGTGAAACTTCATGTGACAATATAGTCCTTTGCATGCTTTGAAGGCTGATGCATATTTTTGAGGAAATATGTGATTAAATTAATTTAAAAAGATCCAGAAAGATAAAGCCTCCAATGGCGACAGTATGAAAATGAGATTACTCATGTCGACTCTTGAATGAATAAGTTGTGTGAGAATAATTATCGCTTTTTGGTTTTATTGCGTTTTTTGGTTGCAATTTAGAAAAATGTTTGGGTATCAGTACAAATTTAAATTCAGTACAAGTACAAAATACTATGTTACTCAACAGGACAATGCTTGTCCATATACTACTGCTACTGCCGTCCCAAGAAAACATATTATGCCATGGCCAGACGCATCATCAGACCTATCCCTCAATTAATAATGTGTGGGAAAATATTGGACTGCAAAATCTGGAGAATCCCCATTAGGAACCTCTACAACTCTATGATAAGACCTTTGGAGACCATATTATGTTAGCCATATTGCACAAATAAGTCCCGATAAACGTTATCTTACTTCTGGGTGCACCTATGTTTTTGAGTTTGAGTGTGTTTATGTTGTGAACATCTCAACCTCAGATACTTTTTATTACCACTTTGTTAAAATTAATATTTTGTAATTTTGTAATATTTTGTATTTCTCACATCAATTATAAAATTCAGCTTATGAAGGAGTAGGATATAATTTTATGTTAATTATTACTCAGTTTATCCCAATCAAGCAAGCCAAGAAACTTGATTTTTGTTTTTGACATCAAAACTAATGGCAAGAAAAGCTCAGATAAGCACATTTTGATACAAATTGTCATCAAATGTTAATGTAATTCATATAAAAGTAAAAGTTAATTGTGTTTACTTGGGAAAGCAGAATGACTATGAAATAACTTCAGACTGTAGATTGTAGTATAATGACAGTATAGTGACAGAAATAATTTGAGCTGTGTATCGTTTTAAAATTTTCAGTACCAATACTAATACGACATTTTGAATTTGTACTGATACCCAAACATTTTCTAAATTTTAACCAAAAAACATAAAAAGCCATAATTATTCTCACACAACTTATTTATTTAAGAGTAATTATTTATTTAATGAGTAATCTCATTTTTATACTGTCACCATGAGAGGCTTTATCTTTCTAGATCTTACTGGATTAATTTGTTCACATCTCCTATTCTGTTTCAAACACAGAATTTTGAAAAAAAAAAAAAATCAGCTTTTAAAAAACAGCTTGCAGTTTGGCAGTGGGATCTAGATTCACTCATTCAGCATTTCATGTGGAATTCATTAGTGATTATTTCGTGTGAGTCATGTCTGAAGTGTTGCGTGCTACGCTCGTGTCCATCATTCAGAACTTCTCCTCTGAGGTCTAAAGGCTTGTAGTGAGAGCCCTTAACAACCAGACACCTAAAAGTGCAACTACTTATCTTTCACACCCGCACCGCCAACCCTGAGCAAACTTTGCACCTGCTTATGTTGTCGTTGGGGAGGCGTTTGTTTTTCCATCACATCTACCAGTTTAAATCTATAAAACTCAGATCAGTTCCAGATGATGTGAGAAGATTCGTGTTCAGGATTCTGCGGCTGGCGTGCGCTCTGATCGTCATATTTCAGCTCTGGAACAGTGTGTTATGTTGCAGAATGTGATTGTGAGAGTGCGTGTCGTATGAATTTTGGTATCATTAGTCGTAGGGGTTTGTGTGGAGCTAAATTAGCAACAGTGATCTCACGGGGCCCCTGAGGGCCACAACAACATGAGGAAGAAATTTCTCTTTATGAGTCCTACGTCATGGCAGGCATATCTGTGTCCAAATAAAGAGAGAGGCTCAATGAGGCGCGTCCACCTTTAAAGCGGCGCAACACCCTGTAAAGGCCTTTACTAGCACATTTAAAGCCATTCAACCAGGCCCAGACCGACTGAGCCGGAGTATCCCAGAGTGTGGAAGAGCATGTGAGGACTTATCATCTTATGAGTTTGATCTTAACCCTTAGACTGGCATATTTTCATGCAGCTTGACTTCACAAACATTACACCACTAGCCTCATTAGCAGCAGGTATATTTCATGATCTTTGATATATTTTTACAGTCACATCTTCCCAACTTAATGCTAATATTAACAGCAATAACAGCAAAATCATCAATACTACTATTACTACTAATAATAATGGTTTAGGTCTGACAGACTGGAGTCATTTTACTGTATTATTATATCTATAGGGTAGAGAGAAAGGGAGACAGAGTCAGTGAGAAAGAGACAGAGCGAGAAAAATTAAGCGAGTGAGAGAGACAGAGTGAGTGAATGAGAGAGAAAGAGAGAGAGCAAGTGAGAAAGACAGAGTGAGAAAGAGACAGAGCAAGAGAGAGACAGTGATTGAGAGAGTGATACAGTGAATGAGAGAGAAAGAGTGAATGTGAAAGACAGCAAGAGAAACATAGAGAGAGAGAGCACGTGAGAGAAAGATACAGGGTAAGAGAGAAACAGAGCGAGAGAGAGACAGAATAAGAGAGAAAGGCCGAGTAAGAAAAAGACAGAGTAAGTGAGAGAGAGAGACAGAGTGAGAGAGCAAGCAAGAGGAACAGAGCAAGAGAGAGAGAGAGAGCAAATGAGAGAGAGAGACAGACAGAGTGAAAGAGAGAGACCGGGCAAAAGAAACAGAACAAAAGAGACAGTGCAAGTGAGAAAGACAGGGAGAGAGAGAGACAGAGTAAGAGAGAGAGAGAGAGAGACAGAGTAAGAGAGAGATAGAGACAGAGTAAGAGAGAGCGAGAGAGACAGAGTAAGAGAGAGAGAGACAGAGAAAGAGAGAGACAGAGAGTGAGAGAGAGAGCAAGAGAAACTGAGCAAGAGAGAGAGCAAACGAGAGAAAGAGACAGAGTGAATAAGAGAAACTGGGCAAAAGAAGCAGAACAAAAGAGAAATTGCAAGTGAGAAAGAGACAGGGAGAGAGAGACAGAGTGAGAGAGAGACAGAGAGACGGATGGATGATGGTGATGGAAAGAGAGACACAGAGAGACAGAGCGAGTCTAAGTGAGAAAGCCAGAGTGAGAGAGAAAGAGAAAGACAGAACGAGAGAGAAAGAGACAGATCAAGAGAGAGCGACGAAGCAAGAGAGAGAGACAGAGAGAGTGAGAGAGAGAGCCAGAGTGAGATTAAGACTTTCGAACGGCAACGGTGATTGAAGAAAATTAAATGTAGATGAATGTTTAAAAGTAGATCCAGACTTTAGAGCACTTTGACATGTTTACCTCGATGTTTGCGTTTCTGTGTGAGCTTCGCACTTTTTTTTTTTTTTTTGGCATGTTTATGTGCGTTTCATTAAAAGTATTGAAAACAAGCACAGATTAATTTTTAACCTTTCAGTAGTCGGTAGTACCAAGACATTTTGGCCGGTGCCTTTTTGGTGTTGAATTTTAAAATCCAGCCTTAGTTGGAACTTTTCATTAGTTTTGTTGCTTAAAAAGTAGTTTTGTGCAAATTCAGTGGGCGAGAGATATTTTGTATATTCAAGTTCAGACCATTCACACACACACACACACACACACACACACACACAGAGACAGAGACAGCGTACTGTTGGACCCTGTAAGTCATGTAAGTCGACAGTATGATTTTATCCAGCCTTTGCTGGATTGAATCTTTCCCCAGCCGGCTAGCTCTGTTTCTTATCATGGCAGAAATCTGTGCCTCTGTCAGCGTGTGGGAGTTTTGATTTTGTATGTTTTTAATGAAATGCATTTTTTTCATTCAGCCTTTCAATGAGTGAGGGATGAGAGAGCAGAAAAATCAGAAGAATCCATTGAACATGGCAAAAAGAGAGAGAGAGAGAGAGAGAGAGAGAGAGAGAGAGAGAAAGAGAGAGAGAGAGAGGCACAGAGAGATAGAGGCCTGAATGGACAGAGGCCATCACAGACACGGTGTGTAGGGAACGGTGGTGAGAGGAAGAATGTAGTCAGGGTTTTGCGAGTATGTGTGCGCACACGTGCTTATGTGTGTGTGTGTGTGTGTGTGTGTGTGTGTGTGCGCACATGCATAAACTTCCTCTCTTAAGTAAATGGTGTTCTCTTCTAGCTGGTATAATTACAAGGCAGACCAAGTCAAGAGTGTGTTTACCCAGGCAGCGGCTCAAGATCAAGGCCATGCGCACACACACACACACACACACACACACACATCTTCACACACACATCTACACATACAGGCGCACCTGTAGCAGTTATGTCACTTTTGATCACAAAGCAGACCTGATGCATCACTCCATTATCACAGGACGGCTGACCGGACAGACACCCTTCAGCAAACAGACACAAGCAAACACACAGCTCTTCTGCAGTCCCATATAAAAGCATTCATCCTGTCATTATCATATACCTGCATCTCACACGTGATCAGAGGCATGACCAGACACATCAGACGCTACATCGCTACAGTCTACCTGTCAATACCCATCGCAATGCTGAAGCACGCTGCTCTCTAATCACTCTAATTTGTATGTAGTATACACTTCAGGGATTTGGCTATTGTGTGTCTATGTGTGTGTGTGTCTATCTGTGTGTCTATATGTGTGTGTGTGTCTGTATGTGTGTCTGTTAATTGTTAGGTTCCCAAAATGAATTCCACAGTCTAAGCTTAAGGCAATCCTGTTTTCAATGTCGTTTTTTTCTTTTAACTGCTCTTAATCCTTTGTTAAGCAGTCTCTTCAACTCTCTGAAATTATGTGATTCAGGCCTTGTCAACACTAATATAGATACACATGAAATTGCATTTTTTTTTGTTTGGCCTGCCACCCACACTGAGAAAAAAAAAGAGTCCACAAAAATACTATGCAGATATGGATAGATTTGAAATAAACTATGTATATTGATTGGGTCATAAATGGCCCAACTTTAAGCAACTTTAGTTGTTATGCACCTGTTTTTTCCCTTCTAATGGGAAAGCTGGGGGACGCATTAAAGTAAAGAAACCTGTGATAAAAAATTCTGAATATTAATCTACTCAGATTTCTCTCTAAAAACATTTATTTGGGTGAGTAAAAGTGTATTTTATCTAAAGGTGAGTTTTAAGTGGAGTTTCTCCAAAACTAAGGCTGTGTGCAGCAGCATTAGCGTTAGCCACTAACCGCAGAGCTAGCGTAAATGCGATGTAAATGCTTTCAATAGAGCTAGACCTAGGAGCCCTAAGTGTTTCGATAGAGCTAGCACTGTGGTTTAGCAGCTAAAGCTAAAGCTTCTAACACTGTACTTCAGCGTAGTGTCTTTACTGCTCCTTAATAACTGACTGGTAGAATTAATAGGTTACATAAGCTGCACCAGATTCTAAGGTGCATTGTTGATTTTTGGGACAATTAAAGGATTGTAAGTGCACCTTATAGTGCAAAAAATACGGTAAATAGAACAATAGGTTCCAAAATTAACCAAATGTTCCTATATCTATATACTAGAGCAGTAGTATTTAATTATAATTCAGTATGATCCAGTTAGAGAAAATTTCGACAGGCCAGGGTCCGGACCGATTTTTAACTTGTGTTATGATTCAGTGCTATATCCCGTAAGGTTGTTTGAACTATGATGAAAAAAAAAAAAAAATATATATATATATATATATATATACATATATGTATATATATATACATATATGTATATATATATATATATATATATATATATATATATATATAATAGTAAAAATGCCTCTCTGGCCAGATTTTGTGTGCATTCCTTCCCTGTCTTTTTGTCGCGCTTGGTGCGACTTTAGTTTCCGCCCGTTCTTGTTTTTCCGCTCGTTCTCGGGCTCCCTATCTCCTTATAAGGGCGTTTTTTCATGGCCACGTCCCAATTCAATAGCCGGAGCAGCGGGGCCGCGACCCTGACAACACGGGTTCCATCCCACGTGAGGAGCGGTGTTTTCATTTATTTATTTATTTATTTATTACCACATCTGCACAGATCTGATTGGCAGAGGAGAGTGTTTGGTGAGCTTACCCCACACGTGATTGGTCTGTGAGTTTACTGCGCCGCAAAGCACCTATACATTTAAATCCTTCTTAGTAGTTTATCAGTTTGGGTCCGCATTGGACAACTTTTGAGTCTGGACCCGGATCACGGTCCGCCTATTAGTGACCTCTGTAATGCAGTATTATCCCATCTCTATGTGCATGCAGCCCATACCTGCATGCTGATTGGTGTACACACCACCTTGTGATTAGGTCTGTCATTACAACTAGTGTTTGTGCAAAAAAACAATTAAAAATGACATATATACTAAAATAGACACTGGTAACTTTCAAGAAAAAAAAAAAATAAAAAAACATTTTTGGACAGTCCACCAGCTAGAACAAATGTCATCACCCGTTAACCCGTATAGGATGGGGATGTAGGCATTTCTCCTCTGCAACACTTGTAAACATTTTTCTTTAACTGCTGGGGTTGTTAAAAAAGAAAAAAAGGGATCTAATTAAGGTCAGTGTGGAATTTGAGAACTGATAATTATTAACAGATGTCAGAGCATGTATAAGAAACTGTAATCGGTGTGTATGTGTTCAGTCACATACAGTCTCAGAGTGCTCTGACTGCCTCACGCCCCAGAGAAGCAGGAAATGGCGCTTTGGGCAGTTGTACCAGCTGAGCGCTACCAAATGTCTGGGGAGAGTGTGTAAATACGCTGGTTGATGGAGATATGGGCATAAGAGCCAGAAGAGCCTGTTTGAGGCTTTTACAGGCAAGTAAAATGTATGCAGTTGACCCCCTTAACACCCTTCACACCATATATAAAATCATATATATATATACATATATATATATATACATCAGAAGAAAAGCGCAGCGACTCGGTTCTGATACATCAGTTCACAGACGCCCTGTGCTGCAGACATTACCCTAGGAGTGATGCAGGGAGAGAGCGCCATCTACCCACCCGGAGGGAGCAAGGCCAATTGTGCTCCCTCTGAGCACCGGCAGCTTGATGATTAATAATTAAGTTGATAATTAAGTCGTATTTGAATATAATTAAATTTGCATGGTTTAAGATGCAAATGGCTACCTATATACCTAAATGCACCTATAAACTCTAGAATCATGTGAAGATATATAAAGTTTTATAGCCACTTATATAAATAATATAACTTAGTTTTTAAGTAAATTACCAGCTACATGTTTATAGCATGTAGGTAAGCTATAGGCTACACTACCTTAATGACTTACCTAAAGCTGCCTGAAGAATCACACCAGAGGTTTGTCACAGACTTGAAGACCCTCTTGAGCATCTCTGAGCCAGGTGTGCTCGGACTTTGGCATGACTTTGGCATGTTGATATCTTAACAGTGTGGTACTTTTGTGTGTGAAGGTACACCAGCAGCTTATTTAAGACCAGCTTGAGATTCTCTGTAAACTTCTTCAGAAAACATGTATTTTGTTATTTTGGGCTTGTTCTACGAAAGCTGAAACAAAATAAATAATATATTTAAATATCTGAATGTTCAGATAAACAAAGACAAATTCTGAGTTACAGAAATAAGCTAAACTCTGTGCTCTGGGTGGTCCTGTGGACTAAGGAGCTGCCACTATGATCGGAAGATTGCTGGTCCGAATCCCGTTCATGCAGCTTGCCATCAGTTGCCAGAGCCCTGAGAGAGCACAATTGTCCTTGCTCTCTCTGGGTGGGTAGATGGTGTGCTCCCCCCTCAACACTCAAAATGGTGATGTCGATCAGCAGAAGGCCTTTGTGAGCTGATGTATCAGAACCGAGTCGCTGCGCTTTCCTCCGAGTGTTAGCGCTGTAATGCTACTCAGCAATGCTGCATCATCAACAGTTTAAAAGGAGGCGGAGTCTGACTTCACGTGTCAAAGGAGGCATGTGCTAGTCTTCACCCTCCTGGTGATGGGGCATCACTAGTAAAAGGGGGAGTCCTAATGAGTGGGTTGGGTAATTGGCCTTGTAAATTGGGAAGAAAATGGGATAAAAAAAATGTAATAAATTAAATTAAAACAAAAAAGAGGCTTTTAAAACTTAGGAATCTCTTCTATCTGTGGCTAGGAGAGTCACTGGGACAAGTGATGCAAGTTAAGGTGACAAAGGAGACTGAAAACCTCCTTCTGCAATGTCAAAGGTCAAAGGAGTTCATAAGGTGGTCTCTAAGGGGCTCTGAGGGTCTGGGATCAGTACAGGATCAACAGATCAAAGGCCACAGTGACTAGACTTGTTACTTGTTACTGAAACTATGTTTAATATAATCTGTTTGATGTCTGGTTTAAGTACGTTCATTCAGAGAGTCAAGTGATGCTTTATTGGAGATGTAGTTCCAACCAGGCCATGTTATTCTGAGCTCGGACCACACATGCTAATCATGCATCTGCTTTCTGTCTTGTTTCCTACAGAGGCTGAGAGAGTGGGGTGATCTGTAAAGGCCCGTTTTTTTCACAGCACTGAAATATGCTCTTCTGCAAGAGAACAGAATTGTAGATGTTTAAGCACGAAATAGGTTTTGTGGAAGAAAAGATTTTAAACAATTATCTGAAATTTATACTCCTTACATTTTAAAAATAGCCTCATTACTCCTATTTCATTCCGGCTTTGCAATGTAAAAAAAAAAAAAAATAAATAAATAAATAAATACAACCTATAAAAAATCTCTCCATCCAGATAAAGTGAATCTGATTATGGTTGGATAAAAAGTATAAATATATACCATTCCGACACCCTATTGGTTAATATGATCCATCACACCGGCCCCCCGCACACTCCAGCAAGAACATAGCAGACGTATTTAGCCGTATTAGTATGAAGATGATCCCTTCAGAGACTCAAGAGTACTCCAGCCAAAGGTCTAACTAAGCTTCTTTAATATACAGCTCTGGAAAAAAATTAAGAGTCTATTTCAGTTTCTGAATCAGTTTTTTTCTGATTTTGCTATTTATAGGTATATGTTTGAGTAAAATGAACATTGTTGTTTTATTCAAAAAAAATTTAGAGCATTTATTTGCAGAAAATGAGAAATGGCTGAAATAACAAAAAAGACGCAGAGCTTTCAGACCTCAAATAATGCAAAGAAAACAAGTTCAAATTTGTAAAATTCAGAAATCAATATTTGGTGGAATAACCCTGTTTTTTTCAGAGTTTTCATGCATTTTGGCATGTTCTCCTCCACCAGTCTTACACACTGCTTTTGGATAACTTTATGCTGCTTTACTCCTGGGGCAAAAAATCAAGCAGTTCAGCTTGGTTTGATGACTTGTGATCATCCATCTTCCTCTTGATTATAATCCAGAGGATTTCAATTTGGAAATTGAAAAATTGGAAAATAAAGAAACTCCAGAGCTGTATTTGAATTGTAGCTATTAAAATACATGTATTTGCATATATGGTAATTTATGACAGAGAGCCGAGTGCATCCCAAATTTCTCAACATTAACATATTTATAAAACATTAAATATAGTATCGTTTTTTAAGAAAAATGAGTTTTGGGACAGGGGAGGGGATTAGTACACTATAGGACACTGTGATGAGCCCTTAGCTTTTGTCATTTCCTTACATTACTATTACTTTTACACTTTAAGTAGTTTTGAAACCAGTACTTTTACACTATTCGAGTAAAAAGCTTGAGTTGACGCTTCAACTGTTTTTTTTTTCTGTTGTTCTCACAAACCTTACACACAATACAATGTACTTAATCACAGCATGCTATAATAAGTACAACGGTGCAAAGACCATAGACAGTTCACAATATTTTTTTTTTTATTTCTGCTTATTATGGTCTCTCGAGGAAGCAGTGAAGAAGTTCTTGGAACTACAGCCCAGGAACTAAAATCAGCCCTGGTTCTTCTGGTAAAAAGTAAAAAGTTCCAGGTTCTGAAAAAAGGTTCCTGTGGTGGAAAAGCACTTCATATTCAGTTTCACAGCATTCCACCTTCTGAGATGGTGACAGTGAAAAGTTCTGAAGAGTGACTGTGGTTTTCTTTTTCCGTCGTCTTTGAGAGGAGAGAGTGTCAGCGGAGAGATAAACCATCAATTTCCTCTCTCATTTAGAATCCAGAGGATAAACAGAAGCTGTGGAAGTAATAGTCAGGGTTTGATCTTGCGAGTAAAGATGGACTATCTGGTCTAATTAGGCAGATTCTGTGAAGGCCTCTAGCTTGCTCAGGCTCATTTTGTCTCTCTGGTCAGAACATGATATGGCTATTATGGGTTAGTTATAATTGGGCGGGTAGAAAGCCAGAAATGCCTGAGCAGGAAGAGGAACTGGTGGAGGAACGAGCTGTAGAGGTAATTGAAGGGTTGAGGGAAATTCTGAAAGTTGTGTCTGACATTTCAGAGCGTTTTTGTGTCCCCCTTGAACTTGACACTTTTATTTGACCCGTGCTTGAAGAGAAATGCAGGGGAAATTTAGTGGATGAAGATTTATTGATATGGCTTGTTGTGTAATGCCATAAAAAACATTGGCTTTATTTGTGTGTGTGTGACATGGATTTCCACTTTTTTTTTAAGGCTGGAGATAAAATGTGGTACCTCCTGAACCCTTAACTCAGTTGGTATCGTGAGGTTTTGGAGTGAAGGGAGTGTAACATGCAGTTACGTGGTGGATTCATTATAATGCTATTAGGGTAAATATGGTCATTTTCCCAACTTGGTATTGTGGGAGATATTGATTTAGGATAATTACTATGATGACTGTAAACTTTAGTGAGGTCCATGCTTCTATGTGAACCCAACCATTACATTAATCAATCAATAAATCAATCAATTAATCAACCTTTAATTTCACTCGGTAATACATTGAGGATAACCCTCATTTTTAATGCAGCTGAGCATTTACAAAAAAAAGTAAAATAAAATGAAAATAAATGTTAAATCATGTCAGCTAAAATAAAAAAAAACCTTCATAAATAAAGTGCTAAAAATTAAGAGGTAAGAGAATTATAAAAACAAGCGAACAATCTAAGATTTAATTAAAAAGAAATTTAATTATTCAGAATAAAATAACAATTGGACTGGCTAAAATTTAAAGTAACAAAATTAAAGAGATAAATAATAAGAAAAATCTAAGATCTAAATCTAAAATCTAAAAACAAACACAAATAATGGAATAGATGAGAAAATAATGTAGCTAAAAATAACACCAAGCTTGTAAAGAAAGTAAATTATATAAATAAAATAAAATGAAAAAGTAAGGGCCTAAAATAAAGCAGGGAATAAAGTTAATAAAAGGATGAAATAAATAAAAAGGCCAAAAAGGTAAAACAGGAAGTAAAATAAATAAAAGAAAAACTCAACTTAAACAGTTACAGGTTGTCTGAAGGTGGTTAGAAACTAAAAGTTTAAAAATACTTTTATTAACCATTAAAAAGTATTAGTATGGATGAAAAGCAAAACATCAATTGATTGAAGTTTTCTCTCATTATGAACTTTAAAATTATGCACTGTAAAATTATTCATTACAGGGTTTTGGGTTTGATAGCCAGGCTATATCAATTTGTCAATTTGGGCCCTTGAGCAAATTCTATCTGTGCTCCCAGCACAAATATGGGTAAAAATTCACACATATTTCACGATGGAGCACAGCTACTGCTGAAATGTATTTATCTCTGTTTGTCTAAAACTGCATTACAGATGACCTTCTGATAAACTAATTCAATCCAAATAGGGCTGATTTTGTGTTTCCAAATAATGGCTTTTTAAGATGATTTCTATAGACATACTACTAATACTGCTGATACTACTGGCTTGACTGTTTCAGTTTCAAGAACTGTAATACTACAAACTCCTTCATATTTAACACATGCTCACATGATTAGCTGGGGTTTTTGGAGCAGAACCTTGGTCCAGTGTGATGCACGCCTAATTTAAATCAGTGTTTTCCTTCATCTGTCTTTTCTTCATAATTGTTTGTCCATTTCCCATTTCCCTTGAAAGCCAAAATAGAATGATACGCTTTTATGCATTTCCCTGTTTGCAATAGGAAGTGAAAAAAGGATTTCTTTCAGGCTTTAGAAAACAATACAGTTAACGTGTCTCTTAGAGACACATTTTTAAACCATTGTTTTCTAATGTTACAAAAATAACTTAAAAGCAGTTTTATAGGAAATGAATAAAAGCATTCTTAACTCAATTAGAACATCTCTAAATTTATACACAGGGATGCTGAAATAGTCCATAAGAAATGAAAAGGCATGTGTCACCAGCCCTAAACCTAATAAACTGGCTTTACTGTCAAGAAAGAATACATTACTGAGCAACTACAGTACTGATAAAAGAACTTTCATGACTATCATAAGCAAACCTTTGTATTTTGTATGTGTTTGTGGCATGCCTAGAGTGTCTCTATCTTATTAATAAAATAACATTTACTAAATTCAAATGATTAAAATCTCTTTCTGATTTGGGATCTAGTTAGTTTGCTTGGAAATGTGCTTTGCCTCAGTGCATAACTGTTTTTACAGGATACATTTCTGGTAGAGTGCCCAACAGATTTATTGGCACACTTAATAAATAATACCACTAAGCATTCCAAATAGTTTAAAGTGCTTAAACTCTTAAAAAATATAAAACATGAATTGGATAACTTTTAACTGTTTTTTTGTTAAGTGACATACAAGCATTAAAGAAAATAAAAAAATATGTATTATCTTAAAATATTTGAATAGACAGTAAATCATATAATAATATAATATAAATAATAATATCATATAATAATAAAAAAATCGTATTTAAATTAAGTAATTTTGGACCTTTTCCACTGGTCTATTCATCATGGTTTTTTGATGTTTAGAACTGCCAGATTCAATTAAGGCAAAAAGTAAAATTAGCAAATGAACAGATTAGTTTAAACTACGTGCCTGGCATTAATTCCATTTTCCTTTTGTTAAAAAACTAAACAAAAAACATTTTGATGGTTTGAGTAAAATTTGGTTTGATTATGATTTGAAGATACAGGTCATATTGCTAATTGGTTTAATGAATGTTTCAGTTACCTTATTTCTCTGACTTAAAAATGTAAAATTAAAATCCTTAGATTTTCCCAAAAAATCGACAGTGCATCTTAACTTATGAATATTACCGGTCCACTGAAGTACAGCAATATAAAGGAGTTTAGTATTAGCCACTAACTGCAGCGCTAGCTCTTTCACCGTTCAGAAGTGAGTATATCAGACTGTAGTCTGAGTGTTTATCATGTTAAATTAAGCTACATGGGACGAACTGCTAGCTGATATCTAGCTGAAACCTGGCTTACCAGAACACTCAGGGTTTCTTAGTGTAACATTGTCAGGTGGCATTTACCAGCCTGCTGCTAGCTAACTGTGGCTAGCATTGCTGCTAACCACAAAATCTAAGCTTACTCACCTAAAAAACAGTTTTCAGGAGAGAAATCTGTGTAGATTACTGTGTGACACCCTTGTTCTTTACTATTGTCACTTAAACTGCACCTTATTATATGGTGTGCCTTATAGTCCGTAAAATATGGTACGTGTAGTCTGCATTAGCCTCGTAGCTTCAGTAGACGACTAAAGAAGCAAACTTGTCTGTGTTTAGTGTAATCAGTCTGGGGTAAAAAACAGTCCACTGTCACCGATAGACTTAAAGTTTACAATAGTTATTAAATGTAATCAAAACCGTGCTTCCTTTAAAGCTAATGCATACAAACAGTTTCCCCTACTTCAGCCATCTTTTGACACAGAGGAAGCTTGAGATAATCTCAGCTAAAGCACGGGCTCTATAGGTTCTCCTATGGCTGGAGTGTGTGGAGTGTTTGTAGGAGTTCTGCGAGGTGGATGGTAAATGGAGAAGGGCTTGGGGTTGTGGGAGAAGTGCACTTGAGAGAATTTGTTTTATGTTACCAGCACTCGCGCACTATTGAAGGGGGATCAGAGAAGTGGGTTTTGGAAGTGTCTCTGGATCTGCCTGACTAGATTTTACCTCAAGAGACACAAGCCAGGGAATGTGTGTGTGTGTGTGTGTGTGTGTGTGTGGTAAGGGGCATTACTCAGCACACTGTTTACAGTAGGGACTCCCAGCTCTCTCGCTCCTGAAGGCCTGGATTGCTTTAACTTGTCTGTCAGTTTGGAACGCAAAGCTAACTTTGGGCACATGTTGTCGAAACATTGTCTTTATGTTGGAAAATGTTTGGAGAATTTGCCGCATGTTTAGCTCTGTTCCCTCCCACCAGTAGTTGGGAATGAAGCGTACGCTAGGTTATGTAATTGCTCCAGTTTTTAGTCATTTCATTATGTTTATCTAGTATTATTTAACCTGTGTCTGTTAGATATTGCGTGAGGAGAAAGTAGAAGAGATGTTTTTAAATAAAATAAGATTTGAGTATTTTAAATACTTATTCAGAAATTAAGTATCTGCATTAAATCAGTGCTGCTTTTGAAGCAGGCAGTTTTTAAACAAGAGAACAACAAATAGAAGATTTAATTATTTAAGGGATTCATGACGATAGAAAGCGAAAAATCTCTCAGAAGTCCGTTATAGCATGATGTGCAGCTTCAAAGGCAGTCCTTTTTTAAGGGACTGTGGAAACATAAAAATAACAAAAAAAAAACAATATTGTGAATTTCCATAGTATATACTATGGCATTTCCTTGAGTGATTACAGGTGGGGCTGGGTATCGAAATTTGGATCCCAAAACCGAAAACCGAACATTAAAAAAAAAAAAAAAAAACTGTGTTTATTTTTAATCATTTACAGCAAATGCCGAGAATATGCACAATAAATTAAGGGAAAAAGAAGAGTGTGCACAGGAACATAAACATGTAAATATGTCGAAGTTCTCTAAAGTCTTGCTCTACTTTGAAACATTCATCCACACCTCATTTTCCTTCAAACTGTCCATACACCGCCACTGTGCTGAAGTCTCTCAGACACTCTCTCTCTCTCTCTCTCACTCACTCGTGCTCTCTCTCACTTGCTCTGTCTCTCTAACACTTTCTCTTTCTCTTCCTTTCTCTCACTCTCTCTCTCTCTCTCTCTCACTCATTCTCTCTCTCTCTCTACATAATAAAGTAAAAAAAAGATGTTTAGTATGTCTGGGCTAAACCACACTACACTATTATTACTGTCCCCCTCACAATAATACAGGGAACTTCCAGCATGAATGATTCTTGATTATTATTAATTTGGAATAATTTTAATATGTTGTAATATTTTAATAAAGCAACACAAACAAATTGCTCATTGTTAGTTTGTTCCAACAAGATCCAGGAAGATGGTCTCTTTAATGGTGACAGTATGAGAATGAGATTACTCATGTCGGCTATTAAATCAATACACTGTGTGAGAATAATTATATATTTTTTTAGTTTTAGTTTATTATAATTTAGATAAAGGAAATGAAAAAAGTATTGTTTGAGTATCGGTATTGAAAATGTTTCAAATGATATCCAGCCCTAATTACAATGTTACGTTTTTGCTATATTGCCTGCTGTAGTGGATATAAACTTGAGTTATATGGAAGCTTGTAAATATATGAATCTTCAGGCAGTAGATTAAGGTAGTAATATCTGAAGATAATCTAATAAACTCTCTGGGTGTTGAAGTCAGGTGGTAGTATCCTTGCTGTCCTGATTTTGTCCAGAAGCTACTTGGACATCGTCTGGAGGTTGTCCAGTGATTTGAACCCTACTGTGCTCTCTGCTGAACCAACCTCTAAAAGCTCAGAAGTATGCCATCACAAGAGTCTGACAGCAGAAACACAGAAGCCAGGACGGTGCTTTCTAGCAAATTGGGGTTTAGAGGTCAGATGTCAGAATGTATGCAGTCGAATCTGGCAGTTTGTTTTTGCCCATGACAATTTTAATTTTAAGAGAATAAAAAAAATGTAGATTTCCATTTCCATTTACCCAAAACATGAGCGATTAGCCAAGATGAGAGTCCACAGTTTGGAAGTGTAAAATTGGAATGATTTTATCTGGTGCTACTGGCATTCTTTTGTGTACTTAGTAAGACACTTTCCTATGTATGCAGTATATTTTTGCCAGTTAACGATGGATAGCAATATATTATAAAATGGAAAAATTCTGAGATTTGGTAAAAAGCTTATTGCCTTGTTGGTAAAATAATAAAAAAATATATAATTTTGAGCTATTTACAAATTTGAGGCAGCTTAAGGAACATACACTGTGCATCATGATGCTTATTGCTATCTTACACCCTACAACAATCTATTTTCACGTAAAGTCTGGTTTGGATATGAGGTGTATTCAGGTAAATTTTTGGTGTATTGATATCTTGGCAGCGGAAAACACAGGGACTGAACTAATTGATTAGAATCTTGAATACAGTCAACCGTTAGATGTTCGCTTATTCCTATCTTGGCAACACCCAGTGCACAAACCTAAACACTAACCCAGTGTTTCTCAACCAGGGTGCCGCGGCACCCTGGGGTGCCGTCTGGCTTCATCGGGGGTGCCGTCAAAATATTGCGCCTCACGTGCATATTTCATTTCCAGAGTCAGCTCGTGTCGGGGTGTGTCCCAATTCACAGGCAGCATACTCTGAAGGATGCGACCCACAGAGGCGGTGTATTACTGCGCAGCTGTGACGCAATCTGTCTTCGAATACAGCCTCTGAAGGATGCAGCCCCTAAATTGGGACACACTGTAAAGTTTTTGTCCCCCACGCGATGCACGCGCTATTTTATTTCATATTCCGCCAGCAACACCCCTCGTTCTCACCTGAAGTACTGCGCCAGCAACACCCCCCCCGTTCTCACCTGAAATACTGCGCCAGCACCACCCCCCGTTCTCACCTGAAGTACTGCGCCAGCACCACCCCCCGTTCTCACCTGAAGTACTGCGCCAGCACCCCGCATCCCCCTCCCCCCCGCCCCGGGAACTGGGGTGCCGTGACATCTCGCATATATTAAAAGAGTGTCGTGACATAAAAAAGGTTGAGAAACGCTGCACTAACCTAAACCTAAGCACACCTGGCTTTTAAACACACTCCACTCATGATTAGGTAAGAGAAGTAGTACATGACTTTTGTGCGTTTTGAGCCACTCAAGTTGTACTTTTCCCATGGTTACAATAGCAAAGACAAACTGATATGCCCTACCTTAACTTCATGGTGCATTGTTTGATGGGTCACCTATAGATCACTAAAATAGAGCCCAAAGTGCACAAAAATATTAGGACTCATGCTTATGATGGTGGATGTTGGATGTTTGGTAGATCACCACCCCTCTTCACACCTTGTATGTGGCACAACCCTTCCAAAGAAAACATTCCTCACTCTTTTACAGCTTGGTGCTGGGATATTTATTCACTTTTTAGCACGCTTTCAATTGCTTCAGTTAACCATTAATACCATTCATGAGAATGGGTGTCCAATAGCATTAGAACATGAACATGGTAATGGTAAAAGCCTATAGGATGGTAGTCATTTCTTGACTAAGTAATTATTTTTAATACATTTTGATTACATTATGTTTTTTTTTTGTTAATTAGAATTGATGTGTTTTAAGTGTGCCAGTAATTTTCAGCCATAGTAGACTGTGTTTTTCAATGACTGTGCCTTAGTTATTGAGCTTAATGTTTGCTTTTACTTAATGTAATACAATTGCAATAATAAAATGTGGGATCACGTTTGGATTAGTTGAGTTAGATAACTTTTTCACTCATTTCTCTCTCATGTAAAAACACACGCTCAGGTTAGCTGATGCTGAGGTTTCTGACAGCTGTCTTTCTGTAATCCAGGCTGGTTAAACAGATGAAGTCTGCTGATATAAATAGCTCTCGCCTGCCTTTGTGAGAAAATGGGATATTTTTCAAGCTGTTGAAACAGTATGGTGGGTCGCAGGGTGGTCACTTCCGTAGGGTCTTGTGGGAATGCTGAAATTACTCTGTGGTGGTTTCCTACTCTGGCTCAAGACACAGCATGCTAGCTGCAGGATAGCGCAGCGGGCTATTGGCAGGGTAACAGGAATCTGTTAAATCACAGAACCCTGTTAAAACTGGTTAAAGGTAAAACAGACTCTTAGGAATGGCCCTAGTAAAAAAAAAAGTACATTGAAGTATACTAAGCATTATTATGCTACAGTGTACAAGTGTACAAGTACTTGTACTTGTAGCCACATTATTAATCAGTATATTTATTTTTTTGTACTTATTATACTTTAATTGTATAAAAATAGTACAAAAGTCTTACTTAAATAGTGCTTAGTGTACTTAACTGTATTAAAATGGAAATATTTTACATATATTTAAGTAACATTTGAACATTTAAACTACTTCATGTATGTAACCCCATATTTTAAATATGCTTACAGTAAACTTTTAATACATTTAATGAATATTACAACTGTATCAATATTATACTCTGGGTATATTAGAAATGTATTGGGAATTAAATATATATGTTAAATATATTTACATTAAAGTACAAATATGCTTCTTGTTCCTGTCTTTTGTAAGTAGCACACTTCTAATATACTATAATTGGGTATAAAAATATATTGTAACATACTGTACTACAATTTTTAGTGTGTTACAAATTTACTTCATTTTTTATAATTAGTAGTAGTAATTTAATTTCCTTTTTAAAAAAGCTACATGATACATTGTACTTTGTAAGAATGTACAAAAGTATATTTTAAAATCTGTATTTTAAAAATATATTGAATTACATTAATCTAAAAATATAATCGAAAAGTGTACTTCATAGTAGTCTATTTTTTTTAATTCACTTTATTGTACTTTTTAAAAAGTATGATCAAATTTTACTTTTAAACATTTGATGAAAGCATAATATTACTGCACTTTTAATGTGCATACATCTGTGTACAGCATACTTAAACATTTCTCAGTATGTTTTAAGTACAATTAAGTATGTATTTTTTAACCGGGGAGGGGGGGGGGGGGGGGAGGGAATTCACATCTCAATGCTACAAGTAATCATATTGAAAAAAATGTAAAAGGAAATTTACAACTAGTTCATTAATTCATTTAGTGTGTGAATGGTGTAGTATTAGGTCATGTTGTTGTAAAGTGTTAACAGTGTACTAGAATATCAGAATCACGGTCGGGGGGCAAACATCAGACCCTTGAGGTCTGTTTGCACATCTGACTCATATGACGGGTCACAGTTTGTTAAAAAAAAAAAAAAAAAAGAAGTTTGACCCCAACTTCCGTCTTAATCTGCCCATCCACCATGTGGTTCACTAGTGGTGAGAATGTGGTCTGGTTTCAAACTAACTCTTCAACTAATTCGGAACATAAAAACCAACTACAGGATCTAATTCTGAAGCCCTATTTTCTCAATCTATAGGAAAGCAGTCAACTGCACAGCTTGATTTAGGGTGTGTCAATGTGTCTCGAAATGCACAAAAGGCATGTACTAATTCTCTTAATTAATCACGGGTGTGTTTGTTTTTGACGTAACATGAAAGTGTCACTTGCCATTCGGTTTAAGGTCCAGGTAATGCAGCTTCGCAATACTGTGCATTGTCAAGATAGGAATGAACATTTGATGACTGAGTATTGTCAGGGTTCTAGTCAGTCAGTGGTGCACCTGTGTTTTCCGCTGCCAAGATAGCAATACACCAATAATTTACCTCCACACACCTCACTTCCAGATAGTGCTGGACGATTTTCACAATTAATTCACTTAATTCGAATTACAGTTTTAATGCGACTTTACATTCAGACATTTTATCTTTTTAATCTAAAATATATGAAAACGCTACTCATTTCTGAAGTGTTTATCCATCTTACCATGGTTACCGTCGCCTCCCACAGACCAACACGTACATATTTTATAACCATTCCACTCAGACCTCGGACTAAGCTCATACCGAAAAAAGTTCCACTACTGTTCCAGAACTTTCAACACAATCTCCTGGTGGGGAAAAGCTAGAAATACACAAAGTCAGCATGTGACATGAAGGCATGGGCTTGTAAACAATGTTTGCATCTAAACACCAAACACCTTTTTTTAAAAAAAAAGGTAAACCTAGTGCTGAACCATTTCTTTATTATCCATAGTTAGAATTTTTAGTATAAGGTAGATACTGTATATTCAGAAGCACTGTTGCTATTTAAACGACACAGGCTGAAGGTGTAAATCTAGACTGTTGGCGGGGTGTAAGATAGCAATTAGCATCACAAAGTACATTCTGCAGGGTGTAAGATAGGACCCCTTTGAGTATCTGCGTTAATGAGAAAACGCTGTGACATTTTTGCCTGTGGTCTTTATGTTGTGATGTTTCAGTGAACCCGCAGTGAAATTTGTTGGTCTCTTGGGCACGTTTTGGGTGCATCTGTTTTTTTTTTTTCCCTCTCTTCGCTGCCTCGGCTCGGTAATAATTTCAAGTAGTGTCATAACACAAATTATAAACACATATTCCTCAAGCATGACGCATAGAAATAACAACGTGAAATGGGCTGCTCTGATTTAGTGCTGCTCAGGGCCTCAGATCCCCCCCCCCCTGGACTCTCCTTCCTCCTTCCTTCCTCTTCCTTTTCTGCGTGGCTCCGGTCGTCGACGCGCTCTCTCGGTCCAGGTGGAGTTTGGAGGCTCGCCGCACGCTTGACCCCGTCGTGACCCTGACAATAGCAGAAAGGCTTGGGGAGCCATTTTTTATACGGGCTTCGCGGTGAAGACCATCTGCTGTGCGACATCACTGAGAGCATGTCGTGTGTTAGACGTCTTCGTAAAGCGGTGTAGCTCGAGTCCAGAGCATGCACTTTATCCATCTATCACTCTCCTCCAGCAGCGCCTGTCCACCGCATCCGTGGACACACAATTACCTTCACATGCTCAGTCCTCACCCTTCACACAGGAAAAGTTATGCACCTTACAAGTGCTACTGAGACGTCTGTGGCCAGATATCTATATATATATTTGCACAATTTTCATAGCTGTCTGGGTGGGTTTATTGCCCCCTTTCTCCCTCATCAACCGATTCTGAACACCTATTAGCTGATTATGTGTTTAAACATCCAATGGCTGAATAACTTCTGTGATAGGAGGCGAAATAAGTGATACCAGAGAGAAAATTGAAAGTTGGATTTTTAAAAAGCATAAAAGCTGATAAAAAGCTTTATCTGAGGTATCATCTTCGTACATAGCATTATGTTTCATTAGTTATTTTTTTTATAATGACTATTTCTTGTGTACAGTTTATTAAAACAAGAACAGGATTTTTTTTTGTGTGTGTAGACTCTAAACTTTCAATCTTACTTAAATCTGTACAAATAGAAAAGGAGATTGTATTACAGTATTTTTTTGCACTAAACTCTTTTAATTTTCCCAAAATTTGTTCAGTGTGCCTTATAATCTGGTGCAAATTATGTATGTGCTGGTATTTTATCATGTACTGGTATTTTACCGCACTAAGCACTAGCTCTTTTGCCTTTCAGAGGTTAGTATTGTCAGCCTGTGGCCTGCTGCTAACCTCAGCTAGCACTGCTGAAGCAGTATTAGTATTAGCATTAGCCTGCTAACCAAGCTTTCACTGTTCAGAGGTGAGTATATTGGACTGTGGACTGCGCATTTACCATAGTAAAACAAGCTTTATGGAATGAACCACTGGCTAATATTACACTGGTTTATTGAAACACTCAGGATTCCTCAGTGTAGCGCTGTCTGGAAGCATTAGCCACTAACCGCGGCTAGCACTAGTGGTTAGCCGCTGATGCTAATGCTGCTGCACCCAGCCTTAGAAGAAATCTGAATATATCTAAGCTTACTGTAAAAGAATAAAAAAGTAAAGAGCTCTTTACTCACCCAAATGAACAGTTTTCAGGAGAGAAATCTGTGTAGATTAACATCCAGTGCTCCTTTGAATTTAAAAGATTTTTTTTTTTTTTGAGAATTACAGTTTTGTGTACTCAGCTTAGCTTAGCAGGTCTCGCCAACCAGCAGCGAGACCTGCTGAATTAGAAGGAAAACATGGCGACACCCCGGTTCCTTACTAGTGTCACATAATGCTCCTTATAATCCGGTGCGCTTTATGTATAAAAATAGACCAGAAAATGTATGTTTATTGCAAAAAAATACGATATATTCTGAATTGAATGAAAATCCAATTTTGTACATGCATTTGTTTGCATCATTTTTTTATTTTTTTGTGCCCTTTTATTGATACTTTTTTTCCATTGCTTAATAAAACACAAATGGGAAAAATGTAAAGCAAATAGTGTGTCTCACTGTGTATTCAAATGTCTAACAATCTGTTTAGATATGAATTATCAAGATGAATAAAAGAGCCCATCGATTAAAAGCTTTGTAAAGTGTAAAATTACTTACAGGACTTTGTCCTGTAACTCATGTTGTCCACAAGTGACGTATACTGATCATCCTGAGAGCAGTGTGTAAATTTGTGATCACGTGACCTTATTTACAGAATGTAGAAGTGCTTTAAGGTTGGTACTGGAGATAGAACAAAAATACTACCCCCCCCCCCCCCCCCCCCCCCTTTAAAGGTGTTTTTATTTTTTATGATTATTTCAACAATTTAAATATTGTTCCAAATAACACATTTTATACAACAAATTGATCAAATCAAATTCAAGTTATGGAATTCATGTCATGCCATTTATGTTACATAATGGATTTCAGCCCTAATATATTCATGATCAATTATCATTTTTAATCACAGTAAGAAAAAACATGAGTGTGCTATATTTCTATTAGATATATACTAAATTTAGATCTTGCTTTTTTGCCATCACTTTTGCTTTTATTCCTCTTTGGTCTCTAGTTGAAAAGGCATGTCCAATTCAGGGACATTAAATTTTACTTTTTTTTTTTACTAAATCAAAACATCTAATCCCAAAGCCAGAGGTTAACAAGTCCGAGACAAAGATCGAAAGCAATGACTTTAGTTCAAAAATGGCAAATAAAGCGTCTGTGTGAACTCAGCTGGGGTCGCCTTGTATATCATTGCCATTGTTTTATTTTTATTCGCTGAAAAATGAAGGCGGCTTTCGACTCGTAGCGGATTTATGTCGAGTACAAAGCTGCTTTAGGTCCTTGGCCAAACGACTATTCCAATTAATTGTGATTTAATACCCCTGCAAGAAATTAGAGCTCTTTTTCCGAAAGGGCCGTTTAATTAGCACCATCAACTTTGAGGGATGAAGGTTGTGGTTCAAGATGGGGAGAGTTTTATGGACCAGCTAATCAAAATAATGCCCCTTTTTATGGCTGTAGGAAGACATCTCTCATCACTATCAGGCAAGTCTACACTGCCCCTCTGCTCTGCACACATGGTGCTGAGTGCTGGATTTCACTGTATTAATCAAACAACTGGAAGTAGTTTTGCTTGCATTGAAGCATGGCAGCCATGTTGAGTTGAAGCTAATTCCTGGGCTGACATTTTGGACT
The DNA here is from genome assembly GCF_023375975.1 of Astyanax mexicanus. Lineage (NCBI taxonomy): Eukaryota > Metazoa > Chordata > Actinopteri > Characiformes > Acestrorhamphidae > Astyanax > Astyanax mexicanus. The sequence continues at coordinate 10,788,014 of NC_064419.1, forward strand.
TTGGTCACCCTCGCATCCTCTGAAAGAGCAACTGTGTTGAGAACAACGGTGGGGGAAGAAAGTTAAGAAAGGGCAATCAGGAAGCTATTGGTAGGGAAAATAAAGCTGCATTCTCTTGGGGTCTGTGTGCTACTGTTTATTAGTCTGTATATCTGTCTTACACCCGGCAGTTCAACTGATTTTGATTAATGAGTCTGAGATCTGACAGAATATGTGGAGAAAAAGGCATGGTGCACATCATGTCCATGTGGTATGGAACATGGGCAGTGTAAAATATTCTTGGTATTTTATTTTATATGCTAATATTGATTTTTCCCAACATTATGTCCTTTAATTTTGTCATTTTTTTATCTGTTTTGGCAATAATTGCATTTCTTTCTGTTTTCGCATACCTCAAACTTCCCGAGTATTGGAGCTATTTCTAGTGCAGTCAAGTCAAGTCAAGTAGTGTCACTCTTAGATACATATCAGACAGATTATTAACAAAGGGGCTAGGCAGGGGCAGTAACAATATGGCAGCAGATATAAACAACATAATAAGCAAAAAACAAACACAGTAAATCCCGCAAAAAAAGGTCTAAGGCAAAAGAAAAGTCAAAAATAAAAAAGCTTGGCAACAGAATATACAATAGAAAGAGAAAGGCAAAAATTGAGAGTCAATGAAACAAAAACAAGTCAGTGACAAGAAGCAAAAAACAAAGGAAACACAATGCAGAAGTGTTAGATAACTAGATTCAATATTCGACTGAACAGAGCAAACGAGGGGCATTTATTATAGAAAGAGAAGATGGAAGCAATTAGTAACTTGGGGAGCGGGAACGCTGTAGCATCACATGATCAGCACAGTCAGGAAAGTGTGGTGTAGAGAGTGCATGCTGGGAAATGGAGTCTTTGCTGAGTAGTTTAGAGTCCAAAGCAGGCAGACTAGTTGACTACAGTACAACTAAATAACTGTAGTAGTACAACTAAATAAAATGTAATATAATATTAGAATAAAATAGACACTAAACAAGTTCACAGATATAGACATACGTGAGACACAAGATATAAAACACAAGACAATAGTGCAATATAACAGTGAGAGTGTACCACTTAAGTCTAGTGAGGGAATCAATGAATGAATGAAAGTATCAGTATAAACAGAACTTGTGTAAACAGCAGTGAAAATATAGAGGTATAACAGCTGTCTAGCTACGAGATGTACTTTAGTAACGATTTTTGGATGCTTGTTATGATAAAAGGACCAAAATACATTGGCATAATACAACTATATTAAACTATTTTAAAGCCTTGATTATCATTATTACTACTTTTTAACTTTTTAAAGTAAATATGACATTTGTGGGTTTCTTTGAACGCCTGTGTAAGCCATGTTGTCTTGATTTCTGCTTGCTTCTTAAGATGTTTTCACACCAGCACTATTTTGTCTGATTAAAACAGACTTCAGTTTGTTAGTTCCCTTAGTTTGGTTTGTTTAAGCAGGTGTGAAAACAGTGATCACACTCAGTTGCGGATCAAAACATAATCTGGTCTCAATCTGAGCCAGCTATCACTCCTTTAGGCTAATAAGCTAATAACGCTAATTCCCACAGCTATGATCAACCACTGTCTCTGCTGCTCCATGCTGTTTACCCGGGCTGTTCACATGTGCTGCATTCACTGCCTGCAGCTATTTATTAGTTTCTTGGTCCGCATTTAGTTTTATGCCTGTGTGAAACCAAATTAAACAGAGGGGAAAAAAGCTCCAAGTAAATGAACTCATCAACTGATTTGGACCATAGAAACCAACTACAGGTGTGAAAACACTCTTAAAAATCTCTATTTGGAAGACCATGTAGCTCTAACACTTCACCCTACCACCTACCACCACTCTGAGTAGAGGAACACCCTACCACTATGTGTGTACGTCCAGCACAAAGGGGTAGGGCTAAGTGGAAGGGGCATAGTGGGTGATGGAACGGGTTAGGTCTTTAAGTACTTCATGTTGTTGCTTATTTCTCATTGGTCGACCAACAGATTGTCGGAACAGAAGTTGAGAAGTGTGTAGAGAGGGGTGTATGAAGATGCAATTTTGTCTGAGGCTTCCTTTTCCCCCCAGATGGCTCTTAAGATAATGTAAACCTCCTCTTGAGAGATGAACCTTTGAGGACACTGAACATGGGGGTGTAGTTATTACGTGGCTTCTCCACACCAAACCATTCTGTACCTTATCTCCCGCTGTTTGATGTGTTGAGTAGTACCCGCAGTTGTCGTGGTAACATGCCTGTCCGCAAATGCTCAGTGAGGTGCTGTTTACGAATGGTAGACTCATGGGACTACATTCCATGCCCATATACGCCCAACCGGGAAGGGATCACTAGTCACCTGTATTTAGACTTCTCCATGATACAGTAATGTATACAAGACCTTTTTCCAACCCAGGCCTCCACTGGCAGCAAAAAAACTTGTCTCTGGTATACGTTAGTGGCCTACAGTATGAGCATAGCGTAATCCCACTCGAGAGACCGCTCCTACAGTGCCAATTTTCTCATATGGTGTCTTTTTTTTTTTTCTTCCTTCATCCTGTCACAACAAGCTAAAACGATTCAAATAAGTCAGTGTGTGAATGAGTTTGAGTAAGATACAGTATACAGTGCGTTGCAAAGTATTTAACTTTTCAAACTTTTGCACAAATCTGGTCTTTATGGAAGAGTGGCAAGAAGAAAGCCATTTCTCAAAGACACACCAAACATGTGGAAAAAGGTACTGTGGTCAGATGAAACCAAAAACGAACAACACAGCTCATCACCCTGAACACCCCGTGCCTACTGTCAAACATAGTGGTGGCAGCATCATGGTTTGGGTCTGCTTTTCTTCAGCAGGGACAGATTTGGGAAGATGGTTAAAATTCAGGGAAAGATCGATGGAGCCAAATACAGGACCATTCTAGAAAAAAACCTGTTGGAGTCTGTAAAAGACCCGAGACTGGGACGAAGATTTACTGTATCTTCCAACAAGACAATGATCCAAAAGATAAAGCAAAATCTACAATGGAATGATTCACAAATAAACTTGTCCAGTTGTTGCAATGGCCAAGTCAAAGACCAGACCTGAATCCAAAGGAGAATCTGTGGAAAGAGCTGAAAACTGCTGTTCTCTGCTGGAGATCAGGTAAATTGGATACTCTAAACTGCCCAGAAAAATTGAATACTCTAAAATTGATCTGGTGTGTATGTGTAAAGTGTGTGTGTATGACTGTGCCTAGATATGGATTGGCACTCTGTCCTTGGTCTGGGCTGTAGTGCCCGATGCAGTCCTCCAGGTGGACGGTGGTTTCTGGTTGAGAGTACGCTGTGCACTATTGGCTGCCGCTTCTCACTGGTGTGTGGATGAGTGTTAATGTGTAATGTGCTTGTGTGTAAAATGTGTTAATTGTAAAGCATCCTTGGGTTTCTAGAAAGGCGCTATATAAGTTGAACTTTGTTCGTTCGTTCGTTCTCAAACAAACGCTGTCCATCCAACCTCCAGCTGTTTTGCAAGGAAGAATGGGCAAAAATTTCAGTCTCTCGATGTGCAAAACTGATAGAGACAAACAAAATATCCAATCAATTTTGTTCCTCTGCACGATTTTGTCCCACTTGTTTCATATATTTATGTTTACAGGCCTGAAATGTGGCAAAAGGTTGAAAAGTTCAACGGCGCTGAAAACGTTTGCAAGGCACTGTAAGTCATGGTAATACGGTGAGAGGGTGGGTTGTTTCTGCTTTTAGCGAAGGATAAGAGAAATAACACCGGAGGTGTTGGGAGACGGAGGGATACTCTCTCTAGACGTACGGGGTCGCTTTGATTAATTGAGCGATTAAGGTTTGAAATTCGTGTCAGCACTCTACAGTCCACGACTCCATTAGTCGGAGAGAAGGGGAGAATCCAGATGTTTCGCTCAGATAATTGTACAGAAAACAGCAGCGGCGGAATTCCACCTCAATAAGGCCCGGCGCTCGGAAAGCGCTGTTTATTTTCGGACTTATGACTAAAGGGGACTTAAATCATGGAACAAAAATATCTCTCTCCCCTCTCTGGTTCTCCCTCTCTCCTGCTCTCTCGTCTAACCTCTTTACCTCCCTCCTTCTTTAGTTTTATTCATTAAAAGATTGTCCAACTCTCTATTAATCCCAAAAAAATGTGCTTTTTTAGGGGAAGGGGAAGTGGAGTTTCTGGGAGACTCAAACCTGAGCTGTTATTGCTGAGCTGTACAGTGACTCAGAGCGTGTAAACCCAGCCCAGTGTAAACTCTGTCTGCCCATAAGATCTGAATGCCTCTGGGTTTACACATGTGTGTTGAGAGCATGCTGAAAATGTGGGAGTTGTCAAATAAAAAAAAAGGACCACATCATGGCTACACTAGTCTAGAAATATTAACTTGGCCAGCTTACAGTTCTTTGCAGTTTTCCTTTTATTATATATACATACATACATATATATATATATATATATATATATATATATATATATATATATATATTTTTTTTTTTTTATTATTTATTTATTTTTTTCCTAATTGTAATCACTTTCACATCCCACAGCACAGATTTCTCCCATAGGTATCGATTTAAAACTGTCCACAAACCTTTGTCAAGAATTTCAAATGGCTGGACTGCAGCTAGAATAATAAAAACATCAATATTCAATATTCTTCATGAACCAATCAGGTTTACAGTTTTCATAAAATGATTGTACATTTCTTACCCATAGGAACGAATGGCTGAAATTTGAAATATAAACATTCAACACACATATTTAGTTAATTAATGTTTTTGGACTCTATCCAACTTTAACCAAATCCAAAATATTTGTATTTCACTCGATTCTCTCATACCACTTTCTCTACTTCACTCACTTTCCCACTTTCACTCACTCTCTCTTTCTCTCTCTCTCTCTCTCGCTCTTTCTACTTCTCTCTCCTCTAGTTTTCTCTCTCTAATTTTTGTCTCTCCTTATTTATTATTCTTTATCTCTACTTCTCCCTCTCTCCTCTAGTTTTCTCTCTCTACTTGTCTCCCTCGTTAGTTCTTTCTCTCTGTATACTTGTATCTTTCTCTACTCTTTCTCTGGCTCTCTCTACATCTCTTTTTTTCTGTCTCTCTACTTCTGTCTATTTCTATCTGTCTACTTGTCTCTTTCTCTCTACTTTTCTCTATTTTTGTCTGTCCTCTTGTCACTCTCTCTCGTTTCTCACTCTCTCTCTTCATGTATATTTCTCTGCTCTCTACTTCTTTCTATATATCTCTCTTTATTTCTCTCTATTTCTCATTTTCTACTTGTCTCTCTATTTCTGTCTGTTTCTGTCTCTCTACCTCTCTCTATCTCTCTTTCTACCTGTCTCTCTGTCTCTCTTAGTGCACAAGCTTGTACAAGCATGTGTACAAGCATGCTGAAAATGGGTGAGCTGTAAATTAGAAGCTAATAGTGAAAAAAGGATCACATAATTAGATTGTCCTTAATGAACCTAGATAAAAATAAAAAACGCTATTGTTTTGCTGTCCTCCCATGGACAGAGCAACGTCTTACAAATGTTTTTTTTAGGATTTTGTGCAAATCCACCCACCCTCATATGTTTAAAAGACATAAAGACAATTGTATTTGTCTCTTCTAATCTTGTTCTCTTATGTCTGTATTTGTTCTCTTCTTTTCATCTCCAGTGTGTAATTCCAACAGTTTCTCTGTGTTAATATTGGCAGATGATTGGTCTGTGAGAAGGGGTGGGTTAACTGGTTAAATGAGGAGGCTGGTCTGGCTCTGCCTCTGGTCTCTACTGAACAGACTCAACATGGGTTGCAGTTTCGACAATATGGCTGATATTTTGGCTGCATTTCTATGGAATGGACTGATGGAAAATATGGTAAAAAACCCTGGGAATAGATTTATTAATGTAAAACTTAGACAAACTGAACTTCTAAAAGTCCTTTTAATGTTCATGTGATCAGTATCATTTACAGTTTATTTTGGAGATTATGAAGATTATCTTTATAAATATCTTAATTTAGATCAAGAATGTAAAAATGCATTTGGTCAGAAACATTTACAGCAGAAATGAAAAAGTAAGCAACCCATTATTCCTCTTATTATTCCTTATTCCCATTATTAGAGTCAAGCTCAAAGTCTGCTGAATATGTGTTTTGGAATCCAGCTTTTTATTGGTCAAATAAGACATTCACATTCTGACTCAAGATCTAGACATAACAAAGAGTGAATGCACCATGCTGCACGTGAGGTTTGAGGGTCAGAGCCTTGTTTACCTAAAGTTTTATAGCTTGGCAATCATTGGTAAATTCTGGTACTCATTCTTCTCTATCATGATGAGCAGTTCTGAGCAGCGGGTCTTCTGGGAAACGCAGCTCAGCTCTGTGGACTGCAGTATTGGATCTTAGCTAATAAATCTTAACGCTGTAAATGAGGGACTAATCTGAATGCCGGAATAGATAGCCTGTTCAGTAAATCCTGATTACCTGACTGGGTTTGAATCCAGAAGATAAAGTCTGCGAGTGCTTGAATCTAAAGGAAACGGTTGAGTTAGACTGGAAAGTGTAATGACAAAGCAGGGATTAGTGACGATTCGTCCATCTGACCTGAGGCAAACAGGCAGCCATTAGACAAGAATCTCTCTGATGACAGGAAGAGAGCAGGGGGTTGTGGGTAGTGCGGTTCTTCGGTATGCTAACCGTCACCGCGCACCTGCTGGCTGGCTAACCTCCCCTGCTGCGTTACCGTGTGTGTATTTGCCTGCCCGACTTACAGTATTGCGTGTTTGTATCTGGTATTTGTTAAAGTAATGACTTACCGTAGGTCGTAACCCCCCTTATCCTCCTCGATTTCCCACCAGGCAGCAAGCTCTGTTGGCAGCCATCAGCGAAAAGGATGCTAACATTGCCCTGCTAGAACTTTCTGCCTCCAAGAAGAAGACGAGTCAAGAGGAGGTGATGGCCTTGAAAAGAGAAAAGGACAGACTCATGTATCAGCTCAAGCAGCAGGTAATTTCAGACTTCCAGTTATTCCATTAAATCGTATGTGAGATATTTATAAAAATGCCTGATTATAAACTTCATCAATGATCTAGAATGATGTCTCCATGTTTTCCCCATTTTTTTTCACTAGTTAAAACATTCCCAAGTAACTAGTCTCAATGTATGTCTCATCATGGCTCCATCAGTCTGGGAGGTATTAAGTTGGCTTCGTTTATATTTTTCATATAATTGTCTTTCTTTTTTTATTTTCTTTGCCCAAATTTTAGCACTTTCTCGTCCCACAGATTTTGACGTAGAACCATGGTCTAGAATGATGTCTCCACGTTTTCCCCATTTTTTTCACAAGTTAAAACATTCCCAAGTAACTAGTCTCCTGTATGTCTCATCATGGCTCCATCATTGTGGGAGGTATTAAGTGGGCTTGGTTATATTTATTATATAATTTTATTTCTTTTTTATTCTCTTTGCCCAAATTGTATCACTTTCTCATCCCACAGATTTTGATGTAGAACCACTTTTTTTTTGCAGGATCGTAGGAGCTATACCTAATTAGGTTGCTTTTGCTTTTTGGAGCAATAATAATAGTATGGTTTTCATACAGTGGGAGAATTCAAAACTGTCCACAAACATTTGTCAAGAATTTCTAATGACTTTACTGTTTACATTTATTGTAGCTAGAATCACCAAAAAATCTGTATCTTCATAGAACTTCAAAGTACTTATGACGTTTAATACAATATGCTACATGATCCGATCAAATTTACGGTTCTCATAAAATTATCCTACATTTCTTCCCCATATAAATGAATGGGCTGAATGTTCAAATGTAAAAATTCCATCCCCCATTTCTTTCTCTCTATTTCTGTCTCTCTACTTCTCTCTCTTTCTCTCTACTTCTCTTTCTTTCTCTCTACTTCTCTCTCTCTCTACTTCTGCGTCTCTACTTCTATTTCTAACCCTCTACTTGTGTCTCTTTCTCTCTACTTCTCTCTATTTCTGTCTCTCTACTTCTCTCTCTCTACTTCTCTCTCTTTCTCTCTACTTCTCTCTCTCTCTACTTCTCTCTCTTTCTCTCTACTTCTCTCTCTCTCTACTTCTCTCTCTTTCTCTCTACTTTTCTCTCTCTACTTCTTCGTCTCTACTTCTATTTCTCACCCTCTATTTGTGTATCTTTCTCTCTACTTCTCTCCATCTCTGTCTCTCTACTTCTCTCTCTCTACTTGTCCCTCTCTCTATATTTCTCTATTTCTCTACCTCTACTTGTCTCTTTCTCCTTACTTCTCTCTGTTTCTGTCTCCGTACCTTTCTCTTTCTTTCTTTTCTTTACGTCTCTCCCTCTACTTGTCTCTCTCTCTACTTCTCTCTATTTCTGTCTCTCTTCTTGCCTCTTTCTCATTTTCCACTTGTCCCTCTCTCTATATTTCTCTCTATTTCTGTCTCTCTTCTTGTCTCTCTCTTTACTTCTCTCTATTTCTGTCTCTGTACTTGTCTCTTTCTCTCTTTCTACTTCTCTCTATTTCTCTACCTTTACTTGTCTCTCTACTTCTCTCTCTTTCTCTTTCTCTACTTGTTCTCTCTACTTTTCTCTACTTCTGTCTCTGGACTTGTCTCTCTCTCTCTCTCTCTACTTCTCTCTATTTCTTTCCCTCGACTTGTCTCTTTTGCTCTCTTTACTTGTCTCTCTTTCTACTTCTCTATTTCTGTCTCTCTACTTGTCTTTTTTCTATACTTTTCTCTACGTCTGTCTTTCTACTTGTCTCTTTCTCTTTTTCTACTTGTCTTTCCTATTTTTCACTCTACTTCTCTCTATTCCCGTCTCTTAACTTGTCGCTTTATTTCTTTAACTTGTTTCTCTATCTCTCTCTATTTCTCTCTGTCATGATCTATTATGAACTATTACCATTTACAAATGTAAGGTACGATTTAAGCTCAATGTTGTTAGTGAACTTCCCCAGTGTATTATTGAACCTTCCTTTTCTAGTTTGCATAAACTTGTTTATAATTGCTAACCTGAAGCAGTTTGTATTCAGAATGCTAGCTAGTGATAAATGCTAAAATAAGCCAAAACGTAAATTCTGTGATAAGTGTTCGTGGTAAATTATATCTTGCTGGCCTTATATAGCTTTCTACTGCCTGGTATGTAGCTATTGGTTTTATACCTAATTCCAGTAAATTGCAGAAAACTAGTGAACCATCATCTTCACTCTGACTCACTCCGGTTTCCTGTGCAGCAAGTGTTACTCTCACATTCTCTACAATTAGGCAGCTTGATAGTTCCCATAGCTCATCTTCTTTAGGTTAGTAAGCAGTTCATGTACATGTAAGTCATTGTCATTAAGCCTCTGTTAGTGTTTAGGCTATGACCTGGCCATTGCCATCATGTGACTCATGTACATTTCATGAGGTCTAATAAACCATTTAGGACACAACAGACCACATCAGTGGTTGATGCTGAGAGTATTGAGTCTGGAAGCTGAATTCTGGGAAACAGGAAGGAGTTGTAGGATACTCTGATGTCTGCTCTGGTTGCTTTTGAGTCATAAGCAGCCAGCTGATGCAACACAGGAATTTCAGAACAAAATCATCAACGTCTCACTCATACTGTCATACCTCATACCTAAAGTTTTCTTTCAGGAAGAATCTCACATACAGCTCCAGGAAAAAAATAAGAGACCACCTGAAAATGATGAGTTTCTTTAATATTACCAAATTGAAAATCTCTGGAATATAATCAAGAGGAAGATGAATGATCACAAGCCATCAAACCAAACTGAACTGCTTACATTTTTGCACCAGGAGTGGTTTAAATAAAATTAACCAAAAGCAGTGTGTAAGACTGGTGGAGAAGAACATGCCAAGATGCATGGAAACTGTGATTAAAAACAGGGTTATTCCACCAAATATTTCTGATTTCTGAACTCTTAAAACTTTATGAATATGAACTTGTTTTCTTTGCATTAATTAAGGTCTGAAAGCTCTGCATCTTTTTTTGTTATTTTAGCCTTTTCTCATTTTTTACCAATAAATGATCTAAATGACAATATTTTTATTTGGAATTTGGGATAAATGTTGTATGTAGCTTATAGAATAAAACAACAATATTTATTGTACTCAAACATATTCCTATAAATAGCAAAATCAGGGAAACTCTCTTTATTCTCTTTATTCTTTCCATGTTCTTCTTGTGTCTACTTGGGTTTCCTCCCACTGTCCAAAAAAAATGGAGATCAGAATGAAGGGCAGGGTGTGCTTCCACCAAGCCAGCCAATCACAACTCTTGAATCTGTCAGACACCTGCACTGTCTAACAGAGTCTATCACATTGAGAGGTGGTGGACAGGGAGGCCCATCATACTTTACTTACCCAGATAGAGTGAAATCAGTTATGGCTTTCTAGACTCCTGGAACTTGAATTATCTTTCAATAACTGGGTACCACTATAAAATAAGACTACCTTTATAAAGGGTTTATAAATGGTTTACAATTAGTTTATTAATGGTTACTAACTAGGTTGTAAATGCCTTAAAAATAATTAATAATCAGTTATAACACAATATTAGAAAGGGCAACAATATAGATGGCTGTGGGTTCACTATTTGTCAAACAACAGGTTATTGTTGCCTTTTCTACGTATGTGTTATAACTGATTATCAATGATTTTTAAGGCATTTACAACCTAATTAGTAACCATTAATAAACTAATTATAAACCATTTATAAACCCTTTATAAAGGTAGTCTTATTTTAAAGTGGTACCAATAATTGTCTCAATGCTTAACCCCTCTACCCTATTTTTTTAATCTAATTCTCTCCCTCCACTCATCTCTCTCTCTCTCTCTCTCTCTCTCTCTCTCTCTCTCTTTCTACTTCTCTCTATTTCTGTCTCTCTACTTGTCTTTCCCTCTATTCTTCTGTACTTCTGTCTCTCTACTTGTATCTTTTTCTCTTTCTACTTCCCTCTCTCTACTTCCCTCTATTTCCTTATCTTTATTTCTTGAACTTGTTGCTCTCTCTATTATGATCTATAATACAAAAAAGTAACATGGCACCGCAAAAAAAAAAATAATAATAATAAAGTAATAGGGGCATTAGGGGGTTATCAATTTTTTTAAAGTGACAGTTGCACATACCACATATTAACATTTCTCTCATTAAAACCATTAATTCAAGCTGTGGAGAGTTTCATTTACATTATATCTATATTATATCTAAGACAGAATCCAAGTTCCTACAGATAGATAATGAGGAGTGAATCTGTTCCGCTGTAGTAATTCCAGCTAAGATGATTTTTTTTAGATGCATTTTTATACACTTAGAAATAGACATTTTAGTGTCATTCAATTAGTCATTTAGTAAGAACAAAGGAAGAGTAGAAGGGATGTTCAGAAAAAAAAATATTAGATAATAGATATCTGTAATTTTGTTTTAAAGAAAGTGGCAAAATCCCCAACACACATGAAGAATTACTACATATATTTGAATTACAAAATGTGCACATAAAACTTTAATAAAAAATAGTTTCAGAGGTGTCAAATAAGTTCTATGTACGTAATTCTAGCTGATAAACTGATTATAAGAATTACGAGACACGAAAAAGTATTTTACGTTCATATTTTAAATAATTTATTTTATGGTCCCTGGAACTAACTACAGTTTTCAGTATATATTTTCTCTCCACCATTTTCCCTGCTTTTCTCCCACTCTTTACGAACACACACACACACACACACACACACACACATATCTACACACATCCACACATCAATCTGCACTTTGTAGTGTAGCCTGTCAGCCATTAGAAGATATGCTGACAGACGTCTTGACCAGGACCTGAGTAACAAGTCAAGGTCAAATACTGGAGATTGCCATCTCCTCAGTAATCATCACACACACAGGCTCACACACACACACACACACACACACACACACACACACACACACAGGCTCACACACACACTGTGTCAGAAACACACTCTGGTAGTGCTCTGCTGACTCACGCTGGATTGGAATCAAATGCTCTCCCCAGGTCATTTTCAGTATTACAGATGGAGAGATGGAGAGATGAAGAGAGAGAAAAAGAGAGAGAGGGAAAGAGAGAGAAAGAGAGAGAGAGAGAGTGCATTACTCCCATGCTCCTGCAATTACAGCCGCTGAAATGGACTTGTGCTAAAAGGAAAATAAGCTTCTCTCTGCCTCCTCCTGGATTTGTGCTCCACTGTTCACATGCAGACACCAGCAGAAATGAACACACATCATGCACTGCATCCTCTCTGTTCATGGTGCTACCTGCAGAGCGGCCGCCCATAAATCAGTCTGAGTTTGGAGTGTTCTGCCAGTCGCTGCGCTGTGATGGATGCTCCACGGCATTCCTGCCTTTGATGTCGGAGGCAGATGATGGAGGCGGGATTCCCCAGAGTGCTCTATCCTCCAGCATCAAACTGCTGTACTGCTGTACTGCTGTAACTGTACACTTGTGCATATGTCTGTGTGTGAGTGTGTGTGTATGTGTGTACTTGTATCCAAGCCCTTTCTAAAGACCTGATGTTCTCATAATAGTAATAGTTTTCGACATTTTTTGATGTTCTCTAAACTGAGCTGCTACATATCGTACTGTAATACTTAAGTTCTATATATTTTATACATAATATTGTATTTATTGAGGAATTGAGGATTCAACATTACATAGCTTTGAATGGCAAACCTTACTCTTCTTATTTAAGCAATAGAACACAAGAGGGAGTGTGTTATCGCGAATAACAACACAGCCGCCATGTTATTTGCGATAACACGCGACATCGAGAGTTTTTTTTGCTTTTATACAACTGTTGTTTTTACTAAATAAATAAAGAAAATAAATCAAAGAACCTCAAAGAAATTCAGATGAATATGCTTTAATATGGACTGTGCCTTCCGCCAAAAGGTAGTTCCACAACAACTGTAACAGAACTGAAACTTAACTACAAAACGGTGTGTAGTTTATACAGACTAACACCACGAACGTTATCTTGAAATCAAAAGTGGGAATAAACGAAGATAATAAACGTTAGGAGTGTGAAATAATGCGGAAACTCTCCTCTCTGTGGAGTCGTCTTCACGTGAAAGCTCCGCATTTTTTGAACATTTCTGCTTGTTTTTCTGGGTGGTGTTGGTTAGCTAGCCAGCTGGACTGTTAGGTTAGGTTAGCATAGCTTGCTTTAGCTCAGCATTAGCTTAGCTTAGCCTAGCCTGGCTGGTTACCGTTCTGGCTGTCAGACTGCGGCCAAGGTGATTTTCTTTCCCTTTTTTCAAAGACGAGCCAGCGCTACGGGCTGAGGGCGAGCATGCCGCGGCTGGGCGCTAGCCTGTGCTAAGCTAATGCTGCTGCTGCTGGTGAAGACGATGATTCACAACTTTCCTGTGTGTATATGCTGTTACTCAGCAACGGAGTGATACAGATTTAGTGTGAATAGGCCAGAACACTTTTCAACCAATCAGATTGTGAGGTCGGAACTAACTGTTGTATAATATTGAATCATTACCACTGACCTTAACTGAGGGAAGTGAGACCTGCAGTTCTTTTAATCTTGTTCTGGGTTCTTTTGTGACCTCCTGGATGAGTTGTCCATGCCCTTTTGGAGTAATTTTAGTCGACTGGCCACTCCTGGGAAGGTTCACCACAAATGTTCCATGTTTTCTCTATTTGTATATAATAATAGCGCTTACTGTGGTTCACTGGAGTCCCAAAGCTTTAGAAATGACTTGTAACATTTTCTTGACTGATAGATAATCAATTACAGTTTTCTCATCTGTTTTTTTTTGGACCAATATCTTGACATTATTCTTCAGATTTTTCTGGCAAAATTCAGAATTAATTGCACAGACCTGACAATGCATTTTGTTAAGTGACCTCCTAGTACACTTAAAAATGTCATGTTCTAAACTATGCATATTTTTTGATCTCGCATTTAGTCTGATGTAAATGTGATTATTAAACACAAGTGTTCATTTACAGTTCTATTGAGCCTGTACTGTAAATGTTTGCTATGTAGGTTCAATAAATACATTAAGTGTTTTTTTTTTTTTTTAGTTTTTCTATAGTTGTATAGACTTACATATATATATATATATATATATATATATATATATATATATATATATATATATATATATATTTATTTTATTTTTTTTGTGAAAAAAATCAGTGCTTACTGTGTCTTTCAGCTATAAGAATAAATGTGCTACAAGAATAAAAATGGTTAAGAATGCTGTAGTCATCTACAGTATGTGTGCATGTGCTTGTTTAAGCTGCACATGTGCACTTGTGTCAGTTCAGTGTTTGATCTCGACTGGAGATCATTAAAATGGTGTTTACCTAATGCTTAGAGTAATTAATGCTAGTTATAGCCTCCTCACATTCCAGGGCTAACGAATGTGCTGTGAGGTGAATGTAGGAAGAAATAGGAGAACATTAAGAGAATACAGAGGACAGGAAATATGCTCTCTCTCTCTCTCTCTCTCTCACACACACACACACACACATACTGTATATACACAGTGCTGTAAAAAAAAGCATTTGCCCCTTACTTTTTATTTTTTGCGTTTTTGTCGTGCTTACAAATTATCTTTGATTGATGACATTTTTTTTGGATTTCATTTTTACTAGCCACAACCAGACCTGATTACTGCCAGACTTGTAGAATCAAGAAACTACTTAAATAGAACATTTATGACAACATGAAGCAACTAAAAGATCTCAAAAAGCAACACAACATGTCCTGATCTGAAGAAATCCAAAGACACATGAGAAAAACAAAGTCATTGACCATCATCAGTCTGGTACTAAGCTATTTATAAGGCTTTTGGACTCACAGTGAACCATAGTGAGAGCTATTATTTACAAATGGAGAAAATATGGAACACTGGTGAACCTTCCCGGCAGTGACAGGCTGACCAAATTTACTCCAAAAGGGCATGGACAACTCATTCAGGAGGTCACAAAAGAACCCAGAACAATGCACTTGGTGTCACAGCTTAGCCCATGTCTGTTTTGTGTTTCTCCCTGGTCCCATGTGCTCCTGCCCTCTGTTTACCTGTCATGTGTTTCCCAGCCATGTGCTTCTGTTGTGTTTTTGGTCCTGTCTCTGCCCTAGCCCCACCCTGTCATCAGTTATTTGTAACCCCGCCCCCTCTTGATTGATCCTCAGGTGTTTCTAGTTTCCTGTTCCCTCCTCGTGTATATAAGCCCCTTTGTTTCAAGTCTTCCTTGTCTAGTCTTTTGTTGGTTTGTTTGCTGTCCGTAGTCTTGTCGGGTTTGTTTTGTCTCATGCCGCTTGTTGTTATGTTCCTGTTTTCTAGTTTAGTCTTTTTGAGTGTTGTATTCCTTGTCTAGTTTTCATAGTTTAGTTACCTTTGTATTGTTTATTTTTGTTTTACATTTCCCTACACGTGTTTGCTTTCAGTTTATTTTCAGTAATACTTTTGTTTATCATGTTTTTTTGTTAGTTTATTAGTTTGTTTATTTTATTAAATGTATATTTCTGCACTTACGTCCAACCCTCTCATCCGTAACACTTGGTTTATTGATAGAAACCTAATCCACCACCCATCAGTTTTTGACCTTAAGCTCAGCTCACTTGGGTTCTGCAGCAGGACAATGCCCCAAAGCACACCAGCTTGTCCACCTCTGAATGGCTCTAAAAAACAATATAAATGTTTTGGAGTGGCCTAGTCAAAGTCTGATTGAGATGCTGTGACATGATCTTAAACAGGTCCTTCATGCAGGAAAATCCTTTAATGTGTCTGAATTAAAATAATTCCTTAAAAAAAGAGTGGACCACAATTCCAAGCTTGATTGCAGTTGTTGCCACCAAGGCTGCACAAGTTATTAGATTTAGAGGCAAAAATATATATATTTTTATATTGGGGCAGGTTGGTTTGAATAGATTTTTTCCATTAATAAATGCAATTATTATTTAAACACACACACACACACACACACATACGTCTTCTCCCATTCTCTTCTAGCAGTTTGGGGTCTCTTGAGGATTCATCAGAGATCTATGAATGCAGCTAACACTGTTTATCTTGTTGAATATACACTCTGGTGATTAATGTTGTTTTATGTGAAACCATGATCCTTCAATAGGCTTATTTATTCTTGGCTTTGAGTGAGAATGCATGACATCATTGTTCCGTCTAATGTCAACTAGACACTTAATTTCTCACTCTTCATTAAAACACACAAACACAGAGGCTGACGTGAGCTATAGTGTCTCGCCTTCTAGGGTGAGATATAATCAAGAATATAGATATTGTTCAGGGTATTTTTGAAGAATATGTGTAACAATAGGTGCATTGGGGCTGATATTAGAGTGGGTTTTCCTGCTCAAGCGCTCCGGTTTCAACTTACCAGTTACAAAAAACTGTTCTGGACTCCAGACCCTATTATCTTACCCAGATTTAGATAATTAATACTTTCCCAAAGTAGTAGTAAGCTAAATGATGCACTCTCAATAGGGGAATCTGGTTAGTGGTGTTAAAAGTTAAAAATAAACTGTTAATTCAGGTTTTAAAAATGGATTTAATTACATCCATTCTTGTTTTTATTTTTTTTTTATTCACTTGTCTATTTTATTACTTGTTGATTTTATTCTTCTATTCTTTTAAAGCTTATTTCAGTACGTTTTGGGGTTTAGGAGATTTAGGGCTCTTTCTGGTGAGAATGGGTAATTGCACCAAGCATGCGGAAGAATCATTTTAATCTGGCCGGGTGTGATGCGGTCTCCTTTTAGACGGATTAATTCGATTCCAGGTTATGTTCAGTCAGAGAGAGAGAGAGAGAGAGAGAGAATGAGCTACTGAGCTCTGCATTTCCTCTTCTGAAGTCTCCATTGCTCCACCAGCCGCTCGCGTTCAGTAAAACTGAGCTGGATCCTCTTTTAGATCCTGTACGTGTGATGTAAGTACGTAAAGACGTGTGACGTGGCCAGAAAAAACTCCTACAAAAAGTGACCCGACACCCCAGTTTTTAGAATGAATATATTATTAGGCTTAGCAGGGATGGTCATTCCAGCACACTGATACCATTTAAACACAATATTTTATCTCTTCTACACTCAGAAATGCTTCTGCTTTCAGTTTAGAAACAAAATAATACAAACCGCTAGTTTACGGCAGTAGTTCTCAAACTGTGGAACGGGTACCACCACAAGGTCTCCAACTCAAAAATCAGCTTGGATTGAAATATTTAGGACTGAAATATATAAAGTTTCCTGTTCCTGTAATTTTCCTAAAATTACATTAGTTAGTGTTTAGTGTTTCAACTGTTAGAACCTGTTTGTAAGCTACACGTCAGTCCTTCACTCTCAAAACTACAGTTTTATAAATATTAACATCAGTTTCATTGGTCCTACAGTAAAACCCTGTGGAACCACAAGATCTGCTCTATCAACCAACAGTCACCAACAGTTCACTACAGTTTCTGCACTACAGTTAATAGATAAATAAAATAGTAAACACTGTAGTTCACTGCTCGACTCTCTTGTTGTTTATTTTCCTCTGTTTAAGTCCTAATTCTGAGATTCTCAGTATGATAAAATACTGTACTATTAACCAGAAACAATAATCAGTCAAACAACTTAACATACTGACAGGCTAAAGCACAACTGGTGAAAGATCTGACGGCATGTATATATGTGTGGATTACACGTCTATCTTACTGTGTATAAATAAGCATGTGTGTTGTACATGTGTTTCTTTAAAATGTGCATTTAAATTGGAAGACATACTGATGACAGCTTTTTCACAGAGGTGGAACTAAACAGACCAGAACTGACGTTTTTGGATGAAAATGTAGATATTGCAGTGAAAGTAGGCCAGACGTTATTTCAGAACATATTTGACTGGCATGCCGTTGATTAATTAACGAGTGTTGCTGGCAAGCTTGATCTCTGAATGATAAGATTTTCAGTTATTTGCTCCTAAAATCCTTTGGCACATCATTCTAACCAAAAGCCTTCTGCTCTAAACGCATATTTGTGTATAATTTTAATCAGGTTTAATCAAAGATAGAAAAAAATGACCCTCATTCATCACGTGTATATGCGTTTTCTATAACGCAGTGGCCGCCAGGTTTATGCGCAGAATAAACAGCAGTTAGCTCTCTCCCTACAGAAATAATCTAATCCAATTAATGTGTAATCGTGAGCATGCACCCCGTCCAAGAGAGTTATGACATTTTTATTAGACGTTGCAGCCCAGCCAATTTACTGCCTGTCATAATTCATAAAGTACATGGTTTTCAGAAGTCGTGAACACGTCCTGTGTAGACAGTGTTTACTTTTCTGAAAAAAACTGTTGCCGTGGAGACTTTTAGAGTTTTAATCCTCTTTGTTTATGTATTTATTTATGTATCTATTTATCTATCTCTCACAGACACAAAGCAGAATGAAGCTCATCGCCGAGAACTATGAAGATGGACACCTTCATCCCCACCACCCTCATCATCCTCACCACGGTCATCCAGGATACACACACCACCGCGCCCCGCCGAGAGGACCACCGCCACACACCAATCATCGAGCCCAGCTAGAGCAGGTGGGAGGCACGGATGTGTGTTTTGCAATAACATCAACATTTTAAAATTGGCCTTTCTTTTAAACGTTAGTGGGTTTATACAGTGTATGACAAAAGTGAGTACACCCCTCCCATTTCTGCAGATATTTAAGTATATATTAAGTATATATTTTCATGGGACAACACTGACAAAATGACACTTTGACACAATGAAAAGTCGTCTGTGTGCAGCTTATATAACAGTGTAACTGTTTATTTTCCCCTCAAAATAACTCAATATACAGCCATTCAAGAGACTACACCCCTAAATGTCCACATTCAGCACTGCTTGTCATTTTCCCTCCAAAATATCATCTGACTTGTTAGTGTTACTTGGTCTCAGATGTGCATAAGGAGCAGGTGTTCAATATTGCAGTACAACTCTCTCAGACTCTCTCATACTGATTACTGTAATGTCCAACATGGCACCTCATGGTAAAGAACTCTCTGAGGATCTTAAAAGACGAATTGTTGTGCAACATGAAGATGGTCAAGGCTACAAGAAGATTGCCAACACCCTGAAACTGAGCACCAGCACAGTGGCCAAGATCATCCAGCATTTTAAAAGAGCAGGGTCCACTCAGAACAGACCTCACGTTGGTCGTCCAAAGAAGCTTAGTGCACATGAAGCTCAGTGTCACGTCCAAATGCTGTCTTTAAAAAATAGGCGCAGGGATTGAAGAGGTGTCAGTGCTCAGACCATATTTAAAAATATTTTATGTAGCAGCTTTACCTTTTAAAACATTCTAAATATTCTAAAAACTGATTTGTAATACAAAGAATGCTATTTCTGTCATTGTACATCATAGCTACTGCACTAAGTAACTTTGGTGGAGCTGCACCAAAAAGAGTTCCATGAATCTACGTAGCTCAAATACCTGAAAGGCTCTCATTGCATTCAGCAGCAAGAGCATTATGAGGTGAGGATGTAGGTTTATCACCAAACCACCTCATCTTAAACTCACCAACTCATCAACTCAAAAGTGTTGGATGGAGCAACTTCTATAATACCAACGTTTTCCACTGTTCCATGGATAAATATTATATTTTATTGTTTTATTGGCATTCATTTTCTGCAAGGACTAGATAAGCTGTGTCTATGTGTCTAAACCAGGGGTGTCACGATTCTCTAAATCCTCGATTCGATTTTATTTCCGATTTTAGGGTCACGATTCTATTCGATTCTCGATTTTCTTTTTTTCCTTTTTTACAGCAGAGAGGCCTATGCCAGTTTTAGATCAGTCTATGGTCAATCATAGGTTTGATTCATCAAATTTACAATATCTTATTTCAAAAGGTGGGCTTGATATAAGTGATGCAAAGTGATACAAGTGATCTGTAATACACCATATTAGGCACTAATGGTCAAATTTAAATAATTTAAATTAAGATATATATGTTATGCCATCAAGTGGCTTTTTTGGTAGTAGCTGTGTGCACTATTAAAACAGCAATGTGCAACATAAAATAAATAATAAAAAAATACAGGAACAGTCATGTACCAAATAATAAAACAATTAGAGCCTTAACAAACTGAACTCTATCCTACTATAACAGTTAAACATGAAAAACAAGACTTGGTCCCTGAGAATGAGAAGTTTTTTCTTTAATAAAGATTTATTATTAACTTTATCTGAGAGAAAGATGCTCCTTAAGGTACCAAAACTATTAACATATTTGAGGCTAGACAAAACAACTGTTATTTTTTATATTTTCAAGTTCTTCTTTAAGAAGATGAGAATGTCCACATTCTCTGGAGAAAGGGCTGCTCTTTGAGCAGTCACAGTGACCGCGGTGTCGGCTACAGTGTGCTGCACCATATGCGTATCGCGCGTGCGTGCGCTTGCATAGTTTAGAGAGTGGGATCGTCAATCATCTTTTTGACTTCGATGCTCGAGACCATGACATAATTTCGATTAAATATCAAAATCGTGACACCCCTACTCTAAACATCTGTGTCAACAGTAGGTGCCACACAGAGTAGCCTAATGTTTTAGTTTGTAGGGATGTCCACAAACATCTGGACATGTAGTTTTGCATTTTGTCCTGCTTTTCTCAATGAAAATTTTGTAAAATAAATCCCTATCTGACTGCCATTTCTTTCCATGTTCACTTTTTGGTGAATCGAATTTGAATGACTTTGAATTTTCACTGTTTTGGTGAATTAGTTTAAAAAATGCTCATTGGTTAGCACATTCGCATCCCAAAGCTTGGGTCTTGGGTTCAAGTCCCTATCTGAGGGGAGTTGCCATGTTCTCCTCGTGTCTGTGTGGGTTTTCTCCTGGAACTTTGAACTGTGAGATTTCCTCTCACAGTCCAAAATCATGGAGGTCATTGCTCAGATATGGATTGGGTCACCTTCTTAGTGCCTGATGCAGTCCTCCAGGTGGACGGTGGTTTCCGGTTGAGAGTATGCTGTGCATGATTGGCTGCTGCTTCTTACCGGTGTGTGTGTGTGTGTGAATGTGTTGATAAGTGCTGAGTATAAAAGATTCTATGTAAAACATGGGTGATGGGTGTAAAGCACTCTTGGGTTTCTAGAAAGGTGCTATCTTTATAAGTGTAACTTGTATATATAAAATGTATATAATTTATTAACCTTAATTGATTCATCAACTAGAAACTGCATTCTGTAGACTTTAGGCTTCTCCGTCTTACGGCTCCTCCTCAGTGCACGGCTTCAGGTTGATGCTTGGGAGATGAGTGTGTGGTTGGTGCCGCACTTTAAGTAGATCCTTGGATATTTTATTAGCTTGAATGCTGACTTTGCAATTTAACCTGACTTGACTTGCCTTGACTACACTCAAACCTCTCCTATTCTGGCAATAAGTAGAGAGCTAGTTCCAGTAACCGGCTGTAATCAGCATTGCTCCACCATTATTCAGCGTTTTTGATTAAAGTGCACCATAGATTAGATCGACTCCAAATTCCTTCACAGTGAGGGGAATTTATCCATAAACGACCAAAGGAAAGAAAGGGATTTTTCGCCTGATTGTGTGATTAGGAGCATGTGGGTGCTACTGATATCGGAATGGACCCATAGAAAAAATGGCATACCACACAAGCACATAATGTTTTTTTATAAAAATGTTTAAAATATTTCAGGATGTGGGGTCATACAGTCTTACTCCACTGACCATGTAGTCCTAACAGACTGTAGTCTGTAGTTCTGTTTCTCTGCATGCTTTATTTTCTTTTTTTAACGCAGGATGGACCACCACAGAGTAGGTGGTCTAGTTGTGCTGGTGGATCAGATACAGCAGAGCTGCTGGAGTTTTTAAACACTGGGTTTAAATCACTTTCCTCTACTCTATTGCACACTCCTACCTACAGTAGCTTCTTTACCTTGTAGATAAAGTAAAGTCAGAGACAGAAATAGAGACAGAAGCTCTGAATCTATTGCTGTATAATTTGTGTTGGTCATCCTATAGTTTCTCATCAGTGCCTACAGAAAGCTGTTGGCTATTTAAACTGTACTAACACACCTCCATCATGGTGGTCCTGTGGGCGTCCTGACTACTTAAGAACAGGATAATTGGAGTATAGTACAGTATGTGAACAAACAGATACAAGAGTACAGTCTGTAATTCTAAAACTACCAAGACAATGGACAATGGGTGCAGTCATACTGACAAGATGATGTGTGTTTTGGGCTTAGTATCAAAATTTGATACCAAAAAGACACCAAACAAAATGTTTGGTACTACCAAAAACAGAAAGGTAAAAAAAATTGGTGCCTCTTTCTGATATTTTGCATGAAATGAGCATAAACATGCCAGTGAAGATGCCGAGGTGCTCTAAAGTCTGGCTCTACTTTTTAAGATTCAACCACACCTTTTTTCTTTCAAATTGACTGTCACTGTGCTGAAGACTCTCAGACACTCACTCTCTCTCTTTTCTTCTCTGTCTTTATTCTGAGATATTATAATACAGTAAAAAGACTCCAGACTTAAATCACACTAGACTATTATTACTGCTTTTCACAATAATACAGGGAAATTTCAGCATTAAAAAATATCATCATAATTGTAATTTTTTAAATTAATTTTTAAGTGACTTAAATAGCATATGATAACATCAGTCAGAAAAGAACAAGCATTTTATACTGATATTTCTTTTTTTTTTTCAAATATTTTTATTGAGGGAATGAGAAAAGAGGGGGAAAAATCAATAATAAATCAGGAAGGTAGAGAAACAAGACAAAATCAATGGGTGAAAAAAACTAAACAATATCCAAAATAAAAGCACAGAAATAGTAGACAAAAAAATCTAACAAAACTAAATAAAATTTAGTATATCAATGCTCATATTTCTTAACAATAACTCCTATTAAAAGATTTATAAAAAAGAATTATAGTTTAAGTTGTTGTTTTTGTTCTTATTAAAGCAACACAAACTAAATACAAGCTTTCGTCCTAACAAGATCCAAAAAGATAGAGCCTCTCATGGTGACAGTATTAGAATAAGATTACTTATGAGAGTAATTATCATTTTTCTATATATTTTTTTATTACCCTTAAGAAAAATCAGTATTGCATATTTTAAAGTGATACCCATCCCTAAATGTGTTAGTGTGTGTTTGACTGGTGTTGCACAAGTGGATTCGACACAGCAGTCGTATCTTGTTTCAGTGCTACCTGTCAGGAGCTGGAATATATTAGGCAGCAGGTGAACTGTCAGTTCTTGAAGTTGATATGTTTAAAAACAGGAAAAATGGGCAAGCGTAATAATCTGAGCTGAACTTTGACATGGGGTCAGACTGGGTCAAAGCTTCTCCAAAATGGCAGGTCTTTTACGGTGTTCTCAGAGTATGCAGTGGTTAGTACATACCAGCGGTGCGACAAGAAAGCACAACTGGTAAGGGTCAACTGGAGAGGCCCAAGGCTTATTGATGCAGTCCTAGTCAACAGCTGCTAATTTTAGTTTTTACTTTTATTATGTGGCTTATGAAGACCACCAGCCATGAAAGTTTCCATAAAGGCACTACTACCAAGAAACGAACGGTTGAAAAACGTGTTGAAGTGCTCTAAAGTCTGGCTCTACTTCTAAAGATTCACCTACAATACATTTTCCTTCAAACTGTCCACAAACTGTCACTGTGCTGAAGACTCTCTGGCACTCGCTCTTATGCTCTGTCTCTCTTTGTTGCTCTCTCTCTCTCTCTTTCTACCCTGAGGGTCATGAAGGCCCAAGGCCTATTAATGCAATCCCAGTGGACAGCTGCTAATTTTAGTTTTTAATTTTATAACATGGCAAATTAGGACCACCATCATGGATGTTTTACATCTTTAACCCCTGTTAACCACCATCTCCTGGTGGTGGAGCAATGGCAAGCATCTCTATTTGCCACCCCCTGCTGATGCCCTCAGTGTTATTTAGCCCCTATAACACTCCTATGCCTAATTGCTTAACTATATTTCTTCAAAAGCTGCATATCTCCATTTTCTCAGCCAGTTCTTTGATGGCTTTCCATCACTCTGCTCCTGTGCATTCCATGTCGTGGAGCAGGCGAACCACTGAAGATCTGATAAAAGCCCTGCATTCCACTTGTAGGGGTTTTATAATGTGGAACTCTCTATTAAACTCTATTAAACTGAAGGAAAGACAGTTCTTATACACAGTGTGTGGAAAAATGTATTCTGTCGAGTTTAAAACAGCATAGTATTGTATATATAATAAAGTATAAAGTGCATTAAGTATACTTAAGTTTATTTACTATTAAGACTTCTCAGCTAAATGTATCTATCTATCTATCTATCTATCTAGATATTTATGATGTATTTATACTTATTTCACTTTTTTCTCTTCGTCTATCACCCAAGGTAGTTTCTCACAAGCAAAAGATGACTTCAGTAAACTGTACTGCACCAGCCTATTCCAATTGAGTTTCTTTTATATGTTATGCATGGAATTCATGCTTTTTTTTGTAGAATCATATTTTTTTCTTTTTGATGTAACGTGTTTTTTTTAATCGAATGTAAGAATGAAAAAGTGCCTAGGAATTGAAAAGTGCCTAGAGTATTTGATGTTACGCATACCTCCATTAAAAATATAGCCTTGGATTTGTGATGAACTTTAGCACTATATTATTATTGCACTAATAAGAATGTATCTTTTGTTTAAAAAATATATTTTTAGGTAGGCATTATACTAAATCATGTCTTATCAACAAATAACCAAACACTACCCTGATATCACTGCTAGAGATTGCAACAGGGCAAGCAAATCAATACATTTTCTAGGAACTCAAGTTGGCATGGGGCTCCCAGACAACCCCCAGAAAATGACTGGTTATGAATCAAATGCAATGACAAACTGTGTGAGCTCCCCTTTAAATTCTGTGAGGGTCAAAATGCAGAAAAGTACATCAGAATCCCCCTTAAAGATGCTCCTCCCACTAGTTACTGACAGTAGCCAGCCAGCCAGGTTCGTCATTCCTGCATCCTGTAAAATATGAACCTTCAGCAATCATGAAGCCAAAATAAAAGAAGTGAAAGGAAGTCAGACTTCCCAAGTCTCCCGGAAATTGCGGGAGTCTACCACATATCAATAATGGCTTTCTGATGCCCGCAAGTCCGATGAAATCTCCCAGAATCTAGAACGAGTGGCCTAAAATTAATTTTTGCAACTTGGGATGTCTGGGAAGGGATTATTTACATTGGATAAATTAGGTGCTTATGTGTATACATGGGGTAATTTAGCAGCAGGTAGGATAGAATCATGTTTGTGTGAGATACCTGCCTTGCAGATAATGCTAGTAACAGACTGTTAATATGGTGGTACAAAACCCTTTTTCTCTACATTCTGAAAATTAATGGGATTTTGAAATCTCCTTCATGACTCCAACAGGAATCAACCCAAATTCTGCAGGTTTGAAAAAAAGACGTAAAAACTAGACAAACATAAACATGAACTGTTTGATTTGTATTGAGGAAAATATTGATTTTAAAATGAAGTTCAGGAAAGAGCCAATTTTATGATTTTTTTCATTATATTTTGACGTTAGCAGATTTACTTAAATATTTTGTTATATTTTCTATTACAATTACAATTATTCAGTGATATTCCTTATCAAACATGAAAGCTTTTTTTATATATATCATTTTATTTCTAATTTTTCCCATTTTCTCCCCAATTTACACTGCCATTATCCAGCCCACTCATTAGGACTCCCCCATCACTAATGATGCCCCAACACAGCACATGCTTCCTCCGATACATGTGAAGTCAGCCACTGCTACTTTTCCAGCTGCTGCTGATGCAGCATTGCCGAGTAGCATCACAGCGCGCTCGGAGGAAAGCGCAGCGACTCGGTTCTGATACATCAGCTCACAGGCGCCCTGTGCTGCAGACATCACCCTAGGACTGATGTGGGGAGAGAGCGCCATCTACCCACCCGGAGGGAGCAGGGCCAATTTTGCTCCCTCTGAGCGCCGGCAGCTTGATGGAAAAGCTGCATGAGCTGGGGTTCGAACCTACGACCTCCTGCTCATAGTGGCAGCGCTTTAGACCGCTGGACCACTCTGCACCCAAACAAGAGCTTTTTATGTGATGCTTAAATAGAAATCCTCTAGATTTATTGGTGTAATGTCAGACAGACAATTGACAAAAATCCTGGCCTGTTAAGGTGGTAATATTATTTTAAATTGGAGCCTCTAAATGCATTGAAACGCCCTGCATGATAGAGGGAGTTTTTCACCGCTGTGATTTAAGTGCATTGACATTTAAGAAATCCCCACCTTTGATCGTTGATACTTTATTTAATTCAAATGCGTTTGGATATATAAACACATAAAAACAGGCTTCATGTGTATCTTTTTGCAGCTCTCCTCAGGACAAACAAACGGCTGGGTTGTGAGAAAGCTAGCTGTCATCATGGCTGCTGTTTGTGTGCGCAACTAAGAGAGGTGTGTGAAGGCTATGTTCCAGACACCACACCTGACAGGGCATAATCATATCAAGTGGCAGAAAGATTAATTACGCTCTCACTCTCTTTCTTGCGCACTCACACATACACACACTTACACACACACTGGCACACACCCCACACACACACTCTTCCATCCGTCATAAGGCAGTAATAACAGTGCGATTTATGGAAGTCTGGGGAAACCCTCAGAAGAGGGAGAGCCCCTTTCCTGTCTTCATAGACGTGCAAACCGCTGGGGGAGTCCCGCCAGCCCACCCATAGATAAAGCTCTGCGGTCAAACAATCTCTAAACATAACACCTTGCTGTTGCTATTGCACCATTCATCCATTATTTTTAAATATGTCTTATGTAACTAAGGCTGTTTCTAAAGGAAGAATCCAGGTGTTTTTCAGAAGATGATTTAGGGTACTATTAGAGAATCATTAATTTAAAAAAATGAAGTAAAAAGGTTTACTTTTACTCCAGCAGATATCCATCAGTTTGTTGTTTCTTAAGTTTCTTGAAATTTGTCAGTTTCCCAGACAAAGACTAAAACTAGTACTGAACTATGCAGAATAAGAATGTAGATTTATAATTGGAAGTAAAAAGAAAATAAAAAAAAACAACGACTAGGCTTAGTTCCTGTCTTAAATACCAATCCTATATGTATGAATTATGAAAGTATTTGTGGACGTTCCTTTTTTAAAAATGAATTACTTTAACCTATAAGAGCTCAGACCTATTTCTGAATTTTACATTTTATTATATAAATTTACAGAGAAGCGTATTCATTTTTTTTGCCTTATTGTGGGAACTAAAATCTTGATACAACAAAATTCTAAAACTTGTATTTCATAGTTGTCTCTAGCAAACAAATTAACACATTAAAACATTGAATTAAGACATTTAAGTTGTCAAACTGGTTGGAACATATCAGTTAAAGCAAAAGTACACTTTTAAAAGGAGCTAGATGAACAAACACAGACTCATGCACTTTCTGTAAGGATGCTCTCAGGACATTCAGTCACTTATATGTCACTTAGGAACTTAGGAAGTTAATGTGCTGTAAAAGGAACTTCACACAGCTTTTAAAGGGTCTGTGACATGTACAACACCATGGTTTTTTTTTAGTTAAGTTGCCCACATTGACAACAGACTACAACCCTCTTTACTGAATAAACATGAACCCACTGACATCATTCCTAATGCCAGACATTTGCTAGAATAACTGTGGAATGACTGAAATGACCATAGCTTTTGGAACGAGTTGGGTAGTTAAGGATAAGGTGGGCTGGTGATCATCCAGCATTATGGCTTAACTAACACTCCTGACACTGAATGCACAGCTAATTTTAACTCTTTATAAAAACAATTTAACACTGTCTCAGATAACATATGGTCCCTCTCACTATGTTAAAAAAACTCTACCACAATTCAGTTAATTCAGTCAGGTATTAAGGAGCAGTAAAGCCACTCAGCTGAAGTACAGCATTATACAGGAGTTTCAGTTTAGTTCTCCAACATCAAGACTAAAGCACTATTAGTATTAGCAACTAAACATGCTGAGCGCTAGCTGTTTCGCTATTCAGAGGTGAGTATTATCGGCCTGTAGCATTAGCATTAGACGGGGAATGAACCGCTAGCTAAATTCCCCTGGCTTACTGGAACACTTAGGGTTCCTCAGTGTAACGCTGTTGGGCAGCATTTACTAGCACTTAGCGCTAATGCTAATGCTGCTGCATCCAACCTTAGTGGGAATCTGAAAATCTAAGATTCCTGTAAATAAACAGAAGCCCTTTACTCACCCGAATAAACAGCACCTTATGTATGAAAATAGACCAAAAAATCTATATTAAATGATAGTGTGTCTTATAATCTGCTCTGAAAAATACAGTAGTCTTAATTAATTGGGATGAAGGGAAAAGTGTAAATTACATTTATTTTCTGAATTTATCATTGAATAAAGATTGTGGTTTCTTACAACTTCTTACTTCTGACTTCTTACAAATGCCTTATTTTATTGCAGACAGTATGAACTCAATATATTTGATTTTTTTTTTTTTGTCTAGTTAACTTATTTGTTCATTCCTGCATGTCAGGCCTGCTGCTTTCTGTAAAACCTTATTACAGTTTTTAAATGCAGCTGATCCAAGTTAACAAATTACAAACATATTCAAAGTTCAAAGCTTCTAAATTTGCGTATTGAGAAACTCAATAAAACAGTAAGAATGAATGACTGCATTTACCCACTTGTACGCACGTCCCACGGACGCACACGTAGATATTCACACACGTAGCAGCTGAATAAGAGCTCTGCACCAGGTGTAGCAGATTCTTTGGGAGTGAATCACTGTGGGGACATGCTCTCTCTTACACATACAGTACACAGCTGCTGCTTTATAGAGCGTTTGGTTTAACTCTGGTCATAGTGTGGGTTTTTGAAGCAGAGTGATGTTAGCTTTTAGCCTTTTAGCAGCTTGTCAGGTTCAAGCGTGAAACCACAGCTATGTCAGGGCTTTGGTGCTTTGGTGTTTTTATATGGCTCTCTTTTACCTTCTGAGAAAGGTGTGTTCAGCATCATTACCATACTCATTACCATAATCATTACAAGGACAAGTGTGATTATACATGTAGTTTGATGTAGTCGTGAACAACCATGTAATATAAATGGAATCCTGGAATCACACCTATTCAAAAAAAGATTCCAAATATTCTCATACCTGGCTGAGTCAAGGATATAGCATAAATAAATAGCACAATACATTTATTTATAGTGATTTTAGCAAACTATTAAAAAAATCTATACAGATCTGAAAACTTTAGGAGGTCACTTCAGTTTTTGAATCTTTTTTTACTGATTTTGCCATTTATATGTATATATTTGAGTAAAATGAACGTTTTTGTTTTATTCTATAAACTACAGACAACATTTCCCCCAAATTCCAAATGAAAATATTGTCATTTAGAGCATTTATGTGCAAAAAGAGAGAAATGGCTGAAATAACAAAAAAAGATGCAGAGCTTTCAGACCTCAAATAATGCAAAGAAAACAAGTTCATATTCATAAAGTCTTAATAATTCAGAAATCAATATTTGGTGGAATAATCCTGTTTTTTAATCACAGTTTTCATGCATCTTGGCATGTTCTCCTCCACCAGTCTTACACACTGCTTTTGGATAACTTTATGCCACTCCTAGTGCAAATTTCAAGCAGTTGAAAGTCAAATCTCATTTCTTTTGACATATTTTCCGCCTTATGTAATTTTCTTATTAAACTTTATTTAACAAAAGTTTGTTTGACTAAATGGTTTCTTTCTTTCAGCCAATTGTCACATTCATTTATTTGTAAAAATACTTACTCAAATACTTAGATTAGAAGACAACTATCAGATATCATATAACAAGGGACGTCTCGATTACATATTTTAGCTGCTAAGCGCTAGCTCTTTTGTCATTTCGAGGTGAGTATTATCGGCCTGTAGCCTGCTGCTAACCCTGGCTAGCACTGATGGAGCAGCATTAGCATTACCTACTAACTGCGCTAAGCACTAGCTTTCACAGTTCAGAGGTGAGTATATTTAAAACAAGCTACGTGGGACAAACTACTAGCTAATATCACCCTGGCTTACTGAAACGCTAGCCTTAGTGGAATATGGCAAATCTAAGCTTACTGTAAATAAATGGAAGTGCTTTAATCATCCAAATAAACAGTTTTCAAGAGAGAACTTTGTGTAGATTAACATCTAGCACTCCTTCAACTTTAAAAGAAAATGTTTTTACAGTTAACCTAGTTTAGCTTTACTGGTCTCCTGCTGAATTAATAGACAAACATGGTGACACCCATGTTCCTTACTAGTTTTGCATAATTTTCCTTATAATCTGGTACACCTTATGTATGAAAATAGACCAGAACATAGATGTTCATTGATAAGGCGCCTTATAATGTAATCTGGTTCACCTTATAGTATGAAAAATACAGTAGTAAAAGGCAGTGCCATGCAGTGAATATAGTGGGTATATAAATATTACAATAACTACATATTCACTCTCTTGACTTAGTTATATTAACTTAATACAAATCAACAGCCCACAAATACAACAGCGACAAACTACAAAAGTATACAATAGACCCAACAATCAACGCTTAATTTACCTACAAGTACAACCGTTCAACAAATATCACTCATTTGTATGTCTACATTACATCAGGGCAGCCAAAAAATTAGGTACACACAAAAACTCACCAGTCAGGTGGCCTATTATTGTGAATTAGTTGCACATTGAAAAACAGCCTTTAAAAAGGCCTTTTAATATAATATGACACAATATCTGTCTTATTTGCAGCCGCAATTCCATGATAGTTCTCTAACTATTGAATTAGTCCAGCATGAGCTCCGTTTATGACTAAGCGACGCGTAACACCTTCAACACAGCGCTGAGAAGGGGTTACACAGCCATGGCCCCGCCCCGGAGTGAAAATCATGAATCTGATTGGTTAGACTGTCCTTTGACTTTGCTAATAGATTCATTACTACACCTTTCTCAAAATCAGGAGAAGGGTCCACAAGCAGACACAAGGGGGCAGAAGCCATTTTAAAAAGCTTTGATTGGTTAGAACCGCTGTCAGTCTGATAAGAGTCCTGTAGCAACTAAAAAAACACAGACTAATGCTTTGAATTAGTTGCTGTTTTTTTATTTTAGTTAATTTATAAAATAAATTCTTACACTTACAATGACTATAATCTATATTTCCTGATTAAAATTATGTAATTATTTACATGCATTTATTGTCACCCCTTCTCTGAAGGGTTAGAAGGGCCTCACTGCACACCACTGGTAAAAGTATGGTAGTAGATACGTGCACTGTTTCTAATACATCAGTACACATCACGTATTCAGTACACACCACCCATTGCCATACTTAGTAGCATGTAGCACTTATATTGCTGAATGTACTTTATATAGTTTACATAGCCCCCGATAAAACCTGTGGCAGCTCCTGCTGCACTCTGTCGGCACTTACTGTATGTATAAAGTTTCATATCAGATGTTATTAACCTGCATAAATATTTTTCACCGCATGTCATTTTGCTGCATTTTTAATGGAGACAAGCTTTATAGACTCCACAGTGGTCCGGCTAAGCCTGCAGCTCTCTCCGCTGTGGAGATGGAGGCCAGCTATGAAAATGCACTGGAAAGCTTGAAAGCATGTAGATGTTGTTAAAGGTATGGGGAATAACAGAGGAGCTTGTAAAAGTCTGCTCAGGCCGCGTTTTACAGTGCGACTGTAAAAGTACAGATGGGAATGGCATACGGTATAATGGACTGCGAGAGCGAGTGGCATGTAGAACATGCTGGGAAAGTATGAGAGAGTATGGCTGAGTGAATATAAAGTTGGTAGCTGAGAGGAGGGAGTAGAAAGAGGGTGTTGTTCAGAAGGGAGCGAGAAAGGCTAGAACATGTGAGCTCGAGTGCATATGGGAATTTTAAGCATTATACCCTGAGAAACATATTTTCTTTTATTTCTTTTTTAGACTGCATGAAAATGAAATTCTGCAAACTTTACTTATTGCCAGCAGTTAACAGAACTTCATGGACTCTGAACTTTGTGCACATCTGTTCTGAAAACTGCCTGAAAAGAGCAAAATTTAGATTTTTGATTTTGCTGGCACATCATTAGCACTCCATTAGAGGCTTCTCCCATCGTCATGTCGTCAGCTTCATCAGGTCACTTGCAGTGCACATAAAAAAACCTATCAAGATATATTGTTGGTGTGGCCCAGTGGAAAACATCACTACCTGCCAGTGAGCTACCATATCATGTGTGGACCTAGGGTTCAATTCCCGCTTTGGGTGACTGTGCAGTGCTACACCAATAAGAGTCCTTGAGCAAGACTCCTAACACTACATTGGCCAACTCTGTAACAGGAATAACCTGTCGCTCTAGATAAGATGAAAGAATACAAGAGAATGAGTTAGTTCTCTTGTATTCACTAATTAAAGAAGAGAAAAAGAAAATCAGCACTTATTGCAAATAGTTCCCAAAAATGAATTATTCATCATTATTTGTGTTATTTTTACCTGTGAACATGCCCAGTCTCCGCATTTAGTTTTGTTCATGCTTTTAAACAATAAAGTTAATTATATTATGTATTGTAATAAAAGCCTAATGCCTCCATGCTGAACTCTTTTCAGTAAAACTCATATTCAACTCATATTCAGTCAATTGCAAATAATTGCCTAAATAATAATTATGTTTTTGCTTTTTTTTTTGCATTTATATTGTCAAGTCAATTTAAAGCAGTTTCTGGGAGTTTTTTCTATGCTGACTCCTTTTTTTAAATATATTCAGATCAAATATGCACATAAATGAAGTGATTCTTACACGATATAGACAAAATATCAGTTGTTTATTAAAGAAACTTCTTCCAAGTAAAAGCAGCAGCTCCACAAAATCACGTTATTGAAGCAGAAGCGAATAAAAAAGCAAGAAGAGTTTCACACAACATCAGTTTTCTCTCGTGTTGCTGCTCCTCGTCTCCATATGTGATCCTTCAACCTCTGACCTCTGTGGGGAAGTTCGGCGTAGGTCAGGACCGAGCTCCTGAGGTGCGACTGTTTTTCTTTCAAACACACTCATCCTCATCCTTCTTTTATCTGCCTCTTTTATCTGAACATGATTAATCACTCTATTTGTTTTCTTCGGAACGAGGGAGGGGGAGAAAGACAGAGAGAGGCAGAGAAAAAGAGAAGGACAGTGTGATTAATGATGATGAAGAACGAGAGACCGCTGCTTGGCCAAAGATGCTCAATGGAAACATGCTCACGTTCTGTAGACATTCCAAACCAGTGTACACACTGCAGACATGCACCCACAATACATCTCAATACACACACACACACACACACACACACACACACTGCAGTCCTTTCATATTAATATACAAATATATTCAAATAATTTGATTAAAAGCAGAAAATGTTTTAAAAAAAAATTCAATTAATCAGAATAGAATTATGTGATTAATCTGGGTAATCACATGTTTTCTTCCTCAAGACTAACCTTTTAATAATGGGTATTTTAATGTGAGTAAAGGAATAAGTGTTATTTTTGGAAAGAGGACAGTAATAATGGTGTAGTGTGATAATATACACCTGGCAGACTAGATCCTTTATTTTACTGTATTATAATATCTCTGGGTAGATTTACTGTATAATAATATCTCTGAGTAGTTTTGATGCTTTTTAAATTATGATTCTGTAATGTTTTATGTTTCTGAGCTTAACTAAGAGTTTTAATTGAGAAAATAAACACTAGTATAGCTGTATGTGTGTGTTTGTGTGAGCATGACCCCATGAGTGTGTGTCTGTGTTTGTGTGTGTGTGTGAAAGAGAGAGAGTGCGCATAAACTTCAGCAAAAGTAAAAGATCATCTTAATTTGCATTAAAAATAATTAACATGTTAAAGTTTTCAGATTAGCTGCATGCATCATTAGCACGTTAACATATATATAGGGTTGGATAATGAAACTGAAACACCTGTCATTTTAGTGTGGGAGGTTTAATTGCTAAATTGGAGCAGCCTGGTGGCCAATCTTCATTAATTGCACATTGCACCAGTAAGAGCAGAGTGTGAAGGTTTAATTAGCAGGGTAAGAGCACAGTTTTGCTCAAGATATTGCAATGCACACAACATTATGGGTAACATACCAGAGTTCAAAAGAGGACAAAGTGTTGGTGCACGTCTTGCTGGTGCATCTGTGACCAAGACAGCAAGTCTCTGTGATGAATCAAGAGCCACGGTATCCAGGGTAATGTCAGCATACAGCCAAGAAGCACCAACCACATCCAACAGGATTAACTGTGGACGCTGTAAGAGGAAGCTGTCTGAAAGGGATGTTCGGGTGCTAACCCGGATTGTTTCCTATAAACATAAAACCACGGCTGCCCAAATCACGGCAGAATTCAATGTGCAGCTCAACTCTCCTGTTTCCACCAGAACTGTCCGTCACCACAATAAATTATTGTGGTCTAAAATCAGGTCTGACAGTTTCATTGTCCAACCCATGTATACATATATATATATATATATATATATATATGTATATATATATATATATATATATACATATATATATATATATATATACGTATATACATATATATATATATATATATATATATATATATATATATACGTATATATATATATATATATATATATATATATATATATATATATGTATATACGTATATATATATATATATATATATATGTATACATGGGTTGGACAATGCTTTTGTTAGTGTTTCTATGTTACATGATAGTTATACTTTCTTAAAAGCAATGCTGTGAGTATATGATTGTATGCAGTGACGTGAGCTATATTAAGGTCAGAATATCTGAGGATCAACTCATCCCAAAAGTATTATATAGGGCACTATACAATATCATTGTTTTTATCCACCTTTATCACCAAGATATGATGTTTATTTTTATCTGTTCCAGAATCTCTATTCTATTCTATTGGAGTGTTTCCAATAGAATAAAATAGAGATTCTGGAACAGACTAGCTGTATGTGTACATTTGCACATCTCATTCAGCAATAGGTGCAACTTAAAGCTACTAAATGCATTTGTTAGAAGGGGTTCCCACTTTTGGATATTGAGAGCATGAGACGACGATCATAAACAGCTCTATTGTCCGTAAGCAGATCTTTTTAAGCATGTCTGTGGGCTAATGGCTGACGTGATTAAGTTGTAATTTATGAGCTGAGCAGATTGCCTCATTGAAATGAACTGCTGGAATGAACACTAAGACTTTGCTCAGTGTCAGCGAGGCTAATACATTATGACACAAATCCCCTAATGACAGCAATAAGGCTAGTGATGAATCATGCAGACTCAAGAACATCTCAGATGCCTAATGGTTTAAATGCTGCCAGCTCATAATGGCATGCTACGCAATACCCATCTTAACCCATCTCAGCCCACCAGAAAACACCAGGCACTTTTCTGACACTATTAAAATAGGAGAAAAGCCCCTAATAGATCATGTATGTATACTAGAAATTTAAGTATAAAATACTTTAAACCGTGATTATTTATTAATTAGAGCAATTATTCTACTAAACAAATATACTCCTTTTTCTGTCTTATCTTATTTTTATCTTATACTCTTATATGTCTTAACTGTCTATTTTCCTTTTCTGGCATATTGCTACCTTTAGCAATATAATAATAATAAAAATAATAATAATAATAATAATAAACTTTATTTATACGGCACCTTCCATACATACAAATGCAGCTCAAAATGCTTTACATAAAGAGAAAGAACGTAAGAAATAGTACACAAGCAAGCAAGGCATTAAAAAAATTATAATAAAATAAATAAATAAATAAATACAAAAATAATAAAAATTATAAAATGAACATTTTTAAAATATTATACTCAAAACAGATGAATGAAACGTATGATAGAATAAAAATACAGTAAAAATCAGACAGATAAAATAAGATCTAATTAAAAGCTATAAAATAAAAAATAAGATAATAATATGGTAAAAATAAAATCAGAACCACACAATAAAACAGTTATAATATATAAATAATAAGAAGGGTAGAATATTAAGAATAATTTCTATTTAAAAGCTAATGTAAAAAGATATGTTTTTAGCTTTTTCTTAAAAAATAGTAACAGAGGTTGCTTGACGAATATTTAGTGGTAAAGTGTTCCAGATTTTTGGCGCATAAAAACAGAAATCTCAAAGATGCGTCACTGACTGGCCATGCACGGCTGATCTTCATCTAAGTCACAACAATATACAAACACATTCTGTGTTTTGGGTCGTTGTCCTGTTGCATCATCCATCCTCTGTTGAGCTTCAGTTGGCAGACAGATGGTCTTAAGTTTTCCTTCAAAATGTCTTGATAAACTTGGGAATCATTTTTTCCGTTGATGACGGCAATCCGTCCAGGCTATGAGGCAGCAAAGCAGCCTCAAACCATGATGCCCCCTCCACCATGTTTCACAGTTGGGATGAGGTTTTGATGATGGTGTGCTGTGGCTTTTTTCTCCACACATAGCATAGTTGTGGTTTCCTTCTAAACAACTCAATTTTCTTGTTGCCAAGATAGCAACACGCCATAAATTTACCTGAACACACCTCACCTTCAGACCACCATTAATTTATGATAATAACTCCAACGCTATTGTAATGAGCACAACCACAGCTTGTCTTGGGTGTCCATAGTGGTTCATAGTGGCAGTGCCTTAGTCTGCTTGTCTACTGGAATCTGAGCCTCTTATCCCATCTTCTAATGGCTACTTCTTGCATTATATTATATTACTGTTGAGCTTCAGTTGGCGGACAGATGGTCTTAAGTTTTCCTGCTAAATCTCTTGGTAAACTTGGGAATCATTTTTTCCGTTGATGACGGCAATCCGTCCAGGCCATGCGGCAGCAAAGCAGCCCCAAACCATGATGCCCCCTCCACCATGTTTCACAGTTGGGATGAGGTTTTGATGATGGTGTGCTGTGCCTTTTTTCTCCACACATAGCGTTGTGTGTTCCTTCTAAACAACTCAATTTTCTTGTTGCCAAGATAGCAACATGCCCGGAATATACCTGAACCCACCTCACTTCCAGACCAACATTATTTTATAATAATAACTCCAACGCTATTGTAATGAGCACAACCACAATGTGTCTTGGGTGTCCATAGTGGTTCATAGTGGCAGTGCCTTAGTCTGCTTGTCTACTGGAATCTGAGCCTCTTATCACATCTTCTAATGGCTACTTCTTGCATTATATTATATTACTGTTGAGCTTCATTTGGTGGACAGATGGTCTTAAGTTTTCTTGTAAAATGTCTTTGTAAACTCGGGAATTAATTTTTTCGTTGATGACGGCAATCCGTCCAGGCTATGAGGCAGCAAAGCAGCCCCAAACCATGATGCTCCCTCCACCATGTTTCACAGTTGGGATGAGGATTTGGATGATGGTGTGCTGTGGCTTTTTCTCCACACATAGCGTAGTTGTGGTTTCCTTCTAAACAACTCAATTTTCTTGTTGCCAAGATAGCAACACGCCAGAAATATACATGAACACACCTCACTTCCAGACCACCATTATTTTATAAACTCCAACACTATTTTAACAATGCGGAAGCAAGGTGTGAAAATAGACTGTTGAGTGGTTCATAGTGGCAGTGCTTTAGTCTGCTTGTCTACTGGAATCTGAGCCTCTTATCACATCTTTTAATGGCTACTTCTTGCATTATATTATATTACTTTTGGCGCTTTAGTCCATCTTGCTTCCTTTATTTTATTTTTATTCCAACAGAGAAACTTTAATCATTATTTAGCCCAAAGCAATTAGCGGCCAAATTAATGATTTTATATATATATATATATATATATATATATATATATATATATATATATTAAATGTATTACAATAATCTTATGTTCTCAGACACACACGCACACACAAACATAACCGTGCTGAAATACCCACAGTGGAATACCGAGGAACATGTACAGTCAAACTGGAACTAGAAAAAGCTGGATGAATTGAGCTATGGCATGTGTGTATTCTATTATACTTTACTCACACAGTTTTCTCTTTCCTTTAGGATGATGAAGAGGGCATCTGGGCATGACTGTTGCCAAGGCAATCAATGCTGCTGTCACGTTCAAAAGGGTGAGTAATGATGACGTTGATGGTGATGCTGATGATGATGAGGAGAATGTTGAAACTCCAGTCTTTTTTTTTTTCCGGTCCACTTGGCCCAGGACCTCTTTCCTTAGAATGGAATTGCCCCCAGTGGCCAGCTAAAATACATGAGGTCGGATTCAGGAAACATTAAAAAAAACGTACGCTCTGAAACCAAGCTAGTCTTTAAGCAGAGCTGGATCGACTGTTAAGCCGCAAAGTCCTGTACATTTATATATTCCCCAAACCATGAACCTTTTTACAGCTTATATGTTATTAAAACGACAGAGTGAGAAGAACCAGAGGACTTCCAGCGCACACACCCACACAGACCTGTAAAGTTTAACGCCCCCAGCCTACCTGGTGTGTGTTTGTGTGTGTGTGTGTGTATGTGTGTGTGTGGTTGGGCTTGTTAATTAGAAATCTCCAGGGGAGAGCATTTTAAAAGTCCAGATTGTATGTCACTACTATAAGATAAAAAGAATGTTCACATTCTGCAGTGCCACATTTTTTCTACCATGTGCTTTGATAGTTATAGTCATTATAGCCATAGCTGGGCCCAGTTATTTTAAGATCTTATTTCCTGGATGTGCACCATTTAAATATAGCTAATAAAAATAGCTAATAATAGTTAAAATATTTCGTGAAAATGACATGAAAATTATAGGCCAGAAAAAAAAACAATTACAAATCTCTGGTTACTAATATCTAAAATCAGGCAGTTGATCATTTATTGACTTAAATCAGAAGATTTTAACTAATTAGAAGTAATTGTATTTAATTAAACTTTGAGTCACTTTCATATGTGGTCATAGGTCAAATATTAATGCATCTCAACAAATTAGAATATCATTAAATAGTTACTTTATTACAGTAATTCAGTTCAAAATGTGAAACACATATATTATATAGATGTATTACACACAGAGTGATCTATTTTAAGTGTTTTTTTTTTCTTTAACTGTTGATGATTATGGATTACAGCCAATGAAAACCCAAAAATCAGTGTCTCAAAAAAAAAAAAAATTAAATGAGACCAATTGGTACTTTTGGCAGTGTGGGCAGTGTGCCAAGTCCTGCTGGAAAATGAAATCCGCATCTACATAAAAGTTGTCAGTAGCAGAGGGAAGCATGAAGTGCTGTAAGATTTTGTGGGAAAACAAAACTGCACTGACTTTAGACTTGATAATAAAACACAGTGGATCAACACCAGCAGATGACATGACTCTCCAAACCATCACTGATCATCAGTCAATTTTACATTTCATTTGTAAATCAAGGGATCAGAGTCTGGAGGAAGAGTGTAGAGACACACAGTCCAAGCTGCTTGAGGTCTAGTGTTTCCACCAATCAGTGATGGTTTGGATAAAGAGACATGTCATCTGCTGGTGTTGATCCACTGTGTTCTATTTTATCAAGTCTAAAATCAGAATTAAAGTAGCTTATCAATGATATTCTGTTTTGTATGGTATTTTTATACTAGTATGTATCTGATTTGTGAAAATTCAGTCAAACTCAATCTGATCTGAGAAAAATAAATAAAATATTTATTAATAAGGATGAAATAGGGTTCAAAGTTGTAGATGTCTTTAGAATACTATTTTATATTAAAACCCTTTAGAAACATCTATACAATAAAGTAATTTAAGTTGAGTGTACATTTTATGGTTTAATAGTTTATAGTTGTAATGAACGGAAAACTATAATCATAAGTTTCTCAGATCTAAGTTTCTCAGACATTTCTGATTTAAACATCCCAACTTTCCTTTAGGGCCTTTCTTTGTGACCTGAATCAGCAGGCCAGGATGTCTTTCCCAACGTATCACCCTACAGTAATTACAGTATCTTAGTGATGTTTGTGCTATGGCACTCTGGGCTAATCATGTCCTGATTGACTCCTTTCTTTTCAGTATCTCTTTTCTCCACAAATACACACACAGGATTTGTGGTTGCTGTGGAATTTCTGGTTCCTGCGTTCCATCTCGAAACCGTCCGTGATTCTTAGAAGCAGTGAAGTTTTGGCTTGTTCTAGTTCTTATTTTAGAATATGGTTCTTTTGTAAATTTGCAAAACATGATCAATAGCGATGTTTTGAAGTTAGAGACGCGAATACTCTGCTCTTATTGGCCGTTCTCAAGTTGCTTTTTGATTACAGACTTTCTGTTTATCTTCCTGGCCTCCGTGACTCTCTTTAATGAAAGAGGGATGTTTTTCCTGAGGAGGGTAAGACATGCACACAAACACACAGACAGAGAGAGAAAGAGAGAGAGAGAAAGAGACTAAGGGGCCTATTTTAGTGATCTATAGCGCATCAGTCAATTACGTATTGGGTGGTTCGATTTAGAGCGTGACGATGCGTCGTTGGTATGGGAGGGGCGCAAAAAAATATGAACATGAAAGACATGAACTAATACTCATAAAGATGTTCTATTAAAATCCACTTTTTCTTGTTCTTTGTAAAATACTATAGTTCTCTCTGAGTTGTATATGATGCTAAACATTAAACTCTTCCTCAACCTCCATTGTCTGTAGTAGCTAGTAAAATAAAATATTCAGAAAAACGAGTTGATCAAGAAAAGCACTGTGTCTACGTCATGGCCACTCCCACCATGGCTCGCAACCTCCCACAGGCAGCGTTGAAGTCGACACACCTCCTCAGACAGGAGCTAACAGCGCTAAGAACAGCATAGCAGTTCATTCCTGTGTTATTTGTGCAAATAACACATCAGTGTTATATGCTTTACCCAGGAGCTAAAGAACAAATTTTAGAATTTATGAATGGAACACCATCAGGGAAGTACAGAGATAAGTAGGTGTATTTTTACAAGAGTTCTGTTCACACTAGTTAAAAGTAAAATAGAATTTTACTTTCTCGACCTGGACTACCTTCACCTCTGTGTGTAATTAACTATAGGTTTACATAGGATCTCCGGTGGATTTGGTGTTTAACATAGACTCTAAGACTATGTCAGTGGCTGAACTGCACGTAGCAGGGCATTACACATGTTGTAAAATAACATATGACATAATAACAAAGACTGTTATTAGTGTAAAAATGTCTTTATGTTAAAACATTTTAACTGTTGTCTGTCTCGCTGCCTCGCAGTGCTGTTAGCCAGTCAGAGGTGATATGTTTGCATGTATGAATATTCATGAGCAGGAGCCAAAATCCTATCGTTTCACCCTGTCGACTCCTCCACCGGACTAAAGCAGCATTATAGAGGATCACCTGAGCAATTTTTTCGTGAAATAATCAGTTTGCCAGTTGTCATTCTCTTTAAAAGGCAGGTACTCTCTGACTTTGGCAGATTTGTATCTTAACAGTGCAGTGGTTTTGTGTGTCTCAGCAGAGGATACTGACCTGCACGTTCACACTGTGAAGATACACCAGCAGCTCATTTGAGGAAACAGCAATGTTATTTTATTCTTTATTCTGTTTATTGTTGAGTTAATAGTCAGGCTTGTGCTCTGCAGCACGTCTGCGTGTGTGTTCAACGAGCGAGGGTGCACCAGCAATGGGTGCACCAATATGAATGGGCTATATTAATTGACTGTCAGTGGCACACTTCTGTTTTCCACTGTCAAGATAGCAATACACCGGAAATTCACCTGAACCCACCTCACTTCCAGACCACCACACCCATCAGTGTAGATTTATTCCTAAACTCTGACGCTATTTTAATGGTGAGGGGCAAGGCATGAAAATATACTGTTAACTGTGTGTAAAGCCCTGTCCGGATGGGATAAGTTTCTCAGGGGGTTCTGGGGTAATTTTCTCTTTTATTTTGGGGGTCCTCTGTGATTTTATTCCTGTCTGGAACGACCATGTATGTGTTTTTTCTCAGATGACCTCTGAGAAAATTACAGGCTGAATTACCTACAGTTTTTCGCTAATTTTAGTCACCTTGCGCTTAATAAAATAGCTATTTGTCCACTATCATGCACCGTATTTACACTTTAGGAGATCCATGTGAACACAACAGTAAGTGGAAATGGAGGAGCTACTGAACGCGATGTCATGAGACCGAGAAAGCCACAAAACTCACTGATCCTCCTGTTTTTTCATTTGCAGTCCAGATCCATGTGTTTTATCACTGAGTAAAAGTGTGAAATATTTTTTATAGACGTTCCCTTGTGAAACTAATCCCATCTGGATAGGGCTATAGATTGCAATGAGCATTGTGATGGTGTCTTCTGAGATGCTGTGTGTTCATCTGTGTATAGGTTATAGATATCTAAATAAAAAAGTCTAATATTAGTGATGGATAAGAATACTTAAACAAAGAAATTTGGTTGTCTTTGATTAAAACACAGCAAACTATGTCAGTTATTGATTATAAAGGAAAGTAAGATATTTTAGGATGATGGTGGCAATATTTCACCAGAAGAGATCTGCCTCGGGAATTACTTGGATCCTTCCAGGCAGTTATAAGGAAAGATGAACAGAACATCAGTGTCAGTAGTCAGTAAGAGATACTGTTCTTCAGAGCTGTAGAAGTGCAGTAACTGCTGTTCCTGTTGGAAGAATGAAATGTTGGCTCTGCGAGAGAGTGTATCAAAAAAAGGAGGACTGTATAAAAAGATTATCTGTGTAATGAGCCTCAGAGGGCCCTCAGGTTATCAGAGTTATATTTCCTCATTTGACGAGTATGAGGAGGAGGGGTCATCTTCGCACACATGTGCCAAATGATTATTCCAGTAAGTAAAGAAAGGTTAGCCAAATACAAAGAGACTGACATGGTAAAACACAAAATGCACAATATTATACAAATGACTAATCTTAATTTGTTTCATTACAAGACATACAATAGCCATTAAATACAAGCTGTCCTTTTTTATACTTATACCTTAGATTTTATGAGAGAATTTGATAAGAAAGGGGAAAGGTTAAATTCAGAAAGTCATTTCATTTACGTTTTGTTGCAGCCTTGTGCTGAAATAAAATAAAAATCTACTTTTATTAGCCCAAAATGACAAAGTGAAAACTTTATTTTTTCTTTACCACCTTTGAGATGTTTCTACACATTGATTGTATATCACCTGTGGTGAATTTAGTTTTTTATCGGACATGATTTGGAAGGACACACTCCTTTATATGTAAGGATCACAGAGTTGATGATGCATACAGTGAAGCATGGTGGTGGCAGCATCATGTTTTGGGATGAAGGAACGGTTGAACTGGGAACTTCAGACTGGGCCAAAGGTTCTCCTTTCATCAAGACAGTGCCCATAAGCACACAGTCAAGGCAACATAGGAGTCAGGAGCCAAAACCCTAACTTCAACACAACCTAACATATCTGAAAAGACAGATGGTCCCCATTCAAACTGACTGAACTCGCAAAGATCTGTAGATCTTTGGTAGAAATTGGCTGAAAATCCCCAAATACAGGCGTATAAACATTGGAGCATCCCACTGTACACAAGAAGACTGGAGGCTGTAATGACTGTGAAATGTCTTTCAGTAAAGTATTAAGAAAGGAGTGTATACTTAATAGTTTTATCACTTGAGTTAATGCACATGAAAATTAACAAAATTCAAAAGTTTGCAAACCTTTAGGCGTTTCTTGTTCTGATTGTTCTAATGTTTTAATGATGGTCCTTGTACTTTTTCTGCATACCCTGACAACCTGGCAACCTGTGTGCTCATTGCTGTTTGAAAGAACTTGACCAGTGTGCAGACGAAGAGCAGAATAACAGACAGCTGGGCTATGAGCAAGTCTCGCTCAGGCTGTGATAACATCTTGTTTCTTAATGGTTCCATGTTTTGCTCTAAGCTTTCACTGTTCTGTTTAAGTGCGGCTGTTTACAGATCAAGAGTGTCTCTGTGATAAGCTTGTTTATTTGTTTACATGCTTGACTGTTTGTGTTTATGGCCATCTGTGCTAGGTTGTTCTTGTGGTATGGCCACCATGTCTGTTTATAGATGTGTAATCCAGCCTTCACTAAAAACCCCCACTGCTTTTCTTTATGTATGTATGTGTGGGTTCTTACATTCTCTCTTTTCTTTTTTTTCTTTTTTTACCATCTCTACACTCATCTTCCCTGCGCCTGTGTCTCTTTTCTCTTTTTTCCTTATTTATTTTTATTATTATTATTTTTATTATAGGCTTATTTCTAATTTTCTCTGATTTTTCTTCTCAATTTAGCCAGAATAATTGTCCCACTTATTCAGCTGCTAGTCAGCTGTATATCCCCCATCACTAGTGATGCCACAACTCAAGGAGAGTGAAGCTAGCACATGCCTCCTCTGATACATGTAAAGTCAGACTCCACCTCATTTTGAACTGCTGCTGAAGAAAGCGTAGCGACTTGGTTCTGATACATCAGCTCACAGATGCCCTGTGC
Organism: Astyanax mexicanus; assembly: GCF_023375975.1. NCBI lineage: Eukaryota > Metazoa > Chordata > Actinopteri > Characiformes > Acestrorhamphidae > Astyanax > Astyanax mexicanus. The sequence goes on from NC_064419.1 coordinate 10,832,582, forward strand.
TGATCGACATCACCCTTTGGAGTAATGAGACGAAAGAGCACCATCTACCCACCCAGAGAGAGAAAGGCCAATTGTGCTCTCTCAGGGCTCTGGTGGCTGGTGGCAAGCAGCATGACCGGGATTCGAAACAGCAATCTTCCGATCGTGGTGGCAGCCATTATTTCTTTCTTAAATTCTATCCAGTTCACTTTATCTTTTTTTACCAATACACTATAGGTCCAAAAGTGTTTTTTTGTTTTTTTTATGGACACATCGTCTGATGAATGAATTTAGCTTCTTTTAGTTGTATCCATTGCTGAGAAATATGTGCAGTGGATGCTGAGAGCTTGTCTGATCTCTGTAGAAAATGACTGCAAGTCAACTGTAGTCTCTAATGCCAGGCATGGGCTAGAGGGGTATAAAGCCCTAGTTTTTCATGAATGTTGAAGATTGATATATTGCTGGCTGTAGGAATGATGAACCTGGCTGGCTGACTACTGTCAGTAACTAGTGGGAGGGGCCTCCTTAAAGGGGGATTCTGATAAATCTCTCTGCATTGAGTTGTGTGATTTGTGGAGTTAAGGATGAGGCTGACTTGGTCATCATCCAGCATCCTGACCTCTCTAATGCTAAATACAATCAAATCCTCACACCAATTTGTAAAAATTTTGAAGAATACCTTCCTTAGGCAGTAGAAATAGTTACTTCAATAAAAGCAGGATGAGCTCCTTTACTCCTTTTTTAATATCCTATATTTCAGAACATACAATGAATGAGTAATGGTGTAATACTTTTGTCAATATAGTTTATCTCTCTCTCTCTCTCTCTCTCTCTCTCTCTTTCTGTGTGTGTGTGTCTGAACATGCTGCTCTAGCTGTGTGAGTGTGTGTTACGTCGTGTCTCAGTTTCTGTGGTTTTGTGATCATAAATCAGGTGAAATGCAATAACTCATCAAACCTCTCCCATCACACTCATTATCTCATTAATTAACATGAAAGGAGACTTAAAGGGGAAATCCTGTGTAAAGTGAACTTGGGTTTATTGAAACATGATAACGAGTACACACTTTTGTTGAATATCTCACCTCTGTTTAGCCTCAACATTCCCAAATACAGCATATTTAGCCGATTCTCCCAACAGGCTTACAATGCTAGTGATAGGGGCATAGAGTTATCCATGCAAAGAAATGGCTATTTTTACATCATTAACAAACTAAAAGTAGCTCCACACTTTTTTTTGGTAGAATTCTGAGGACCCTAACATTTAAAACGAGGCAGTGAAAACTTTATAAGTGTACAGATAGTGTATTAAAAATCACTGTTTATACACACAGCACAAATGAATAGTTAGGACAGAAAAACATTGCAAAGCTAAAACACTTTTACAGTTTCAGTGCCTCATTTTAAATGTCATTGGGCCTCAAAATTCTACCAATAAAGTCTGGAGCTACTTTTGAATAATTTGATTAGTGATTTCTTTGCATGGGCAACTCCCCTATGCCCCTATCTCTAGCATTGTAAGCCTGTTGGGAGCATCGACTAAAAGCTCTGTATTTGGGAATGCTGGGGGAATAGAAGGTTGGACTATTCTACAAATGTTTGCACTCATTATTATGTTTCTTTTTCAACTCAAGTCAATTTTACCCTAGATTTCTCCTTTAATCTCATCAGCTTTCCACTCCTGAACCATCAAACCATCGCCACAATCAGTGGCACAAAAAGGTGGTATGCAGCGTATGCGACGCATAGGGGCACTGCACTAGATGGGGCACCAATTATTTTTATTCGGCATTTTCTGTAAGAGCTGTTTGTTCGTGTATGATGATGCACAGGGGTGTCGCCTGACCTGGGCTTCCAGTAGCTCCGAATCATTTCACTTAGCTCAGCTGTATTATTAGTGAAGAGACAGGCCGCTGTTCACTGTGAGTGGAAAATCTCTTCACGCGAATCACAGAGCCAGTTCAAGGATAAAGTTCCGCCTTTCAGGAGAAACAGCCAATCAGCTTGCTGGTTTTGCGAAGGATTTTTGAGTCCTTGCAGTGGGTTTCAGCGCTGATGTTAAAACATATCTGGATACACGGCCTTTTTTTCTAAAAGAAAGGTAACTGAACTAACTGTGTAAACTGTGATGAGAGTTTCTGATAGCTTGTTAAAAAGACTTGTCTCTGAACATGATCAAAACACACAGATCAAGGTTTGAGAATGTACCTAATCAGCCAATATCTATTTCATTTTTAAATGAATACTGTGTTTTTATTAATTTAGGATTGCAGGATTACTGTAAGCTATAATTAATGAAAATGTATTTGCTGGATGTTGAGGATAGCCAGGATTTAGTACTATACTTAGTTTAAATGAGTTTATTAACCCTGGTCTCTGCCCTGAAATTGTATGTTTTCCACCGGATCCAACTGATCAGCTTATAAACTAATATAATTAACTTGGCTGAGACCTGGATTTTTACATACCCAGGCAACGCCCCTGATAATACACATCAAAAAACAAAAACCAGCACTAATCAGACATGTGTTTTTTGTCCCATCGTGACGTGATCATAAAACTAGTAAATTATAGAACAGGGGTTGCCAGCGCTGTTTTTTATATCACATAACTGATATTCTGCATCTAGAAATAATTTTAGGGGGGGGGGGGGGGGGGGGGGCATAGTATGTTTGCATACACCTCAAAAAGTATGTAGTTGCACCCCTGACCACATTTATTATAATTATGATGATGATTATGAAGAGGATGAATATCTCCAGGCCTGTCTGATGGTTTCATACACTTTTTGGTGTTCCAGTCATCTGGCTGCCTCATCTCCACAGCTCTTTCTCTCCAGTTCCAAAAACGTTTACACACTTCAATCTCCTCTAAACATCCCTAATGCAGGTCCTGTAAACAGGAAGTGGGATTTGAATATGTTAAAGATGGATAAACAGGCTAAAGTGAATTTTTGGTATTGTTCCCATCACTAATGGCCATTGTCTCTTGTGCTTGATTATGACTTGAGAGAGACTGAAACAAAAGAGTACAGAGACACCCGGACGATGCAGGTGTGTTCACGGCCACACGCCACGCACAGACACACACACACACACACACACACACACACACACACACACACACACACACACACAGAAGAACACACACACACACACATGCAACTGTGTTCACACAGGTTCACAAGTCCTGACCTGTTGGTGTTGGTGTAGGCAGGGGTACACTAGCAAGCAGAAGTAGTGCATTTGTGTGTGTGTGTGTGTGTGTGTGTGTGTGTGTGTGAGGGAGAAAGAGTGTGTGTGAGGGAGACATTAGTAGGGATTAAAGTAGCATTTGCGTGAGCTCTTTGGGCTCTAACACACAAAGCCAAATGCCAGAAGAGAGGCAGTGCACCTGGGAAAGGTTCCGGAAAAGGCCTCTCTCTCTCTATTTCTCTCTCTCTTTTCTCTCTCTCTCTCTCTCTCTCTCTCTCTCTTTCTCTCTCTATCACACATGCATACACACACATCTGTCACAAATACATACACAAACATCCTAACCAATAAACAAAAATTAAACCCTCGTATAAACATACAGATTGTGAAGGAAGTAGTACAATGAATGGAAACGATTGATATCTCGGAGTAATATCTCCAGAATTGGACTACTGCTGTACATTCTAATACATTTTTTAATATTTAAGTTTCAATTATAATGCAAACCAGGGTTTTTTAGCATTCATATACCAAACTCACATAGCGAATATCAAATATTTGATTTATTAAATGGAGCACCATCATTTCAATGTTTCACAGCTCTATACTGGTACACTGAAAAAAAAAAGATACTTTGGACAAACCTAAAAAAAATTGAATTTGTTACACCTAAATATATATATATTTTTATTTTTTTGATCAAATTATATTTATGATTTAGTAAGAATATAAAGTTTTGATTTAAAATCATCCAATGTATTATTTAACCCAAGTACCAAAAAGTTCTTTAAAAGAAAGAAAAAAGATGATTTATGATAAATATCCTTTTTTATAACCTATTATTATTATAGTTTTACCTTTGACTAAACTAATTAAATAGTTTTGATTCTGTTAATTTTATAAACTTTTTGTAATTTCCTTTTAATTCAAAATGCATTATATATATTTATATATTTTATATAGTCATAAGTACAAAAAAATACGAAATTATTAAATGATGTTAGACTAACTTTATTGACTAAATGACTAAATATTCTAATATTAAGCAACAATTGAAGCTGGGTTTCACATTTCTAAGTTTCTAATCAGTCTTTTATTCCTTAATTTACCTGAGAAAAGCAGTATAATTGTGCAGTGACACAACTGTAGTGGTGATGGGAACCAATGTTAAGAGTGAGAGACTGACTGACAGAAAAACTCCAGGAGGAGTGATCTGATGTAATGATATCAAAACCTCTGAAATAAGGTAAAAATGTTATTTGAGCTAAAGGATTTATTTTAAGTTAAAGTTTTAATAGGGACTGTATTTCGTCGCTGTCCAATGAAAAACACTTATCTCCAAAACAGCAACTGTCAATGTAAAAAGAGCTTATTTCAGGTCATTTTGAAGAGTTTCTATTGGTCCGTTCATCAAGAAATTTTGGCACAGTGTAAGGGAAAGTTTGTATGTTCAAATTATGTAGTAAACTAAAAATCGACAAAAATGGAGATAAGTGTTTTTCATAGGACAGTGACGATTTGCTTTCAGGCAAAATGAGAAAAAAAGCAAGTTTGAACCAGAAATCATAATTTTTCATTAGACCAACATAAAAATGCACTTTAAATCAATAACATGGTCACACTTTTTTCAGGTTGAGCTTTTGAGCCAGGCATGGTGTAATTTTCCTGTCATTATGATAGCAAAGACAGTAACACTGACACGCCCTAAACCAAGCTGTGCCATGCGTGGTTGGCAGCTTGCCTATAGATCACTAAAAATGTGCCATAAATATGAAATGAAGTGGACAGAAATTTAATTCCAATACCAATAAGTTATAAGAAAATAACATTTGAAACTGGATGTGGTTAAACAAGGTAAAAAATCTCTGGTTTAAAATTCTCAAGCTCTCTATCCCCACCCTGTGCTACGGTATAAAACAAGACGGAAAGTCAACATTTCTGAGCAAGATTGACACTTACAGAAACTCAGCAGTAGAAAAAACAGCAGCTAATATATATTTCAGCCAGATATTTCAGAAGCGTTCCAGTACTTCAGTTTGATCGAGCCGATCAGCCGTGGATACAGAGCCCCTCTCCACAGGCTTACCCACCCAAATCTGATAAAATTTTGAAGTCAGCAGGAGCTTTCTTCTCTATTTCCGTCTTTCCGACACCCACCCTCTCTCCCCCACTCCACCTAAAGGAGAGGAGAGGTCTGCGGTCGCCAGTAAGAGAAGACAAACCAGGATGTTTTTAGCCACTATCTCACAGCAATCATCTGAAAACCCTCGCTTAGTTCTCTGAGCTAATAAAAGTGCTAAACTGAATAAGTAAATAACGGTAATAACCGCAATAACCGCACGTCCTCTCCTCAGCACTCACGCTGAGCTCCGCTAAAAGCTCGTCCGCGGGGTTTCCCATCCGATAGAGCAGACATAACAAACGCACGTAACAAACCCACCCGTCCGCCCGTCCGCGACACCAATAATAGCCATTAGAGCCAGCGATTATTGAATTATATGATACTGCTCTCACGATTTGATTGTATGTGTTTGAGCCGGAGTGTGTGCGGTCCTGTCAATAGCACGCGCAGAGGGGGGAGAGCGTGTTATGACGTGTGGGAGTTAAGCCCCTGTCTGTGCTGCTGTCACTTTAGATTAGTGCGCGCTCGGCCAATGTAACAGAGTAAGGCTGGGCAGGAGGGTTAAAGCTAAAGGCTTGATCATTCCCAGAAGCATTTTCTTTCCTTTTCTCTCTTTCTGCCTTACACTCAACTTAGAGTCCTGTGTGTGTGTGTATGTGAGTGTATGTGTGTGTGTGTGTAAAAACTTGTTTTCATGTACTCTCAGGACAAATTTACCATGGGCAGCGACAGAGATGGCATTAGTTAATAGCTGTAGTATTTATAAAGAATCAGGTTAAACTGCTCCTGAACAGCTGTTTATCCATTTAGCCACTTTTCCCCATTTTCTACCCAATTTGCACGACTGATTACCCAATCCACTCATTAGGACTCCCCGTATAAGTAGTGACACCCCAACACCAGGGGGGTGAAGACTAGCACATGCCTCCTCCGACACATCTGAAGTCAGCCACCGTGTCTTTTCAAGCTGCTGCTGATGCAGCATTACTGAGTAGCATCACATCACAAAACACTCAGAGGAAAGTGCAGTGACACGGTTCCGATACATCAGCTCACAGACATCTCGTGCTGTGGAAATTACCCTTTGGAGAGCGCCATCTACCCACCCAGAGAGAGCAAGGCCATTTGTACTCTCTCATGGTTCTGGCAGCTGATAGCAAGCTACATGAACAGGATTCAAGCCGGCAAACTCCTGATCATAGTGGCAGCACCACTATGGGATCACAAAAACTGACGTCTTTGAGTTTTTAGAGTTGTGGAGCAATGGGAGTGCGAGCCATCCAGTATTTTTGAAGGAGGTCAATTCAATATCCTGACCCCAATAAATATACAGTTGCTGAATGCAAATAGAAATTCTAAGAATAATGTTCCAAAATGTGGTAGAAAGTACTTTCTGGGCAATAGAGACAATGGACGAGCATTTTTGTCAGTATTTTTGTCAATGTAGTCTAAGTTTTGACAGTCAAGTCAAAGTGTGTGTTTGTGTAAAAAAAATAGTTTTCATATACTGTGAGGACAAAAAAAAGGCCTGTTTTCAAAAATCAGAATAAAACCAGGCTAAACTCAACTTTGCAATGTGAAGACCAACCAGTTTTTGTTGTTGCTTTGTTTGTTCCGGATTAACATTTGTGTTTCTGCATATCTTATTGTGGGCAGCAGCAGAGATGACATTAGTAAATTGCTGTAGTATTTATAAAGAATCAGGTTAAACTGCACCTGAATAGCCGTTTAGCTCAAACATGAGGAGAGTATACTGTATTTGATAGTTCAGTCTGATCAATACTGGATCACGTTCTCACCACAAACGGACCTCTTTGAGCTTTGAGCTGTGGAGCAAAGGAAGTGTAAGCCATCCAGTGTTTTTAAGAGGAGTTGAAGAGTTGGGGATGAGGTGGAGTGGAAATAATTCAATATCCTGTCCCCAATAATTAGTATAGTTGCTGAATACAAATACAAATTCTCACAATCATTTTCCAAAATGTGGTAGAAAGTCTTTTCTGGACAGTAGAGACAACGGGCGAGCATTTGTCCCACCACTTTTGTCCATGTAGTCCTTGTCCATGTCCTGACTCTCAAAAGTGTGTGTGTGTTTGTGTGTGTGTGTGTGTGTGTAAAAACTTGTTTTCATATACTATCAGGACAAAAATCCTGTATATAATCAGTATAAAATCAAAATAAAACCAGGCTAAACTCAACTTTTACAATGTGATGACCAACCAGTTTTTGATTAGCATGTGTTTCTACATGGGTAGTGGGGTGAGGTGAGGTGAGGTGGCATTAGTTAAAAGCTGTAGTATTTATAATGAATCAGGTTAAACTGTTATAATAAATCAGGTTAAACTGCACCTGAACAGCCGTTTAGCTCAAACACAGTATGAGTATATTTGATTGTTGGGTCTGATCGATACTGGATCATGTTCTTACCACAAAATGACCTCTTTGAGGTCTTTCAGCTGTGGAGCAATGGAAGGGTGTGCCATACAGTGTTTTTAGTTTTAGCAGGAGTTGGAGAGTTGCTATAGTTGCTGAATGCAAACAAATTCTCACAATAAGTTTCCAAAATGTGGTAGAAAGTATTTTCTGGACCGTAGAGACAATGGGCAAGCATTTTTTCCAGTACTTTGTAGTACTATGTAGTCTATGTCCTGACTTTTGTTGTGTGTGTGTGTGTGTGTGTAAAAACTGGTTTCATATACTATCAGGACAAAAAACGATAGATTTGAAAAATGTCCTGACTCTCAAAATTGTGTGTGTGTGTGTGTGTAAAAACTTGTTCTTTCATATCCGTCAGGACAAAAAAAGGCCTAGTTTCAGAAATCAGAATAAAACTGGACTAAACTACAATGTCAAGACAAACCAGTTTTAGATTAGCATATATTTTAGTGTAACTTACCACTAAGTCCCAACTCTTAAAAGTGTGTATGTGTGTGTATGTGTGCGTGTGTGTGTGTGAGCAAGCTAATGAAAACAGGGAGGAAGAAAGAGGTTTGGGTCTACGGTCATGGTGTGTGTTATCTGGCTTCCGTGGAAAAGCCGCACTTGTAAGGCGACATTCAGCAGAGGATTAGTGTCCATGTCCTTCTCTCCTCATCTTACCAAAACACTGCCAACTACAGATCAGTAGCCACACTGCAAATTCCCCCGTGTTTAACCCTGCAGTGCTGAATTAACACCTACTGTCTTCATCCAAGACCAGCCAGACACGAGCGGACACTCCGGGGGTTAATTCAGTTCTGGTGAGTTTACTGTGCACCACACAAACAGACACAAACATAATGCACAAAAACACACATGTTCCTGCATTCCTGTTCTACTCACACACACACACACACACACACACACACACACACACACACACACACACACACACACACACACACACACACACACACACATAGAGCTGTGTCTTCACAAGGAAGCTCACACATCTACTAATCTAGATGTCTGCACATTCTCAGTTTACTGTAGTTATGTGTTTCTGGCTAGCCTTACTTATTCCCACCTTTCACTTTGTTCCCTTTCTTCTCTCTAGAGTCTTTCTGTGAGACCAGTCTGCCCTGGTGAGACAGAACCTAGACAGCAGGATTAGTAAAAGATGTGTGTGCGTGTGTCAGAGAGAGAGAGAGAGAGAGAGAGAGAGAGAGAGAGAGAGAGAGAGAGAGAGCAAAAGAAAGAGAAAAGAAGGAAAGAGATATGCATACATACATACAAGAAGTGACTGATATCATGATAAAACTAAAAACAAAGTTTTACTGGTGTAATAAAAGTGAGCATACATAATTTCACATGCTTTCAATATCTGTGTTTGACAGGCTGAAACTTTTGTGCCTTTGTATAATTTTTAATATATCTCAAACAAATAATTTCCTCCTTTACAAAGTTTAATCACTAAAAATGAACCTTCACACTCTGCTCTTACTGGTGCAATGTGCAAATAATAAAGATTACTCACCAGGCTGCTCCAATTTAGCCATGAAACCTCCCACACTAAAATTACAGGTGTTTCAGTTTCATTGTCCAACCCCTGTATATGCTGCTTTGTGTCTGTCACTTAAAATTTCAGTGAAATACATTTACCTTATTTGGGCGCACTGGATTATGAGGCACATTATGCAACACTAGTAAGGAACAGAGGTTTCGCCACTTTTTTTTTTCTAATTCAGCAGGTCTCACTGCTGGGTGGTGAGACCCTCAAAGCTAAGCAAGTAACAAAACTGTAATTCCTAAAAAAATAACAATAAAATTCATTTCTCTCCTGAAAACTTATTTGCAACTTTATTTGCAGTAAGCTTAGATTTCCAGATTTCCACACAGATAGCGGCTAATGCCAACTCCACTGAGGAACCCTGAGTGTTCTGGTAAGCCAGGGTGATATTAGCTAGTGATTCGTGTCACATAGCTTGTTTTAACACAGTAAAAACACAGACTACAGTCAAATATACTCACTCTTGAATGGCAAAAGAGCTAGCATTTAGCGTGGTTAGCAGGTAATGCTAAAGCTGCTGCAGTCTTAGTGCTGGAGAACTAAACTGAAACTCCTGTATAACTCTGTACTTCAGCAGAGTGGCTTTACTGCTCCTTAATACCTGACTGGTAGAATTCATACATAAGGTGCACCGGATTATAAGTGCTGTAAATATACACTCTGTTGTAAATTGCCTTGGTTTGGTGATGCTACACATGAATTAAGCCCTGTTTTTCCTCACCTTAAATCACAACTGTTGTGTCTGCATGTGTGTTTAAAATTGTTAGGTTATTGATAACAGATCTGCTCTCTGGTGCTGGTTTTCTGATTGATTATCTGTTCTTTCAGTGGCTGAGCTCCAGATGTACGTACGTAAGCAGACACAGCACAAAATGTGTTTTAAGGCGCCCCTAACTGAAATTCAGCTTTCTGAGCCTGTACCTAATCACGCAAACATCCCAGGAACAGCTACTAATCACGCGTTCTTATGAGGCACATGTTTTAAAAATGCATTGAAACAGCGCCATCAAAAATGTAGCTTGGGACAAAAGGAAAAAAAATCAGTTACTAATAGACATAAGTGTTAATAAATGATGCTCCTTCCTGCCAAAAGATTGTACTGTACTGTTATTCCACTCCAGAATAACTCAGGAAATAGAATTTAGAGAACTACATCATGCAGTGCAAGTGCCTGTTGCAGCTCAAAGTCCAAGCACATTCTGTCCTGAGTGTTGTTACACATGTACACTTCCTTTAAAAATGATTGGCTTCCCTTTTTTCTTTTATTTCCTTGGTAGACAGGACAGTTAACCCTCCTATTATGTTCATTTTTCAGGAACAGCAATGGTTTTCCAGTGCATATTTATTATCCAAAAGATGTCTGAAACCCAAAAAAGTCCTTACAAGCAGTGTGAATATTTCATTACTAACTCTATTACTAATTATTCTATCAATATTTAGTGCAATAGTGGTCCTTACCTCTAACAGTTGGTTCAATCAGGATAATTCGATAATTAGGATAATTCACTCTTTTTTCATAAAACAAGACATGTTCAAACTTTTTTTTTATGTTTCACTACTGTATTACAGTTGAAAGACCAACATATAAAGCAATAGTTTTACTATTGCTTTTTTACACTGAAACATAACCTGTAAACAAAACACAATGTTGTTTTAGTTTTAGTTTTTGCAGGGGGTGGTTGCAAATATGTGAGATGAACCATTTTTGTATTATATGTTGATTACAATAATTAAGACAAGCAGAAGAAGTTTCATACTGAAAAAATGCTTTTAACAATTTTTCCTAGAACTTTAGAAACTTTCCTAGAAACTTCCTAAAAACTTCCTAGAAACTTCCTAGAAATTTTAAAAAGGGGTCAAATTGACCAGTAACATAGAAGGAGGGTTACAAGCCCAATCCTATTTCACGCCTTGGCCCTTCTCCTACTTACTCCTTCTTTTCAAGTGTAACCCTTCCCCTTGGAACATATTTACAAGGTAAAGGGGTAAAATCATTTAACTTAGAATTGGAACAACCCTTCAATCACCTTCAAAAAGTCATCAGGAGCGCTAAAGTTCAGTAGCCTAGCTGCTGCTGGTTAATTAGATAACTATAGGTTTTATTATATCATCTGAAAGGGGGGATATGGTGCAGAAATCAATTATTATTACTGTTCATTTCTTAATTCCTCTGTGATGGGAGCTACATTTATCTTTGATTAGCTTGTATTTTTTTTTTTTTTTTTTTTTCTGTTCCGCCTTAAATGCACCATTTAAGGTGGAACAGGAAAGTTAGCAAGCTAGCTACTGAAACTACTAATGACCTTTTTTGAAGATACTTGTTATGAAGAATTCGCCCATAAAACTACACTTTGAAACTACACATTAAACTACTGTAATATCACTGCTAATCTTCACTTTTAACAAGGAAAATACATTTATATTTGTTGGATTCTTTGGTCGCTTGTTTAGTCATCTTACCAGTGATTCTCTTACTCCTCGGTTTGAAGTGTGCATCTGAAAAATATGAAAATCTAGGGCTAAGAAGATTTTCCTTAAAAAAAAATACTGCACTGACTTTTTTGGACTCTTTGGATAAAACACAGTGGATCAACACCAGCAGATGACATGACTCTCCAAACCATGACTGATTGTAGAAACTTCACACTATACCTCAAGCAGTTTGGACTGTGTGTGTCTCCACTCTTCCTCCAGACTCTGGTTCCTTGATTTACAAATGAAATGTAAAATTTACTGATGATCAGTGATGGTTTGGAGAGTCATGTCATCTGCTGGTGTTGATCCACTGTGTTTTATTATCAAGTCTAAAGTCAGTGCAGTTTTGTTTTCCAACAAAATCTTACTTCATGCTTCCCTCTGCTGACAACTTTTATGGAGATGCGGATTTCATTTTCCAGCAGGACTTGCAGGACACTGCCCACACTGACAAAAGTACCAATTGATCTTATAATATAATATTCTAATTTTCTGAGACACTGATTTTTGGGTTTTTATTGACTGTAAGCCATAATCATCAATAGTGTGTAATACAATATATGAGTTTTACACTAGTAGAGGTTGTGATATAATAAAGATCAGTCACACAGGTAAAGAGTTAGCTGTGTGTTGATGTGGTAGGTGATGTTTTTATATATAACCTTAGTCTAATGGTCTGCAGGGTGTCCAGAACTTGAGTTCCTGTTTACAACTGATGTAAAGTACTACCTGCTGTAACATTGCCTGTCCTTTGTAAGCTTGGCATTAAAGCAAATCCCACTTACTGGCAGCGAGAGATTGAGAAAGAAAGAGGGAAAGTGAGGAAAGATGTACGTCTTAGTTCCAGTACATGCCCGGGTTGTGTAGTCACAGGTGTTGATTACTCTGAAGGCTTCTGATTTTGCAATAGTGCGCTTTAAGTGCACAGGTGATGGCGGATCATGAGGGTTTTGGCCTGTATGAACGCTTCTCTCTCTCCACTGCTTGACCGCTCAACCTGTTTCTCTTGGACGCCGTGTTCCATGTGAGATAGGACAGGAATGAAGCATTGGCAGCTGATGCATGGTGGTAGGCAACGCTATGTAGGTCATACTAATTAGAAAGAAGGAGAGAAGCTTTAACAGTTTCAGGGCAAGATGACAAAAAGAAAAGAAGAGGAGAAAGAGTGAAACGATAAAAGGCAGGATAAGGATGGAGGCGAAGGAAATTAGAGAAGAAGAAAGATATGCGGGGATTAAACGCGTGGGGAAGAAAGCCTGGGAACGTCAGCAGGTTCTTGTTTACTGCGATGGCTTGAAGAGTGACTGTAAATGATCAGTCCAGTGAATTGCTCTTGATTGGTTGCAGCCATTCCCAACACTGCTGTTTATTTACTCCTTTACAGCTGGCTCTCATTTTTTTGGCCTGTCCCTCACTCAGCCTTTCTGTCCTGCATTCTCTCCGCTTCAGCTCCTTCACTTAAATGGGTTTTTGACAGGATTCTGTTTGACGTTTGGAAAGCAGAAACACTGTATCTGGCACTGTACTCGCTTCCTCTTCCAGACCAAAAGCTGTAGCCAATAGACATGTGATGCGTAAAACAATCTGTCTGTGCAGCAGGAGATCCATAACGTCAGAAAACCTCTCCCAGTTGCGGATTTGTAGGAATTCATACAATCAAAACCCTCTCCTATAAAAGCTAAAATACATTTTAGCACGAAATAACTGTCACTTAGAATAAACCAATTTGTATTTGTTTATTAATGTGATATTTATTAACATCATTTGTTTACATGCACAGTTCAGAAAATGTTAGGACAGTGTAGAAAATACCATACAGACTAATCTTACATCTTTGTTCTTACACCAAGCTCTCAACATGCTCTATGTGGGCAAAAGTATTGGGAGACCTGCTCATTTATTGTTTCTTGTAAAATCAGGGATATTGAAAAATAGTTAGTCCTTCTTTTGTTGGAGTAACTGTCTCTAGACAGGGAAGGCTTTTTAACTAATTTAGAAGCAACAAGAGCATTAGAGAAGTGAATATGTTAGATGACCCCCACTCCCACAACTCCCCAAATATTCCTTAATTCCCTAACTCATCCCCAACTCCCCAACTCATTCTTAACTTCCTAACTCATCCCAACTCTTTCCCAACTCAAATCTTCCTTAGGTCCCCAACTCACTCTCCCCAACTCATCCTTAACTCCCCAACTCATCCTTAACTCCCCAACTCATCCCCAAATCATCCTTTATTCCCCACACATCCTTAACTTCCCAACCCATTCATAGTTCACTCATAAGTTCCCAACTCATCCTTAACTCCCCAACTCATCCTTAACTCCCCAAATTCCCAAATCATCCTCAATTGATCCTTAATTCCTTAACTCATCCCCAACTCATCCTTAACTCCCCAACTCATCCCCAACTCATCCTTAACTCCCCAACTCATCCTTAACTCCCCAAATTCCCAAATCATCCTCAATTGATCCTTAATTCCTTAACTCATCCCCAACTCATCCTTAACTCCCCAACTCATCTTTAACTCCCCACCTCTTAGGTCCCCAACTCATCCCCAATTCATTGTTAATTCCTTAACTCACCCCCAACTCATCCTTGACTCCCCAACTCATCCTTTACTCCCCAACTTCCCAACTCATCCTTAACTCCACAGCTCATTCTTAAGTGCCTTACTCATCCCCAACTCATTCTTAAGTCCCCAACTCATCCTTTACTCCCTAACTTCCCAATTCATCCCCAACTCATCCATAACTCCGCAGTCATGCCCAACTCATCCTTAACTCCCCAACTCCTCCTTAACTCCCCAACTCCTCCCCAATTCATCCTTCACTCCCCAAGTTCCCAACTCATCCTCAATTTATCCTTAATTCCTTAAATCATCCCCAACTCATCCTTAACTCCCCAACTCATCCTTAACTCCCCAAATCATCTTTAATTTCCAACCTTTTAGGTCCCCAACTCATCCCCAATTCATCCTTAATTCCTTAGTTAAGATATTCTTAAACATTATTACATTTTAATGCTTTAAAACGAATGCTTTAAATAATAATGAATAATGAATAATAGTTTAAAAATATGTAAATATTAATAAATATCCATAATATCCAATATTGTGTGCTTACTGTACAGAGTTACTTTTGCTTTAGATTTTAAGTACTTTTTTATGAATAATTTTGTTATGTATATCGTTATATATGTAATTAGAAATGTACACAACAGAAACACTGTCTGTGTCAAATATAATAAAACTAGCGGTACATAGTACCAGTTTTTACCCAAAAGATGAGTTGCAGTACCTTCTTATTTCTTCCCTCTTTCTTCTCCCTCTCTCTCTCTCTCTCTCTCTCTCTCTTTCTCTCTCTGTGTATACACACCTACCCTGTCTCTGTTTTTTTCCTCTCTTGGGCCTTGAACTGCTCTGTAGCTTTCGTCAGTGCATGGTTTCAATAACTCTGCCGCCCTCTCTCCTGCATGTTACACATAATACACTTCAAACAAACAGACAATTCATATTAGGCCCAAGTTCTGGGATGCCTGATTGATTCTCTTCTCTAGAGACGCTTCTTTCAAGCCACTCAGCCTGAGAACGAAGAGAATGACAACCAAATAAACATCCATTCCATGGAGATAAACATGCTGAGGAGTCGAGTTACCTACATTTTTAAGCCATCAAATCATTTTTTCTCCCTTGGAGGAAGATTTTTCGTAATTTGTTTACATGAGATTATGGTGCTGTAATAGGAAAATGGGTGTTAGATGCAAGAGCACTTGAATTAAATTTCCATTAGCGCACTTGAGGGTGTGTGTGTGTGTGTGTGTGTGTAAATCGCATTCTGCCCCGCAGTTTCTCATTTCTTCATGAAAAGGGAAACTGGCAATTAGTGCAAATGTCATTAATGTGTGGTTAAAAAAATGTCAGTTAAGGGGACATGTGGAAGTCAATGCAAGTTCTAAAATACCAACTCCCAGGACTGCTTGTATGTTGGACAGAAAGTATAAGCAGACCTACATATGAACGATATATTGACATCTGAAGTCTGTAAAACAACTTTTAGGCATTTTTAAAAGGGAAATCTGTGGACCGATACATTTTAAACTGAACTATTTGGCCAAAATCTAGGATCATTTGATTAAAGTAATTTAGATTTTGATTGATTTTGAACCTTTCAAGTCTTTAAACAACTTTACTCCCTCGACAAAACCCCTAAACATGAAGCCAGTTAAAGTTAAAGAAAACTTAAAAATAAAATACAATTAATGAATAAAAAAACAGTATGTGCATCATGTCTGCGTGTCATCTGGTAATTAATGACTGAAAACAAATAAATGGAACGCAAAACCTTCTTGTTGTATTTACTTCTTTGCTCCTGCACCAGACAGCTCTGACCAATCAGAGAAGACAATGTGCTTGCATGGTTTGTTGGGGCTCATTTTGGTGCGTTTAGGTTTGTGCCTGTGTGAAAACAAACCAAGCTGAGGGAGAAACTCTCCAAATAATTAAACTTATCAACTGATTCAGACCAGAGAAACAAACTACAGGTTTAAAAGTGCCATAAGTTAGGTAGCTTAGGGATGTGTACAATATTCAGAATATTGACAGTATGTGCACTTTTTTCTATTTTTATTTCCATTTTCTCCCAAATTTAGCTACAGCTTGATTGACCTACCCATTCAGCTGCTAGACAGCTGTATATCTCCCATCATTAGTGATTCCACAACACCAGGAGTGTGAAGGCTAGCACATGCCTTTTCGGATACATGTGAAGTAAGCCACCGCCTCTTTTTTCGAGTAGCATCACATCACAGTGCGTTCAGAGGAAAGCACAGTGACTCGGTTCCGATACATCAGCTCACAGACGCCCTGTGCTGATCGGCATCATCCTAGGAGTAATGAAGGGAAAGAGCACCATCTATTGTACCCACCCATAGAGAGCAAGGTCAATTGAGCCCAATCTCTCTCAGGGCTTTGACGGCAGCTGATGGCAAGCTGCATGACTGGGATTCAAACCAGCTAGCTGGGTATCTAATGCATACACTAAATGTAAATGTCCGGTTCTGCTATCACTCATAATCGTGCCATATACCTCTTATGGACAGACTACCTGGCCCTATTGTTTTATAGCTTGGTTCTGGTTCGTGTGTGTGTGTGTGTGTGTGTGTGCATATGTGTGTGTGTGTGTAGCCCCAGACAGCCCCCTTAGGGCTGCAGTTCTGTCTGTCACCCATCAAGCCCCTGTGTTTTAATACAGCCGCCCATGCCTGCATCTGGATTTCACATACTTGTTAAAGTTTGTTCAAAAAAGCCACACTCAGCCAGCAGCCTGGCCAATAAAAGGCCTGTTTTTCCTCTGCCTCTACGCTTACACACACACACACACACACACATAAACAGGCAAAAACACAAACACCATGTGTGCCGCAGTTCCTCAAAACATGATGGTTTGCCTTGTGTGTGTTTTATGACAAATTAAGTAAAAACCAGAAAGCAAGAATGAAACATGTGGTGAGCTTTTTGTTTTCTTTTAATTACTCATTTGCAAAATGATTTTTTTAGATCCCTGCTGCTGTATTGGCTTTAGTACTATAGAACAATATATACTGACCCCCACAATTACCTCAACCTGATTAATTTATTTGTTATCAACACTAATATCAGTCAGTACTGACACCTTGCACAAATATTGCCAGTTTCATGCCAATGAGTGACCTTTCTTGTCTTTTAATCACATGATTCAAACTTATGATCTCCCAATGATTGATAGAGTGAAACCATAGACAGTTCAGCCATTGAGAAACCAAAAATGAGTCACCCCTGTTTAGTCTCAGCCTCAGACGCCCTGCCCACATTAAAACACATTGACACAGGGCCTTATTTTAGCGATCTGTAGGTGATACTTCAATTGCAGAGTTTAGACTTTTTTAGAGTTTAGAGTTTTAACTTTGCATGGCACAAAACACGCAAAAGCCATGTACTGATGTGTTTTTGGTGTACATGTAATAAACCAATCAGTGTGTCACTTGCAATTCCCCTTAAGAGTCAGGTACTCTCTGACTTTGGTGCATTCGTATCTTAACAGCGCAGCTCTTTTGCGCATCACAGCAGAGGAAACTGACCTGCACGTTCACACAGTGAAGGTGTGCCAGTAGCTCATTTAAGGGAACAGCAATGTTAGTTTATATGTTATTCTATGTATTGTTGAGTTAAAAGACGGATCCACGCTCTGCAGCATGTTCATGTGTGTGTCCAACGAGTGGGGGGTACGTGGGCTCTGACAATTGACTGTTGTCAGGGTTAAAATCGGTCCGTGGTGCACCTATGTTTTCCAATGCTAAGATAGAAACACATCGGAAATTTACCTGAACACACCTCATTAATACCACACTACCACACCCATCATTTCAGCAGTTCTGTCTCTAGTCTACAGAGAAGACTTCATACTAGATTTTGAAAGTTTATGCATTGCTGTGAGGGTTGGACTGAGCATTAGTGACTAATGCTAAAGCTGCTCCAGCAGTGCTAGTCGGGCTTAGCAGTAGGCTACAGACCAATATACTTACCTCTGAATGGCGAAATTTCTAGTGCTTAGCGCGGTTAGCGGCTAATGCTAACACTGCTCCAGTCCTGGTGCTGGGGAACTAAACTGAAACTCCTGTATAACACTGTTGCTCAGCGGAGTGGCTTTACTGCCTCTTACAACCTGACCGGTAGAATTTATACATAAGGCGCCTCGGATTATAAGACACACTGATGATTTTTGGGAAAATTATAGGATTTTAAGCATGCCTTATAGTGCAAAAAAATACGATAAAGAGATACCGAATTATCTGCTCTGGGGAATCATTACTTATCAACAAGGAGTCTGTATACATACATTTGGACATATTGTCCAAAATAGGAATTTTCTTAATCCCCATGGTTTATGGTCAATCAACATAATGGGCTTTGATTGGTTGATTCAGTTGATTGATGAAAATGAACAGTTCTTAAGAACAAATTCTATACAGTATGCATTTATTAACACAATAATAAAAACTAAACTAAACACAGATATTAGAAAGATTTTATCAGTACCAGGTTCTGAAGAGGTTTGGTATAATACAGAGACAGCATGTAAAATTGTCCTACTTTTGAAGCTGTGCTGAGATAGAAGGACACACTGCCTTAGGTCAAACATTAGTTTTAGACCACACACACACACACACACACGCACACACACACACACAGATGAAGACAGACCAGCTAATGTATGAGGTATTCACTACAGAGCAGCACTCAGCACACCAAGTGTGTGTTCCCTTTATAGCTGAAATCTGGCTGCAGATAGTCTGTAGATGCCATGTTTCTTTATCAGCATGGTTCTGTTCACTGGTACAGCAGCTCTGAACACTAATCAGTGATGTAAGCCATACTCAACCCTTTCAAACGGCCTGGTGTGATCCTGCCAGATCAGTTTGGAACAGCAGGGTGGGAGTTCAGAGCTAATAGCAGCTTCTGCTTGCTGGTGTGCCTGTGTGTGTGTTCATGCATTTGGACATGCATGCGTTCAAATGTGTCTTTTTCCCAAACTTGCACTGTACTACCAAGGTTTCGGACAGCCGGACATCCCTTTTATTGAACATATTCAGCTACTTAATTTGCGTAATTGGTTGAGACAGATGTGCAAATGCACAACACACAGCTTCTCTAGCCTCTGTAGAGAATTATTTCCAATATAATATGACTGTTGTTTATCTGGAGCAAATAAATATGAACATGTTGGAACTATGCTTAAAGCCAGGCTTGGGCTGTATGAGGGTATAAAGCCCCAAGCATTGATCTGTGGAGCAGTGGAACTGTACTCTCTGGAATGATGGTGCTCCATCCAGTACTTTTGAGACAAGTTGCAGGATTACGGAGAGGGTGATCATCCAACATCCTGTCCTCACTAAGGCACTTAGGTCACCAAGGGCCCTATTTTAGTGATCTGTAGCGCACTGGTCAATTGCAGATCACGCAGCTAGATTTTGGGGCATGTCTGTGTGTCTTTGGTATCGTAAGGGCGCAAAAAATACACCTTACATGGGCCAAAACGCTTGATTTTGGGCATAAGTAAAATATTATTATATATACTGTGTGAATATAGTCTGTGTTGAGTAGTCTGAAGGCCTGTGGTAAGAAGCTGTTACAGAATCTAATAGTGGAGGCTTTGAAGCTCCAAGGTTTCATGGCTAAATTGGAGCAGCCTGGTGGCCAATCTTCATTAACTGCACATTGCACCAGTAAGAGCAGAGTGTGAAGGTTCAATTAGCAGGGTAAAAGCACAGTTTTGCTCTTAAAATATTGCAATGCACACAATGGCTGACATACCAGAGTTCAAAAGAGGACAAATTGTTGGTGCACGTCTTGCTGGCGCATCTGTGATCAAGACAGCAAGTCTTTGTGATGTATCAAGAGCCTCAGTATCCAGGGTAATGTCAGCATACCACCAAGAAGGACCGACCACATCCAACAGGATTAACTGTGGACGCTGTAAGAGGAGGCTGTCTGAAACGGATGTTCGGGTGCTAACCCGGATTGTATCCAAAAAACATAAAACTACAGCTGCCCAAATCACGGCAGAATTCAATGTGCACCTCAACTCAACTGTTTCACTAGAACTGTCCGTCACCAGAATAAATTATTGTGGTCTAAAACCAGGTGTTTCAGTTTCATTGTTCAACCCCTGTACATTCTCACACACAGACAAGCAGGCAGAGTCTTATTTTTACTCACTCACTTGTTTGTTTTTGAGCTTCAAACCCTCTCTGTGTGAAAAACGCTCTCTGTGTGAACTTTCATATTTTTTTGAGCACAGGCCATGAAGATAAAGTTGAAGATAAATTAAAATAAAAGTCACTTATGACTTATACGTGAGAAAAGGATGAGAGGATGAAAGATAGAGATGTGGGTGTTTTAAAGAATGAAGCTATCTGTTAAAGTAGGTGCATTCCCAATAACGTGACAAAAGAGAGGATTAAAAAAATAAAGAAAAGTAAAGAATGGAGTTGAAAAAGGCACAAGCAGCACATTGCCAGAAAGCACTGTGGTGTTTGGTGATGAATAGAGAGGGTGAAAGAAAGTAACTGTGTGTGTAGGTGTGTATGCAAGCGGCTGCGGTTCACAGAGGGGATGGTGTGTATCAGCACGGGGATTATGTGTAATTGAACGGGCTTGACAGACGAGACAACAGAGACACGCAATTAGCAGGGCCGATCACACACTCGCTAGCACGCGCGTGTCGCTAGACCTGCTTCAGTAAAGCGGGCTTTCCCCACCTTTTTTCTGCCTTTTCACTCTCTCTCTTTACTGTTGAGTGATGAGTCGGCCCACACTCGAGCTGAGGTTTTCTCTTCTTCTCCCGCCGCTTTCTTCTCACCTCTGTGCCAATCTGCACAGACACGCTCTTCCCCCAAGCCTGCGGTATCCCAGAGGGCCACAGCGGTCCTCGGCTCAGCCCAGACACAGCATGTTCATGGTGGGCCTCGGTTAGCTCCTAGCCGCCTTTGAGGACCCTCGCACCAACAACAGTTGCCAAACCACACCAGTGAAAATTGAAACAGCACCCTGCAATAACCCTGCGTTTGATTACTGGTGTTTTTACATTGGTTGTGAGTCACAACAAGGAGCCTTCGTTTTAAATTTGAAAGAATTCATTTGAGGAATGCTAAGCGTTCCTTGCTTTTGTGAGAGTTTGATGTAGCATGTAAATATTTTCAATGCTTTAAAACATATGTTGAGTATTTCTTGCCATAATATGGATTAAAACATCACTCAAATAGAGCTATTCATTGTATAACTGTAACTCTACCTCTTCACTACTTTATAATTGATGCTCTCAAACTAACATTATTTAAGAGACAAGAAATTCAAACAATTAACTCTTGATCAGTTCAACACAGCTGTTAACTGAAAACCTGAATTCCGGGTGACTATACTTCATAAAGCCGACTGAGAAAATCCAGCCAAGATGTGCAAAACAAAAGCTTTTATCTAAGAAAGTCTAAGTTGCTACTTTGAAGAGAGAGCACAATTGGCCTTGCTCTGTGGGTGGGTAGATAGCGTTTTTCCCCTCATCATTCCAAAGGGTGATGCTGATCAGCACAAGGCGTCTGTTAGCTGATGTATCAGAACTGAGTTGCTGTGAGCTCACTGTGATGTGATGCTACAGCAATCAGCAGCAGTTTGAAAAGAGGCAGTGACGGACTTCACATGTGTCGGAGGAGGCATGGGCTGGTCTTTTTGCTCCTTGTGTTCGGGGATATAGAGTATATAAAGATAGCTGAGTAGAAGCTGAATGGGTGGGACAATTGGCTTAGCTAAATTGAAAGAAAATTATTTTTAAATAATTTAAATTACCACTGGATTTAAGGTGTGTCCCAACTTTTGACTGGTACTGTATGTTATAGTTGCATTGCATTGCAATCTAATCCAATCTTAAAAAATAGCCTTCTCTGAGGTCGTTGTGATTGTGATGTCACAACCATGAGCAGGTTTACTACTACTACTACTACCAGCATCTGGATCTTCAGAGATTGAGATTGAATTGAAAATATGCATGACTTCCTGTTACAGCAGGAAGTGAAGGTGAGCCAGACTGGGAAAACAATAGAAACTGAATTATCCATGAGGTTTAGAGTGTAAGTGCACTTTTTCGAGTGTGTGCATCACGTGTGCAGAAGTGAACTCACGCATATCACCTCTTTGGTTTCACCTCTGTGTTTTGATAGGGAAACACGGCACCTCGCCTTGAGAAACGATTCATGTTTGCTGATTGGGTTTAAGGCTGTGCAACCCGACTACTTACAGAGCGGTGTGTGTGTGTGTTTATGGATAGCACTTACCTTGTGCTGGCCACCTGTAAGCCATCGGCTGAAATTAGCCTCTTAAGCCTTGATCGTTTGCAGAACACGCAGGATGTGTGGATCTGTGGTCATGTGTGTGCACATGTGTGCGTGTGTGTGTTTATGTGGCTAACCAAAGAGACTTGCAGCTGCATTGACAGGGATATGTGTATAAAACGTATATATTATGCTTGCACTTAGGTAAGCATAACTATCTAAATTATTCTGGAAGAGCAGAGAAGCACTAGGTTTACGCCTCTTCGAAAGGTCTGGTTGCCTGATGTGTCTGGAACTAGATTTTTTATAAAGGGTAGGACAGCATCTATATAAAAAAATTATATTTATTCATTTTCGGTTTTGAAAATGCGCAATAAGTAAAATGTTGATTTTTCGACTGTCACTATCTTGAGACTTGAGAAGGAGACTGGGAAGAAGCTTGACCTTCCAGCAAGACAATGACTCTAAACATACAGCCAGAGTTACAGTGGAATGGTTTAGATCAGGGGTGTCCAAACTTTTTTTGTTGGGGGCCAGAAGGAGAAATATATTTGAAGTCACGGGCCAACGACTCTGTATAAAACAAATAATGAAATATAGTACTTTAAATAATACATTTTCCTGATTACTTTCATTTACACACCATTTTACTTGACTTACTATCTTTATCTATCTTTGACAGTGTTGTGTAAACTAAGATTTTTCAAATTGATGTTTCATTTGATAATGTCTCTTAATATTAAACTCCTTAATCACGGCAACTTTTAGACTCATTTGCCATTTTTCTGCGCTACAACTGCGCACTCTCTCCGCTTTTAGACTCTTTGGCCTGTTTTCTGCGCTAGAAACGCACACTCTCTCCGCTTTTAGACTCTTTGGCCTGTTTTTTTTGCGCTAGAAATGCGCACTCTCTCCGCTTTTAGACTCTTTGGCCCGTTTTTCTGCACTAGAAACACGCACCCTCTCCGCTTTTAGAGTCTTTGGCCTGTTTTTTGCACTAGAAATGCGCACTCTCTCCACTTTTAGACTCTTTGGCCCATTTTTCTGCGCTAGAAATGCTCACTCTCTCCGCTTTTAGACTCTTTTACCTTGTTTTTTCTGTGCTAGAAACACGCACCCTCTCTGCTTTTAGACTCTTTTACCTTGTTTTTTTCTGCGCTAGAAACGCGCACCCTCTCCGCTTTTAGACTCTTTGGCCTGTTTTTTTTGCGCTAGACATGCGCACTCTCTCCGCTTTTAGACTCTTTGGCCTGTTTTCTGCGCTAGAAACGCACACTCTCTCAGCTTTTAGAGTCTTTGGCCTGTTTTTTGCACTAGAAATGCGCACTCTCTCCACTTTTAGACTCTTTGGCCCATTTTTCTGCGCTAGAAATGCGCACTCTCTCCGCTTTTAGACTCTTTTACCTTGTTTTTTCTGTGCTAGAAACGCGCACCCTCTCTGCTTTTAGACTCTTTTACCTTGTTTTTTTCTGCGCTAGAAACGCGCACCCTCTCCGCTTTTAGACTCTTTGGCCTGTTTTTTTTGCGCTAGACATGCGCACTCTCTCCGCTTTTAGACTCTTTGGCCTGTTTTCTGCGCTAGAAACGCACACTCTCTCAGCTTTTAGAGTCTTTGGCCTGTTTTTTGCGCTAGAAATGCGCACTCTCTCCACTTTTAGACTCTTTGGCCCAACTTGTTTCCTTTGCATTATTTGATGTCTGAAAGCTCTGCATCTTTTTTGTTATTTCAGCCATTTCTCATTTTCTGCAAATAAATGCTCTAAATGACAATATTTTATTTGGAATTCGGGAGAATTTTTGCACCAGGAGTGCAGGCAAAAAGTTATCCAAAAGCAGTGTGTAAGACTGGTGGAGGAGATCATGATGCCAAGATGCATAAAAACTGTGATTAAAAACCAGGGTTATTCCAACAAATATTGATTTCTGAACTCTTAAAACCGTATGAATATGAACTTGTTTTCTTTGAATTATTTGAGGTCTGAAAGCTGGGATGGATTTTTACTTTTTGGACCCACCTCGAGACCTAAACCCATAAACTAGACCTAAACTAATCAAATACAACCCAATAGAGGGTATGGATTGTTTGTCTTTACTTGATATCCAAGCACAAGCTGTCCGGATCATGCAATTCTTTCTTTCTTTATTTATTTTTATGTTGACCAGACGGAATCAAATCAAGCCGGAATAAAATATGAGTAATTAGGCTGTTTTTTTTTATGTAAGCAATAGAAATTACCAATAACTGCATAAAAAAGTAAGAAGTGGAAGTAAAAAATAATTACTTCACTAAAGTATAGATACTCAACAGTTCTACGTTCTAGTTCTAAGTAAGGTAATGAAGTATTTCTGCTTCGTTACTTGACACCTCTGCCCCTATGTATATATATATATATATATATATATATATATATATCGCATGTCCCTATATAGTGAACCCTTAATGAGACCTTGTAAACAAATGTCATTAATACGCTCCAAACTGTGTGGTTTTTATTTCTCCAGATCTGCATCAGCACAAGCCTCTCCTCATATCTCTCCTCACAGCATCGGGCTTCAGTTGCTAGGCCGCTCTGTGCCCAGACTAATTTGCTGTTTAAGCTCGGGGGCTTCTTGCCGGTGCCTCATGTGGTCCTTGTTAAAAGCGTGATGGAGGGGGAGGTTTTGGTGCGGAGCCTTCAGAATGCCTGAAGGTGATGAGGCACATTTCAGGTTTGTGTCACTCAGGAAGTGAAGGAGCAGCACACTTGATAATTAAAGCACTTTGTGATGTTCAGATGTGCCGTGGAAACTCGAGACACGAGGCATCTTTGATTTGAAGGGCTCTAAGTGAGATCGTCTGTGGATATTGTCATATCACACATATTACAACAGCTGGTATGACTTACAAACGCTCTGCTAGTGTCATTATTGTGAAATGTTGTTGAAAATTACAGATGTGTGACTCATCTCATCGTTTCATCTTAACTTATTCATTCTATATTTTAACTTTCTGTATCTCATACATTGGCCAGCCCTGGAGGATTGGCCTTGAGATGCAAAGAATTCACCATGGTCTCCGAGACTGATTTAAAACAGTCCTTTTTTTAATCAGAGCATAATGTATCAATATAGTTTAAGTAAGAATAAACAGTGGTTTTACCATTTCTGTTCCCTCCCTATTTATATTTAATGTCAGCGATTCAAAATGTATATATTTTTAAGACCTACACACCATGTAAACATGTTGCTGCACAAAGTATTATAAATTGCGCATCACACAGCTGGATTTAGGTTGTGTCAGTGTATCATACACCCTTGTGCGCCTCAAAATGCGCAAAAGCATGTGCTAATTCTCTTAATTAATCATGGGTGTATTTTGGGCGCAACGTGAAACAAACAGAATCAGTTTGCCACGAGCCATTCCCTTTAAGAGGCACGTTCATATTTTAACAGTGCAGTGGTTTTGTGTGTATGAGCAGAGGATACTGATTCCCAAATCCCAAATTCCAAATAAAAATATTGTCATTTAGAGCATTTATTGGCAGAGAATGAAAAATGGCTGAAATAACAAAAAAGATGCTGAGCTTTCAGACTTCAAATAATGCAAAGAAAACAAGTTCATATTTTTAAAGTGCCACTCCTTACCAAATTGAAAACCTCTGGAATATAATCAAGAGGAAGATGGATGATCACAAGCCATTAAACCAAACTGAACTGCTTATATTTTTGCACCAGGAGTAAAGGCTTAAAATTATCCAAAAGCAGTGTGTAAGACTGGTGGAGGAGAACATGATGCCAAGATGCATGAAAACTGTGATTAAAAAAACAGAGGTATTCCACCAAATATTGATTTCTGAACTATTAAAACTTTATGAATATGAACTTGTTTTCTTTGCATTATTTAAGGTCTGAAAGCTCTGCATCTTTTTGTTATTTCAGCCATTTCCCTTTGTTTGAAAATAAATGTTGTAAATTACAATATTCTTATTTGGAATTTGGGAGTAATGTTGTCTGTAGTTTATAGGATAAAACAATAATATTAATTTTACTCAAACATATACCTATAAATAGCAAAATCAGAGAAACTGAGTCAGAATTTGAAATGGTCTCTTAATTCTTTTTCAGAGCTGTATGCTGAGAGAAGTGAAATATCTAATTTTGTGCTCTTATTTATTTTATGCAGTTTTGAAACTTAATTTTACTGCAGTTATCATGTTCCTCCTTGATTTCTTAAAAAAAACTCTCTGAAATTTACTTTAAATGGGTTTAAATGAGGTTTTGAAGGCTATTTTTCAAAATTAAATTTTTTGATTTGTATTCTATAAAAGTGGGTCGTGACTTAATGACCATGAGAAAATATGGGTTCTGGACTGAGACCCCTCTACTTTAAAGCACCTTACTTTATCCTGCTCACTGTTCATGAGACGACTTGTAGAAAGCAAAGTCTCATCTTTAACTCCCTCTCTCTCTCTCTCTCTCTCTCTCTCTCTCTCGCTCTCTCTCTAACTCTTTTTCCATTCATTCCATTCCCCCCTCATCCTCCCCTTTCCTCCAAAGCCAATAGTGAAAATTGGCGTTGACCCCTGAGCTCTTGGGGTCCCTGTGAGGTTTCTAGGGGCTTTCAACCTCTCAGCTAGCTTTAGGTCTCCTGCGTTTGAAGGCTGATTGGTTGATTGCGGTACTTGCAGTCGCAGAAAAAAAAGTATAAAGCTGTACTATGCGGCAGTAATTACCTCCCCTCTCAACACACACACACGGACACACACACACATATATACACACATACAGCCTTATGGCCCAAATGACTGAATTGGTGTTAATAGCATAATGAGAGAGTTGAATTGAGTTGAGGTCAAGGAGTAGTAGTACTTTGGAGGGTTGGGTGGGAAGGAGGTGGGATGTGGGTGAAGGGGGAAGGAGGAATGGATACAGAGTGTAAAGGGAAGATGGATGAGAGATGACGGTCCGTATTTAGCTGAGATTTCCATAAAGTGGACTATTTTTCCTACACAAAAAGATCCAGCCACTGAAACATCTTTCCCACCATTCAGCATTAACCATGACAAGACATCTAGAATGAGAAGAGTTAAAAGAACTCTAAATTATCATAAAAATAAAAATGATTATGTTCAAAAAAGAAGAAACCGTAATGTAGACCATTTCTACACATTCCAGGATCTGTTCCAAGGTTTTCGAAGGTTTTATTTTAGGAATTGTCGGCCACTCTTTCTTGCAGAGCAATGTTTTTTTTCTTAAATCGTTCTTTTTAAGCCTGTTCTTAGCATATCTGCCTAGTTGTATAAGACAGTATCTCTTCAGTTTACTTTTTTTGACTTTGTCACATATGCTTTAAAAAATGTTTTAAAGCCCTATTTGGATTAATTTAACTGTGCAGCTGCATTAACGTAATGTTTTTCATTTGTTCTTCAATCTCTTTTTTTTGTTAGCAATTTCAGCAATTTCAGTTAAATACTGTATATCATATAGCAGACGAACAGAGTGATATTTGAGAAGTGAAATTAAGTTTATAGGATTTACAGAAAGTGCCAATAATTATTTAAACTAAATATTACATGTTATAGCACAAACCTCGAGTGTATTATTGCAATTATACCAAAGTTCCATAATCACTGTTTATTGAAATTAATTGCTTTTTAGTTAAAGAAGATGAGAAAATATGATCTGTTTGGTTATAAACAGTCTGTGAATGAAAACAGTTCCATTGCTGCTCTGTTTGTAGCTGTGTGTTTGGTTTGTAAGCACTGCATCATTGCTAGATTACCTGTATGTGGTGGAGTAATACATGGAGAGCTTTGGTTACAGTGCATTACCAGCTGATAACGGCACTCATAGAAAACCTCTTAGCCAATCACATTGCAGGGTCGACACTAACTGTGGTATAAAACAATAAGTGATATGAATAAATTCTGATTTCTACTTATGTTGTGCTGTTTGTTTGTTTGTTTTTTCTCAGGAGGTGTAAAGCTGAACACACATCTATCACTCTGCACTTGCTAGGCCTGCATCTCTGTGAGGAGAGTCTTCATCTTTAACCCACTCAAAGGAAGAGGAGGAGAGAGGGAGAAAGGAGGAAAAAGAAAGACAGGAGAGAGTGATAAGGTAGGTCTCTAAATGATGAATGTTGCATGGTGTTAAGTAAGATATTTACTGCATTTGGTTGTTGGATTTTTTTCTCTGGAGCATCTGCTGTTTAAATCATGATACACAGGTAGGTGAGTGTAGTATACAGGTAGGGGTCTTGCCCAAGAACTTTAATCTGTGAAGCATGATGTGCTTGTCTGGCTTGGGAATCCACGCATCTGCTACAAAGCAGAGTTACAACAACCATCAATAAAACGAGAAAACAAGACCAGTTAATGGTCTTATATGATCTATATACTGAAAACAATGACGAGTAAAATTTACTTTAAAAAAAGTTCTGCAACTTTCTGCACTTGCCCTTTTTTAGTTAATTTAATTTCAGATAAATTTAAGTAACTTCAACTCAGTTTTAAGACTTAACTGTTACACAGAGTAAATAAGTGAACTGAACTTCAGTCAATCCTTTCTTTTAGTAAACTTTACTTAATTTCTGCATACAATATTAACTAATTACAGTTACTTCATTTATATAATATTACTCAAATAATTTAGGATACATAATATATTATAATTCCTGAAATTTAATTATTTTTAGTTAAAACACACATATTACGCTGTCTCAACACATGGATGGCATGTAATACATTCTTTATATTAGTATACTAAAAAGAATGTATTACATGTCATCCATGTGTTGAGACAGTGAGACTTGGTCTGTTTACAAAATAAATCTTTGAGATTATATAAATATTTGAATGTGTGTTTTAAATAAAATTATACATATAATAATATTGTATAAATTAAGTAATTGTTATTAGGTAATATTGTATGCATAAATTAAGTCAAGTTTACTAAAAGAAAGGATTGACTGAAGTTCAGTTCACTTATTTACTCTATGTGACATTTAAGTCTTGAAACCAAGTTGAAGTTACTTAAATTTATCTGAAATTAAATTTACCTAAAAAAAGCAAAATCAGAAAGTTGTGAAACTTTTTTAAAGTAAATTTTACTCATCATTTTTTTCAGTTTAGGTGAGACGTCCCATTGTGTTAAAATGTTCGTAAAAACCCTTTCCCTTCTAATGAATGAATTTAGCTATTTTCTGTTGTTTGTTTTTACATACAAACTTCACAAAATGTGCAGAGGATACTATACAGAGTTTCCCTTTCACACATAGAGTATAGTAAAGCTTAATTAGCAGGTACCTCAGGATTTTCTATGTATAGT